>NC_134406.1:39207753-39544003 GCF_038048845.1 Mixophyes fleayi
GCCAGGAACTAACACTGTACCTGTGTAATTATCAACGGTTTAGAGCCAGGAACTAGCACCGTACCTGTGTAATTGCCAACAGTCCAGAGCCAGGAACTAATAATAATAATAATAATAATAATAATAGTGAAGAAATAAGATGGTTTTCCACATTCACTTTTCCATAGGCTGTAAATCAATTAAATGACCATCTATGTTACATCAGGGTCCCTCGACCTGTAGTATATGTAGCCTTAAGCATACTTCAGACTAGGCTGTTAAAATTTAAATCAAAATTATAGCGTACTCATTATTAAGCAACAAAATATACAATAATATTAGGTATTTATTTAATATCTGCATATAAAAGCAATTATTTGATATAAATTAACAGACATTGAGAAAAACCTGGTGAACATGTGCAAACTTTACAAACATTAAGAATTAATTATTAAAGTTGTTTCTAACTTATCTGCTGTGGGATGATAATTTCCAGAGACTTGAAAAGATAATAGCTGCAGCTTCCTTGGCATCACTCTCTTACTGACTGAAAAAGAACCTGGCAGGAGCCACCTGTACTGCTAGCGTTTACATTGTTGCAACAATGTTGCAGTACTGTGCAAAACAGATAACCTTAAAGAGGGAATCAAGTAAAGGTTTACCGGTATTTTGTTTTACAGTTTCAACTCGCTCAAAATTTCCTTAGTAAAATTGTGTATAAATTGATCAATCTCTGTAATCTTGTAAAAAACGATTTTATTCAAAAATCAAGTGAATGAACCAAGTTTTATTTAACATTTTCGGGAGGTTGCTCCTGCTGTATTAGCTAGGCTATTCAAGTTTAAATTATGTTTTCTAGCAATTATGCTCATAAACAATATACAATATACCATAAAAGGTTTTTGTACAAGTTCGCAAGTTAAGCATAAGTGTCTGTCGTCAAGTGGACGCATCTGCTACTTATTCAGACCTGGACGCATCTTCAGTTCTGAGTATGGCGTACATACACATACACTTGTGTGCAATCTTTTCAAATGCAAGTTACGCTTAAGCTTGCAGTCAATGGGCCTGAGTCATTAAGGCACTCATACTGAGCGCAGCAAACATTTGTTTTAGGATTCCCGTAAGTCCAGTATCCAAAAACATTAGTAAGTTTGCTCCTGAACAAACCATGTTACAATGCAAGGAGTGCAAATGAGTATATTACTTTGCATGTAAGGAATAAACTGGCTGCTTTTTCAAGTAGCACACAAATACTTGATAGCTTTATTTTTACACTTAAATTTAAAGTCGATCAGGCCCCCTCATATAAAAATGGCCAATATAGTGGTTTTGTCTTTTACAACACTTTTTCAACAAAATTGTCTTTTACAATGTTACAGTTGAATATAAAGTTCTATATCAGAATCTTTTTCTTGTGTTTGAAAAAAAATTGTGAAATTAGAGATGCACACTGACCCCCGTGAACTGGTTTGGGTTTTGGTCTTGAATCTGGATTAGCTTCGTGTTTTGGTTTTGGTTTTGGAGTTTTTACAAAAAATCCTAAATATGCTAAAATCACATAATTTTGCTCTTTTTTTGTACCTACATTATTATTAACCTCAATAACACTAATTTCAAGTCCTTTGCAACCAATTTTGACCACCTCACAGATCACATTATTATTTCCATACACTTTCGGACAAATACTGCAGAGATCTGGCTAGATGGTAAGCGACAGAGCAATGACACAAACACACAGCAGTTCCTAGTACATCTAGGACACATTGGCACACAGCAGTGGCAGAAAAGAAAAATGGGGGTCCACCCTCCCTCCCACCCCTCGCTATGTTGGATCTTAAAAAGGAATCCAAAAATCGCGAGATCCCAGATCCAATGACGTCACAATGATGTTTTGCCTCGATTTCAAATCCGAAAGAGCGCCTGAGCATCTCTAGTTGAAACTAGACCAATTGGACTAATATTGACATGAACCATTTCATTAATTGAAGCATAGAAGGTTTGTTATACTGATTGTAGCTGAAATTATCTTATTCTACAAGACCTAGGAAGTTTAACGTTATTAAGAAATACAATATCTCCTCTACATGGTCCTTTTAAACACTGGTCAAAGGAACTAGTTCCACAGTGGGGAAATAGTAGTAAAGTTGGGGGCTTGAACCAATCCATATTCAATACAATGTAATCATAACTCACCATATAAAAATGTAGTGAAGCAGAAGAAATGTGTATTAAACATTGGGGCAAGCAATACACCAAAGATCTTATGTTATAGCTATTAAAATAACCATTGGATCCCAGAGCTTGACCAGTTATAAGCATTTATTTCCTAAAGTAAACACATTTGTATATTCTTATACAAATGGAAGATGACTTTTAAAAAAGCATATTAATACACATTTAATGAGTCATTAGTTAATGGCACAATTGAAAATTATACATTCCTACAGTTGCACAGTGGAAGTAGTGTAAACTTATGCAACGCAACAAAATTAACATAACTTTTTCTGAACTGTGTAGCAAGGAGGATTGTAGCACATCTGTTTTTTAAACAGAATGCCAAATGTTCAAACTTGCTTCAGTGTAATATGAACAGCAATGAGCTACAATATCTTATAAAAACCCAATATAGAAAATATACATCTGAGAATCATAAAATATTTTAAATTTTCCATTATTTAAAAAATAGAAATAGCGGTCAAATATTCATATTGAATTTTCACACACATTTCATAATTTTTTACTTTAATCAGCATTTTCCCACCAACTTCATCATCATTAACATCAACATTGATTTATATAGTGCCAGCATATTCTATAACGCTGTACAATTGAGAACAAATGTAAAACAATACTGAGTATTACAGACAGAAAAAGAGGTAAGTGAGCCCTGCTCATGAATTTACAATCTGGTCAGAGGGTTGAACTTTTGTGTGACCTGTGTAAAGGGTGGTATAAGGGTTCCCTAGGGAGGAGGAGCAGTGGTAATCGTTTTACTTATTACGAGAACTCCGACACCTCTGAGAACTCTAACACCTACAAAAAAAAATCTGATTGGCTAAAGAAACGAATAGAATAGAAACAGACTTACCTGAAAACCGAAGCTCCAGATGTCCGATGGCAGCAGCATTTTGACAGCCAGTGATTCCGAACAGCCAGCTGCCCAGCACTTCAGTGTGACGTTAGTGGGACTTAAATCAATGTTAATTTAATGTCAGGACCCTGCAGGTTAAATGTTTAAACACTTAACCTGCGGGGTCCACACATTGCCACTTTAAATTAACCTACATCTAAGTCGCGCTGACATCACACTGGAGTGCCGGACAGCTGGATGTTCGGAATCACTGGCTGTCAGCATGTCGCTGCCATCGGACATCTGGAGCTTCAGTTTTCAGGTAAGTCTCTTTTTATTTTATTCGTTTTTTTAGCCAGTCAGATATTTTGAGACAAGTGAAAAAATGTATGCATTATGTATTGTGTAAAAAAGATGTATGTCACATAATTTAGATATAGATTGAATGGGGGGAACTTTCAAATATAGATCCTCAAAAATAGCTAACCGGTTAAAAATATAATTGAATTTCACAGGGTCTGAAGGTGTAGAATATATTTGTTGTATAATCTATATGCCTATTTGATTTTGCAGTTTGATATTTGTGGCTCGCATTTGCATTTCCATTGAAATGTTAAAACAAAGTGATAATAAAATATTTTTATTTAGTTTTTAATTTGAACATTGAATATTATGTTTACAGTTCAAAGTTTGACGTTTTACATTCACATTCGAGGTTGGTCGTTTGTATCCATTTCAACTCAAACATGTTTCATCCAGTTGCACCTGTTTGTATTATTTGAATTTAGGTTGATTTTTAACTTATGTAGAGTTTGTGAAATTCCCTCAATTTTTTTTAACTTTAGAGCAAGTTAAAGAAACATTTTTTTAAAAAAAGTTGAGCATCTCTTGTTGCATAGAAGTAGACAGTGTGGGAACACCTAGTGCATAATAAATAAGCAGAAATGTGAATTTCCTCCAGTGCGTATTACCCTTAGCAGTGAGAGTTGTGTACAATGTTGGAGGTCTTATTTCGCTCCCAAAAAATGATGAACTAGAATCAATTCAGAGAGGAGCTAATAATATGTTGTATAGGCTACAGAACAAAACTGATCAGGAAAAATTTAAGGAACTAAAGATATTTACTTCAGAAGAGAAAAGGGACACAGGTAATATTATTATAATATTCAATGTATATAGGGTATTAAATGGGTTTTCCAACCATAATATATGTTTCCTCACATATAGCAGTCATGTGCGGACCCCCGCCATTACATCAAATAAAACAGTCCGCGGATACCCTGAAATCACCATTGGCATCAGCAGCCTACAGCTCAATCATATGACCTCTTTCGAGAATGCCTTGCGAGATTGACAGCTCATTCCCTCCTTTCAGCTTTTTTGTGCTTTTCCCAATTATGTGAAACATGCCTTACTGTACTCCTCCTACACATCCCTTCTCTCCCCCATTCTGCCTCTCCAAGTGTAAAGAATAGTTAGTGTCCGATGCAAGACAATCTGTAAATGGACATATACATATGGAGTTTTTGTCAACATGCATAGTACAGAAATGCGTATATTGTACAAATGCCCATCTCTATATGAGCCTCAGTATGTGCTAAAAGGTGTATTTTTCACCTTGGCAAAATCATGTTGAATTCTGGAACTTAAAATCTACAGATAGATTCAGAGACGGTGGTGCATCCTAGCTCAACGCTAAATTGCAGTGTTAAAGTAAAGCTGACCATTATTTGTGTGCTAAAACACTATTTTTTCTGCGTGTTGAAAAATCTTCTACTTTTGCTCTTACTCACTGTGGAGAGCACAGCACAAAAAAAATTGCACCTTGGCAAAACCATGTTGAATTGGAGGGGGAGATATATTTAAAATGTGGGGACAGATTTATAGTTGGGGTGGGCATGTTTTAAATCAACTTTAAGTTTCAATGTAAAACTATTTTTCTTTTTTGACTTGCTCTGCTTAATGACTCAGGCGCTAAATGAATAATACATCAATAATATGAAATATGAAAGGGATGAGATTGAAATTAACTAAGGAAACACCTATTTAGAGAAAGAGTGATCTGTCCAACAGTCTCTTAGCAGGGGTGTTGGGAGTTATAAAGTAAAAAAATGCACAAACACATGGCTAATTGTTAGATTAATAATAGACAGATTAGATAAACCGATTAGTTTCTATATTTCAGGACAACTCCAGCAAAATATAAATATTTTGGCTGGGAGAAGTTATTGTTACAGAGATTGGTGGGGATGACTAATGCATGGCTCCCAGGCATTAAACCAGGCCTGTCCAACCTGCGGCCCTCCAGGTGTTGTGAAACTACAAGTCCCAGCATGCCCTTCCAGCTATCAACTGGTTGTCTACTGGCAAGGCATGCTGGGGCTTGTAGTTTCACAACATCTGGAGGGCCGCAGGTTGGACAGGCCTGCATTAAACCCTTGCATTTCTATTCTGGGGAGGGGGGCAAGAGAATGTGGTTTGGAAATTTTATTTCTTTGTGGAATTTGCTTTATGAATGTTTGAGCTGCTTCAAGCTATATCATCAAACTTACACATTTAAACTTGCTTGCAAAATATTTTTCACCACAGTGTAAAACATTAAATATATTATTTCATTCTATTATCGACAAAACCAAAATACTCAAATTTCTCAATTGCAATATAAAATACTATTTTATAACTCACTGGTTTAATGTAAATAAACCAATTTTGGTGTTACTGCAATATATTAATAGCTTATATGGGCTCACAGGTCCTTGCAAATTGCTCTATATAGTCTGTGTTCTTTCCTCACTATTCCTTGGAGTCTGAATACTTGAAAACAAATTATATGTGACTGTACTGTAGACATCCCTTACAGGTGTTGCTAAACTCCATAAATTCCTCGCTAGGCACCAAAGTTATATATATTTTGGCAAATAATATTTTGTCTGTGTCTTAGGTGATATACATTTGTTGTATAATTGCATGCTAATTATACTGTATATTGTGTAGCATATTCAGATATGCAGTGCTATTTTGCAACCTCTGGGTTCTATAATTGAACGGGGGCTCACAGTTCCACACTTCTTAAGACTTAGTGTAGTAACAAACTGGGGCTTTGTGTGCTGGCATATATTAGCCAAAGGCACCTTCATTTATCTGGTAATGTGCAGGGTTCCTTTCACACTCACATTGCTATACTCTATGAACCCGGCCAGCACTATAAAAATTGTGTTTGCTAACGATGATGTACCTCCATGACCACTAAACTTTTGATTGTTTTGGTTAATACCAAAGGCTTAAACTTGCAGAGAAATGCTCGTGGGTCATACAGGAGTTTCGTAGGGAAGGCGCTGATGTTGTTTTCGTACAGGAGATGCATTTCAAACAAGAAGCTTCCTCAGTGTTCCGCAACCATTACTACCCTCACCCATACTTCAGCAACAATAGCACGGGGAAGACATTAGGGGTTCCAATTCTCTTGTCTAATAGAATCCCTCTTACTGTTACACAGAGAACTAGACTTATAGAGGGGAGAGCCCTTCTAGTTAAATTCAAATTGTATGACACTCTTTACACCTTTGTTAATCTGTATGCTCCTAACCAGGGACAATGCTAGTTTTTGGACTCAGTAATGGAGCAGGTGGAATCCCTGGCTGACTGCATGTTGGGGGTTGGGGGTGATCTTAACTGGACCCTGCATCCTGAATTTGATACATCCAATCAGGCTCCCAGCTACTGTGTGGTCTCTCCATCGTAAGGTAAGGTGCACTTTCCATGCCCACCAGCTGGTTGACACATAGCGGCTTCAACATCCAACAGAGATTACACCTTCTTCTCCCACCCACACAGCGTCAACTCTCATATTGACTATAAGTTTCTCTCTCGTTGACATCTCCCTTTGTTTTTCTCCACTTCCATTGGCCGGGCGACGTGGACTGACCAATCCCCCGTCTTCCTGACCCTACAATTAGCTTATATGCAGGTTAAGCATTGTTCCTTGAGGCTTAATATACTTCTCTTATAAGACTCCTACTATAAAACGCAACTTGAAACAGCCATTGATGAGTATGTTGCATTTGATAATAACTCTGAGGTTTCCACAATGTCTGTATTGGAGGCTTATAAGTGTGTCCTTCGGGGCAAACTCATCCAGCTGGGCTCATTCGTGAAACAACAGGAGTAAGCCTTGACAAAATAAACTTCTCCAAACAATTAGAAACCAGACACAAATCCACTCGGTCCACAGACATACTGTTAGAATTAACAGAAGCTAAGACGGCCCTTAATAAGCTCTTGTACGATAAGATCAAATTGGACTTTTGCAAATGTCATTTTTTTTTTTTTTTTCAATGGGAGGGCCTTGCGCTCTTAGAGGGTCAAGACGTTTACAGCTGCAGTTAAAACTGACACTGGCCAAGACTGTAGACTTACCATTGAGCGGCATTCCACTCTTATTATTACCACCTGTACAATATATCAATATATTAGGAACTCCAGGATTCTCTCTTACTTCAGGGAGGTTGGTTTCCCCACTCTCTCATCCTCAGATCTAACACTGTTGGAGCAACCATTCACACACAAAATTAGTAGACACAATTAAATCCACCCCCCTTAGGTAAAAGCCCTGGCCCCAGCGGCTTTTCCATTTCTTACTACAAAGTGTTCAGAGATCTTTGATGGTGTCAGTCTTCATTGCTGTCTCTGAGGTCACACTCTTTTCCACACAAACCCTAGATGTCCATATCACAGTAATTCCTAAAGAAGGCAAAGATCCATCCCAAAGTCCTAGTTATACTCATTCCCAAACGATTAAAACTCATGTTACCAAGTGTAATCTATTCTGGCCAGGTGGGTTTTGTCTTGGTTTGGTAGTCACGGGACTTTACGACTTAAGTCATTGACCTGGTCCACTTGGATTCACGTTCTACTATTCCTTCCATGTTGTTGTCCACAAACTTTGAATAGGCCTTTGACAGAATTGACTGGATATTCATACAATGTGAGTTATTCCTTATGGGTCTGGGCCCATTAGAGCTCCAATGAATTTTGGCCCTCTATCACAACCCCACTGCACACATTAAAATTAATAGGTCACTCTCAGAGCCAGTATTGATTGGTAATGGCCCTAGACTGGGATGCGCTCTACCCACTCATTTTTGTGCTCCAGATCCATCAGAGTGGGTAAAGAAAGAATTGAAATTATTGCTCTTTGCAGATGACCTCCTCGCTGTGGTCACTAGCCCGGTTATTTCCATTCCCAACTTTGTCCAAGAATTTCAGAGACTCGGCTCCCTTTCAAATTTTAAGATTAATTATTCTAAATCTGTGGCACTTAACCTGTCAGTGCCATTGCCTCATTTCAAAAAATCCCTTTTGAAGTATCTTCTTCCAGTGGCCAAAGCTTTAAAACCAATTCATTTTAAGTCTACCATTCAGGAGTGGTTGAGGAGACTGCAATTTTATAGAGCAATGGAAGAGTTAACTTTAACCACAAGTTTAAAGAACATTGTGCCATGTGGTGCCCCTGGCTGATTTCCAAGACCCGTTCCCATCTCCCCTTCACTTTTTCTCCTTTCCGGCCCTTCCCCCTCCCTCGTTGTTGGGTGTTTCTCTTTCTTCTCCTCCCTCCTTTTCTCCTCTTTCATGTTGGTGAAATGCACAGTTTGGCTATTTTTTGTGCCTTGTGACAGCTGATTTTTTTTTACCAACTTTGTCTATGTCTGTTGTTTTGTTTTGTTGTTCTTGCAAACCTATAGAAATTTCAATAAAGAAATATTGCATAGAAAAAAATGTGCTTGGACCTTCCCCTTCTTTCTAGTCACCCTTCCAATCTTTAATTTTGGTTTGCAAGAAGGAGGTGAAAATGAGGATAAGGGCAGGTTATTGAGTAAGAGAACATGATGTTATCTGCTTGCACACAATCAGTGGGGCCAACTGAACACCAGTGAGCACATGCTGGTCTAAAGGAAAGAGGACTGCATTATGGCATTAAGTCATTAAGGCGTGGAAGGCAAGGTTCAATAGGCTTATTCTTTCTGTGAATTTGGTGTCTGCCATCACACATACAATACATGTACATTTCAAAAAACATGGGCCCACTTTACACCATACAGCTTTATACGGTGGTAGTCATTAAAAAGAGTCTGGAATATATATGTTTTTTCAGAAGGCTCGTACATTGTACAGCAGGTGGGTGTTTGCATTGCCCCCTTAATAGCATGAATTGAACTGTCACCCTTACAAGTGATGTAAAGGTCACTGTCGCTCTGTGTGTTTTACAGAAATATTCTATGTCAGTATGTCAAGATGTCTAATTTGATGACAGTCGGAAATTAGGTCAGTCATGATTTCCATATCGCTGTAACTAGTGTCGTCAGTTTCAGCTTCGATATCACGTACCCCACCCGCTTTATATACCCGTATAATCACATATGAAATCATATAATCTCATATGTCTAATATAGCCTCATATGCCACAGATTACTTCATGCACTCTATACAGCCTTGTTGACTAATGTAAAAAAAAAATATTTGACCAAGGGCTTGGCGGCTTTATTGCCCAAATTGTTACTAATCATCATCATCATCATCTATTTATATAGCGCCACTAATTCCGCAGCACTGTACAGAGAACTCATTCACATCTGTCCCTGCCCCATTGGAGCTTACAATCTAAATTCATACACATACACACAGAGAGACTACGGTCAATTTTGATGGCAGCTAATTAACCTACCAGTATGTTTTTGGAGTGTGGGAGGAAACCAGAGCACCCGGAGGAAACACACGCAAACACAGGGAGAACATACAAACTCCACACAGATGAGGCCATGGTCGGGAATCGAACTCATGGCCCCAGTGCTGGAAGGCAGAAGTGCTAACCACTAGGCCACTACTAATGTAACAAACAATTTGTGTGCGGTTTTGTCATTTAACAATTTTGTCATGGTTATCATTGTACAAAAGTGATTAAAATGTATTAAAATTAGGTCAGAAATGCCCCCACCTCTAATATTAAATATTGCAAATAACAAGCTACAACTTCCTCCTGAAACAAATGAATTTGGGTAGTCAAAAGAGACTTGTTAATGATGATTTGGTGATTGCTAGACCTATGACTGTCACTATATATAAGAATGGTAAATAGTTGCAAATTATACCTTATTTTAAATTGCAAGAATTGGTCACAAGCCAACAATTTCCATTTTTATAAAATGATAATTTGCCCATTTGGATAACTCAGTCTTTACACCTCTCCCATTCTCTCTGAGAATAGCTGGTGACGATTATAGCATAGCAGCATGTGTACACATTAATAAATTGCAAACAGAGCTTCAGTGTGTACTGTCAATGCTCAGTGTATGGATTTCTCAGAACAATTTATTAATGGGAATAGAAGGTTTTTTCAATAGCTACTTGGAAAGGATTTGTAGACCACGTTATATTTATTTGTATGTTTGCCCTCGCAGCAGGACTCTAGATTAATTTATAAGCACACTTGCTGAAAGGGAAGAAAATGAAATGACCTAATTATAGACTAAATACATGCCCTCTGGCTAGCATCCAATTATTTCAACCATCTGAGCCACTAGGTTTAATGAGGGGCTTAAGCCTTTCCAGGTCAAGTTCAGTGGGCTCCCTGCTTCTGTAGGCAGGAATAGATTTATGATTGCCTACTCATCATTATAATACTGAGATCAGGAATTAAGAAGCCAAGAGGTATACATTATGCATGAATTTGCAAGTTCTGATGAATTGTTAGAGGGGAGTGTGCAAATGTCAGCACACCCTTCCTTTACTAATAGTTGCATTTTTGAAATTAGAAGCCCTTAAGGGTAATTTATGACCATAAACAGAGTGCAAAAACATGTCTTCTTTTGTGCCCATATTCCTGCTTGGGTGCACTTATGTTCAAACATAAATTGGCCAAATCTTTTGGACTCTATTGTGGTCCATCTGTAAAGACTGCTTATGTACATCCCACTTTGTCTTGGTTCAAAGAAATCTCTATGTACTCCCTACCCATGTTCTTATCGCCCACCTCTCTCATTATAACAACGTTCCCATAATATTTTGTTATTCTGAAAAGTGACTCTCTATATGTGCATAGATGCTATTTTAGCGGCTTTAAAAAGAAAGAAAAAAGCAGGCACAATGATTTGACAACAGTACAGCGTTGGCTTTTGTACTCCACTGCACATCAACTTGTCAATACTAGGTGACCCCTGGAGTATGCTAGGCTTTGTAATTGCAACTTTTCTCAATGTTTCAGATACATGCTCTTAAAATTAGTTACATTCATAGCTGGATGCATGTTGTGCCAGATTGATTTTAATGGCGTATATTGGGAGTACGTTCAAAATCCTAAGGCTCACTTACAGCATCCACAAGTTTCAGAGTGTTCGTGCTACAGAATTTCACTGCACATCTTGTCCACGATGTTGTTTGAACAAGTCCATTGACAATCGGTTTCTTATCTTTATTCAATTGTTTTTTCAAGTTTCTTGTTTCCATAAATCCCTAGATGACCAGGGATATTTGTAACTTCCTGACAGCATCATTGCTATATGCTTGTTAAACAAGAATAATGTTGTTATTTGTTAGGGTATTGGAGTGAATTTTATTTTATTTTGTTTTTGTCAGGCAGTCCTTTCTCCTTTGTTATAATATTTTTATATGAAATAGTCATTATTGAAGCCCCGTTTACACAGGTGGGTGGTGAAGGTGCTATCCACACACTCATCTACCTCTTATTCAGGTTTCTTCAAGCTAGTTCATTTTCTATTGTATCCCCCGGCTCCCTGTATAAAAATGGCTTTTGCACATGCAAAATAAGTTCAGCTGTTAGATGCAGCACATATTTCAAATTTTAATAAGGTTGAGTCCAGAACATTGGACAATAAACTCACTCCTTTATTAAACTCCCCCAGTCAGGGGTGCAACAATTGCTATAGCAGCTCACGTAGCCGATAAGGGATCCAGAGAGATTCACGCCACTAAGGCTAATGCATGTGAGTGCTTTGCACACCGAAATAATTTAGCCTTGGAAGCTCTGCACTTTTATGCTGTGTTTTCCTACATATACTTCCTCTGGACCTTCCATGATCTCTTAACCTCAAGTCAATCTCCATCCCCCTTACTCATCCCCCTTTCAGTCCCGCTAGACAGGGGTATTATGCATGACAGGCACATGAAGCGTCCTATCTCCACCCTATACTATAAGTAGGCTAAATCAGCAGTACAAGCTTGGTGCACTATCAGTCCCAAATGTACTTGATGTTTCTTCAACTGTGCATCACTTTTGCTAGACTTCCATTGGAAGTTTAGCCAGTGTTACTCTCAAGTATAGTATCGTATCCATTGTCAATGCTTGAGTCAGCTTAATTCTTGTCAACCATTAGACGAGATCAAGGATAAATGATGGGCTTGAACTTGAACTCAACTCGAGCAACACGTCATACTCATACAGACTGTTCATAACAGGAGACATGATGGTGACGTAGTGGTTAGCACTTCTGCCTTCCAGCACTGGGGTCATGAGTTCAATTCCCGACCATGGCCTTATCTGTGTGGAGTTTGTATGTCCTCCCAGTGTTTGCGTGGGTTTCCTCCGGGTGCTCCGGTTTCCTCCCACACTCTGTTCCTACCAAACATACTGGTAGGTTAGTTGGCTGCTAACAAATTGACCCTAGTCTGTGTGTGTGTGTGTGTGTGTGTCTGTGTGTGTATGTTAGGGAATTTAGACTGTAAGCCCCAATGGGGCAGGGACTGATGTGAGTGAGTTCTCTGTACAGCGCTGCGGAATTAGTGGCACTATATATATAAATAAATGGTGATGATGATGGTCTCCTACTTGGGTATTGGAAAAAAATTAAAATGCTGATCCTGCTACAAACTCCCGATCTTGGGCCTGATTCATTAAGGATCTTGCATGAAAAATCAGCCAGTATTTATCTTATGTGCAAAATGATGAACTAATTTGCACCCCTTGCATTGTAATGGTTTTGTCCAGGAGAAAACTACTCATTTTTTTATTTCCTTTCCTTAATGAATCAGGCCCCATGTTTGTAATTTTTTTTACCTTTTTTTTGCCGTAAGAAGAAGCTGGTGACGATGTGATTCTGGTTCCAAGTATGAAAAATAGCCTGCATGTGCTGTATACAATTCTACTGAATGTTGTGCAGCACTGATTGTTGATATTTCTGGCTGGTGACTGGTTACCACTAAAGGCTATGGCAGGCTGGGCTGGTCACGCTATCAAAGGAAGACCCTCAGCATTCCTATAATGTGATACCAGTTCTAGCCTGGTCAGCTCCTTCAATTTAGTTTTAAAAAGACTTAGAGTGCTGGGGTCATGAGTTTGATTATGACCTGGGCCTTGTCTGTGTGTAGTTTGTATGGTCTCCTGTGTGTGCGTGTGTTTGTGTGGTAGACCTAGAGAATTAAGACTGTAAGTTCGAGTAGGGCAGGGATTGATGCGAATGTTTAAACATTCTCTTTAAAGTGCTGTCTAATATGTAAGCTCTATATAAATAAAGATTCATAAATAAATACTTAGATAAATAAATTTAGAGTACTGGTCATATTATAGTTTAAAGGTGTAATGACATATAATAACTCAAACTGCAGTCTTTCATGTGCTTTGATGTGTGGTTTTGAAACTGTGAGATTTTCTTAAGGACAAATTGCACATCAAACTGCATTATTTTAAACCACAGTCCCAATTTTAATACAGAGGGCCTGAGTCATGAAGGAAAGCAAAGCAAAAAAAGGAGTAACTCCGCACCTTGGCGAAACCTGCTGCATAGGAGGGGGGGGGTTAAATTTAAAATGTGGGGACAGATTTATATTTGGGCTATGGCATGTCCTAGATCAACTTTAAATTTCAGTGTAAAAGTAAAGCTATCATGTATTTGTGTGTTACATGAAAAAGCAGCCAGAATTTTCCTTACATTCAAAATAATAAACTAATATGCACCCCTTGCAATTGTAACATGGTTTGTCCAGGAGAAAGTTTACACCTTTTTGCCTTGCTCGCCTTAATGACTCAGGCCCAGAGGGTATACAAACCGTTCCATGTATTGATCGGCAGTTTACCAAACCGCATAGCAAACTGCTGCTTATTAGTAAAACAAAAATCAAACTTGGTTCAGACAGGCTAGATCGCTTAAACTGCATGTTATTTGAGCTATTTTGCCTGTAAGAATCTAAAACAAACAAATAAATATAGACTCCCTCCCACTTTGTGAAGCCCAGCCTACATAGCATTGGGCTCTGTCCTGTAGGGGGAAGGGTGTCCAAAAAAATGATTGTTCCCCTGCACCAAGAGAGCACCGGTCCAATGCTGAATAGCACTGAGCCACCCCTGGTATCCCTAGCCGGTGTCTACCAGGGTAATACTCTCAAAATATAGTGCATACTCTTGTGGCACTACAAGTATCAGCATGCACATGTACACCAGTGCATACCAACACCACCAATACCACCAGGGACAACTCAGACCTCAATCCATACCACACTTGCCTACTCTCCCAGAATTCCCTGGAGGCTCCCGAACTTTAGGGATTCCGCCCGGACTCCTGGAAGAGTAGGCAAACCTCCCAGATCAGATTCGCCGAAATTCATGGCATTGAATGACAGGGGCTTAATCGTGTCATAAAGCCCTGCCCCCGCTATTCAATGCTGTGAATTTCAACATTTTATAATGGGGGCGGGGCTATGGTGACTCGAATACGAAACCACGCCCCCTTCTACCCCCATCACATGACTTCTCCCCCGGGATCTCCTGAGGGAGAAGTTTTGAAAGTTGACATGCATGCTCCATACACCCATAGCAATGACAAAGACAAAGGACACACAAAGAGGTAACTAAGCAAAGGTAAAAAAGACACACATAGAGAGGAAGAGGAAAAGCAGACTGCTCATAAATACTATTACAGCCCACAAAATGGCTGCCACCACTGTGTGTTTAGTCAACAGGTGCACTTTAAGAAACAGAAGGTTTGATTACTGTACATTTCATACTTCACTGTTATAAGAAATCAAACAACACATATGGGGCTTTACTTTTTCTAATTGTGAAATAAAATAAAATTTTATTTGTGCCTTAACTATATCATTAAGTTGCTGCGGAAAAAATAGAACATTAAATGCATTTCTCCATTAGAGAAAACAAACAAATATATTTTTTCAGGAGACAATGTAAAGTAAAAGTTTCTAATTATGTATTTGATTTTTGTTTAACGAGATTGACTGCTTTTGTAAATTTAATTTATTAGATCAAAGTACACTCTGTTCTAAGTTTTCTAGGTGTAATTAAAGGCTGGGAGGTGATCAGTTCTGTTCTGAGGAATATTAAATGAATCTACACATATATCTATAACGCCTGCATCAAGAAAAAGAACATTCGTTTTTAATTAAAATATTTTATTAATAAGATAACAAACTAGTGTTTTCAAGCTTTAGAGAAAAATATATGAAACATTTCAAACCAGTTTTTAGAATGTACACACACACACACACACACACATATACACACACACACACGCGCCAGGAAGAAAAAAAAATGTTTTTGCTTGATGACAATTTTACAAATTGTGATATTAATGTACGTTATAAAGGATAACTTGATTTAGGAACCTCTCAAAACTTTAATGTCCAGCCTGAGCCTACTACTGATGAATAGTATTAGTGAAGATATATTTTACCCTTGCAGTCTGGCTGGGCCGACTGCAAATGTAGACTTAACCTCATGTGTCAAACTCCCATTGTCCAATAGATTGTAAACTTGCGAGCAGGGCCCTCTTACCTCTTTGTCTGTTTTACCCAGTTTGTTTATTAGTTTACTATGTTTGTCCCCAATTGTAAAGCGCTACGGAATATGTTGGCGCTATATAAATAAATGATGATGATGATGATGATGATTTGTGACATTACCTTACTGTATTACTTTACTGTATTTGTCACCTAAAATTAAGTTTGTGGTGGGCTGTATTAGAGCAACTTCTAGTTAGTTAGGAGCAGTGGCGGAACTACCATTGGTGCTGCAAGTGCAGTGCACTGGGGCCCATGGAGATAATGGGGCCCGATCCATGGCAGATAGAGAGGGTGGGGGGCCCCGGTTCCCTCCTCCCTACCTCCCTGCAAAGGGGTCCACAGCTTGCTAGTTCCGCCTCTGGTTAGTAGATAATAGTCATTAAAGGGGAGGGGTACGCATCGCCGATGCTGGTAAATCCGACGCTGATGACACCTACAAAAGAAAGATGATTTCAGAAGACAACGACAAGAATCAACACAGACTTACCTGATCAGCGACTGTCCAGATATCCGATCGTACAAGAACACTGACAGGAGCTTCTTCCGAATGCACAGGTGTCCGATAGTAGAGCAACATTTAACCTGCATGGTTCCGAGATTGCCGCTTTAAATAAAAATTCATTAAGGACTTACTGACGTCAGGCACTACTGCAGAAAATAATGGCAGCCTCTAAAACTTGTGATTAATTATGGCCATAAATAAGGCTACACAGAGCAGTGTTTTAGGAGAAAATGGAAAGGTCTAATTTAACAAAAGGGACAGTTCTACGGTGATATGACGCTGGAATGGTTTATTTCTTGGTTACAATAAGACAAAGTGACTTGTCCATTCATGGCCTACATGCAGGCAAAGGGCCTGATTC
Source organism: Mixophyes fleayi (assembly GCF_038048845.1). Lineage (NCBI taxonomy): Eukaryota > Metazoa > Chordata > Amphibia > Anura > Limnodynastidae > Mixophyes > Mixophyes fleayi. Next base: position 39,224,470 of record NC_134406.1, read on the forward strand.
ATGTTCATAATTTGTTTTTTAAAAAAGAGCAGTATTTCAAGATACGTTTTGATTTGAAGCTGGGTGTAAGTTTGCTCTACCAAAATGCTAATTGCCTTATGTAGATACACACAAGAGACTGCAGAATACACACAAGCGTCTGTGCAGTATAAAGTCACATCAGAGGCACGGGTGGGCAGGGCCGGGGGACAGGGGGGCATCGCCCCCCCGGGCAGCTCAGTCTAACTGCTATTTGCATTAAAAAAACTTTTAACACTATAATCATTAGTAATCATTAGTAAAAATATTGGATTAGATTTAAAAACATTATATATATATACAGCTTAATAAAAAAGCTGTGTTATCACTATCTGTCGGCACTTACACCTGCACAAATGATACGTGTGACACCATGTATACTTATGAGCGCCCTGGGCACAACCTTACGGTACATTAGTCCCACCCCTTCCCTCCCCCGTTCCACTTATCAAGACCCAGGCCGTTGTGTGCTTTGTGTCCAGACATGAATTGCATATAACTGTATGGGCAATGGGTAAAGAGCAATTTGGGGAATTAATATTTTAGTTCATTAAACAGAGTAAATCATCATAATCTACGTTTACCCATTCTTTACTGATTTTATGTACATTTTAAAGACAAATTCAAAAGAATAGTACCAAATATGAAAGGTAAATGACAGAACGGATATGTAGGGTTACAGAACTTTCACTGATCTAAAGCCACGTAGTTTATTAGTTTGGGGGCAATGCCACTATATGGCGGATTAGGGTGTGGCATGGGTGGATTGTGGTCATGGTCAGTACTGCCGTGGATAACTGAGAAGCATGTTGTCCATATACTATGTGCTTATTACATTGCGTATCCCCACAATTATATCTATGTTAACTGACCTCACATACATATATGGTTGTCAAATTTGGTTGTATTAAACTAAAATAGCAGAACATGTAGCCACCAAAATAATTGTTTTGTATAATCAAAATTCAATTCAATCGTATTTAACCAGACAGAAAGGAAAATCTGGCAATCACTAGTTCCTCTAAATGAGTGCCAGGCAAACAGACCGGTGGTAATTGAGTGATCGGTGCTGTAAACACAGACACTCTTTAATCCTCCACAATTAGGGGTAGGGGTAGGGGTTTTAACCCTAAGTCCTAAGTCCTAACCCATACCCCTAACCCTACCCCTAACTGGTAATGTAAAGCTAATAATTACCTGGTTCCGTGCATTGCCGCTTTAAATTCGGAACTTTGCAAGTCGCAGCTGTAAGTGACGCCATTTACAATAGTCACGATCTCCTGTCTTCGGATTTACTCTCTGTCTTTTTACTAGTAAGTAGTTATTTTTTCTTCGTCGCTCTGTTCAGTATAGGAATAATTGTGGATTATTAAAGAGTGTCAGTGTTTACAGCACCAATCACTAGTACTACACCCAAACAGACGGCATTCTCTTACACGCAAACATTATGCACTGTAGTTTTATGGAGCCAAGTTTCCCATACACTCATGCAGATCTTTGCAACCTGCGTTGTGAAAGTACAAGACCCAGCACACCCGGCTAGCTACCGGCTGTCTATCAAATGGCAATGCATGCTGGGACTTGTAGTTACACAACACATTGGAGAGCCACAGGTTGGCCAGGCCAGGACTAGAGAAACCCAACTCCTCCCATTTCAACTCAACCCAGCCTAATCTCTTTACTGTTTAAGACACTTTACCCTGCCAACCTGTGTATGGAGTTGTAGAGAGGATAGTGCTGTGTGGTCTCTCCTTCACACATGCCATTACAGGGTAACAAATTTCCTGTTCTGTAAAATTCCTCACTTGCACAGCTGTAAAAAAGGGACCTGTAATTAATTATCCTTAATTCTCTGCTAATATTGCAAAAAAAAAAGATAAAAAAAAATAAAAACCGAAATTCCTTTGAACCACACTTTTCTGTTTAATTTCTTAAGGAAATTATTTTTTACCATGTTTGTATTTAAGTAGACATTAACTTCCTCTGTCTCAAAATGAGCCATGAATAAAGCTGAAATTTGGGGCTGGTATGTCTTAGCCATTATGCCTTCCTGACAAGTTCCAGCTTTAAAATAACAAGTGTTTGACAACTATGTTTATGGAGCAGCACTTTGGGGTTTCTTTGCTCTAATGCTCCTTCACATGACATCACTAATGTACCGGCTTAAAGTTATTTAGACTCCTATCACTATCCCCAGAGTAAAACTTAACATTAATCTTTATGGGACAGGAAGACTGTTGTATTTGGAAGCAGAAAAAATTCTCTTTCGCAATCATGGGATATGAAAGCTACTGAGCATACATTTTCTATATTATGCATAGAGATAAGAGAGGTAGTGATAAGTTGAGTGAAGTTGAATACATCCACCTTTGTGAAATTGAGTATTGATTCAGATATTTCATATACTGAATTAAGACAATTAATCGAAAACAGTTGATCATGGACAAGAGCAATGAACTGATTTATATTCAATGCTACATAATGGAAATTAATATATTTTATGAACCACATAAACTTTATAATCAAATCCAAAGCGACTTCCAATATCCTTCTTTACAGTAGGTGTATAATATTTATTATAATAGGCATGTTTAGAAGACAACTGAGTAACAACATTAATTCCTGCATTGTTTACTTAAGTTAGATATACTATTTTATATGCACATGCAAAAATTTGCAGGATGATTAACTATAATTCATCATCATCATTTATTTATATATATATATAGCGCCACTGATTCCGCAGCGCTGTACAGAGAACTCATTCACATCAGTCCCTGCCCCATTGGAGCTTACAGTCTAAATTCCTTAACATACACACACAGACGGAGAATGAGAGAGAGACTAGGGGCAATTTTGAAAGCAGCCAATTAACCTACTAATTGGCAGTTAAATTATTGTAAATATTGTAACTCTCTGTATATTTTTGTGAGGATACTGGGGTAATGCTTAGCTCTGTTCGTCCTAACACCTGTCTGGTCTGTCCTTCCCTGGCAAATAGTGCTAAAAGATGCACCGTTTCTTTATGGGTTCACCATATACTGCAAGCAACAAACTCCTAGCCCTCACCAGCATCTTTCTCTCAGTCACTTTGATGCGCAATCCCGGCTGCTAAGATAAGTTCTTCACTTCTCTGCCCACATGGTAGAGACTAAGCTCAATGTCCTCCTGCATTTTGCATATCCACAAAGAGAGCACAGTTTGTGGAGGCTTCGATGTCCACCCAGGTTTGATCCTGGACCAGTCTGATAGGAGTTACGACTCCTAGTCAGCAATGTCCTGAAAAGAGACCCCTTCTGCCCTTTCTCTGTGTCTATAAACCCTCTCACTTACAGAGGGCTGCCCATGGACCTCCCCTAGTCCTCAGCTCACTTGCAGGCACCCTGTGACATGTGATGTCTGCTAAGCAGGATGCATCTCAGTGGGACGCCTACTACCTGTGTATATATGCAACAGTCAGGAGGCATATTACAGCACACAAACAAAAGGCATGTTTACACAATAACAACAATGAGTACAACACCATCTGGCAACATTTCAGAATTTAGAATAGACATAATATGCATACATATATGGTTAACACACTACAAATCAAGCAATATTAAATATAGTTTGGACCAGAAGGGGTATCCATCAAGCTAAATCCCTATATTCAGCCTAGCAACCCTATTCTAGCCCCAATTTTATTTAGCCTACATTTGGGCAAATGTTATAAATCCTTATAGTATTTTACTAAATATTATTTTAGTAAATAATTTAAACTGTTTTTCAATATAGTATTCATTTTAATAAGCTATTTAAAGAGCAAAAAAATACTTTCCCGCCTCCATAACTTGATAGTTACCAGATTGTTATTGGTGCTGGTACTTTTGCATGCTATTGTGTTGATGAGCTATAGTGGTGTGTTAGTGCCATTGGGAGCTTGATATAACTTTCTTCTATTCACTGTTCTCCATATCAGGTACTTGATTGCAAAATTTCTGCAGCACCATCTTTGAGTTCTGCCTATCTACACTTTATTTGTAAATTCTGCTTTCAGCATTTTGTGGAATTTTTAGTCTATAAATAGAGCTAGGTGGACAACAGGGTCAATGCATCTTGCTTTGTGGTGGGATATAAAAAGGGAGAAGCCTGGGAGAAGCAAATTTGATGGGGGAATTCCATGTGGAACGCAGAAGCTCAAATTCCGCCAGATAAACCTGCAACATTGTGTACCCAAATATGGACTGAGGTGAATATTTCATGAAACAGTTTTGAAAATTTTTACTCATGTCTAGGATTAACAATCATTCCAATAGATTTCAATACTAAAAAACATATATGCACATAAAAGGTATAATGCTAGAAAGTCAAACTAATTATTGCTATGGGCCTGACAATTGTTTATATTGGCTGTCCTACAAAGTGTCAAAATAAAATGGAACACACATTCTCTTTGCTAGATATGTCTAGTGCAGACCATAACATAAATACTAGATGATTAATTAATAATACAGTAAGTGAGATAGATGAGGGGTCACTAAGGTTACTTTACAGACCATACCTACTATAGTTTAACTACCCATTCTGAATTACAGGGAATTACAGTAAATGAACATAGATTGTTGTTAACAGGAGAGATGGTCGGAGATATTCCATCTCTTAATAAAGAAGGAATGAGCACAATAGATGGTTACCACCTGCTTTGTACTAACAGATGAAATCTATATTTTCAGCTGCTTAGTGGATACGGTAAGGATACCAGCTGGCATGTTTCCCTATACCAGTCTGGGAAAAATAACATCCATGCTGACTTGTTTTTCATGGGTCGGTTTGAATATATGTCAAAGAGATTTGGTCATAGTCTTGGCCAAAGTAAAAAAGATACAGAATACTAATGATGATGATAAAATGCCTGTGATAGGATAATATTTGTTTACCAAGTGACGTGGTGCTTGCTGAGAGCACAAGTGGGATAGGACTGATTCTTGGGGTACCCCAGCAAAGAAAGGGATAGGAACAGGCAAGGTTACAAGGCACTGTATTTGTGACCAGACAGGTATTAGAAATATGCCTCATTTACTAACACTGCATTTAGTTGTACAAATTACATTATAGCAACCAACCCCCTTGCTTACATTGTCTAACTCACACTAGTTACTGATTGGTTGCTGGGTTATTGCACATTTTGCAAATACTTGCAATGCTATTAAGTGAGCAATAGTAGAAAGAAAAGCTAGTAGGAGCTGGGAGTAGACAACAGCATCAAAGGATACCGTAAGATTAATCGATGGAGGTATGTGGGATAAAGTTATTATCTACTTTTCCCACAGCAATTTCAGTGGAGTGTACAAGGCAAAAAACTGTTTTAAAACTGATGGAGCATCCATAGAAATGGAAAAGTCAGTTCAATTAAGCCACAAATTCAGTAAAATGTAATCGGTTTGTGATTTAAGTTGGTATCAAGTAGAGAAGTGTTGAGGAGCGAGTCCAAGAGAAGACTTCATCTTCAGCAAAGAAGGAGCTGAAGACGAGTTAGATGTAGGTGAAGGATAAAGGTTTTGTGGGTAGGCTGGTGCAGTGAGAGGTCCTGTCTAAGTTTACTAATTGTCTCACTAAAGTAATTGGCAATGTCTTTCGCACTCTAAGTTGTTTTGAGTATTGGTGGATTTGGAACATGTGGGCATCCAAATATGGAGAAAATTAGATGGGCATTTGAGGTAGGTTAGTTAATTAAATGTCTTATAGGGAAATTATATCCCAACCCAGTATCTTACTTAGGGTCCCAGGAGGTCTTAATTAGGCTTTGTACAGCTTACATAGGTGTTGTTCTTTCTTTATTGACTTAAGAAGGACATTTATTCAAAGTTGGCACCATGCAATGATTAACTTATAAGTGATTTTTTAAGTAAACAAACTTGTTCTATCATGTAAGGAACAATAAGGCATTGCAATTTATATTCCTCTACAGCTCAGCAAAAATATTTTGACCAGCTTTTAACAAGCTCAAATTTGCCCTAAGAGCTTACAATCTGATAAGATAATAAAAAAAAAGTTAAACAAGTGACTATGCATTTATATAAAACACATCTGTTGGCAGATGACACAACATTATGTAGTATAACACAATCCATACAAGATGTCTTATGTAGAGATGAGCAAAACTGCCGTAAAAGTTTGTGTAGATCAAGTCTTTTGACAGAACAATGATACAATCTTTGATTTACACTTTTGCTCTGCCGTTCCACACTGTATTTGTAATGTTACATATAACCGAATGAATAGAGCAGTGAGGGTTACAGTCAGTTCATTCTACTGTGGAGTGTGATTGGTGTAGGACTGGGAACACTTAAAGTCAAATTCTACCACTGACATGTGCAAAATTTTGCAAACAAATGTGGAATGAGGCAAATATAGCCACTGCATATAATTATATATTAATTGTTGAAACAGAATTTCTTTGCCCGACTGTTTAATGTAAAGTCCACACTGAGGGCGCAAGGTAATCAATTGCAGTTGGAGAAAAAAAGATTTACTTTTCAGTTGTGGGAAGGGTTCTTTACTATAAGAGCACTGAAACTATGGAACGCAGTCGTATAAAAATTGGTGGGGGCAGATTCTATAGATAGAAGTTTAGCAAAACAGAACAAAACAAACAGTTGTCAATATGGAGCCACAAGAGATTGTTTCCCCTCTTATGGCAAATTGAACTATGATTTATCCAGGCTTTTATGCCTTTCTCTGAATCCACTGTATTATTTTTTTTTCTGAAGACGAAGGTTGTAACTTGGTCGACAAGCTAAAGAAATATATAACTATGTAACTGGAAGTGAAATAAGCAGCTACAAGAAATGAGAGGATGGATTTTTTTCTGTGTACAAAGGTGAACCTGGAAATAGACAAAACAGGAATTAATTAGTTTGGAGCCACTTGTGTACATAACCCCTTTATTTTCTCATGATATATCCCTTGAAAATGATATACACCTACTCAGTTTATTAAATGTCGTCTACTTTTGAAATGTATGCACATAATTACATTGTTTGTAATGATAGCACAGTGGAACTATGCTATACAGAGGAAGGAAGGATTTTACTCTGCTATAGTTCATGAAAGTTCTGCCATTTGTAAATCCACTGAACCATTCTAACAACAGAAGTCAGATTTCCAGGATTTTCAAGCAAAGTAAGAAATCTCTTTGTATAAACTTTCTTTGATGTGATGTGAAGCATGATGTCTTCTGTGCTTTTTTCCAAACACTTTAGTAAGAAATTTTAAAGTCTAATCTTGATAAATCGTAAGCTTGGGGCAAAAGGCTCCAGAATAGTGAAAACAGATCATGCATGGTGATAAAACATATAAACAGAAGGTTTAAAACTGTGTCACTTTAATATTGTTAGTATCTGTTGTTTATCAGAATATTAATATGCTAATGGAAGACAGTTTTGTTTGGCAATTGGCAGAGAGCAGAAAACCTGAGTACCAGTTTTAACTGTCACACGTCTATGCTGAGAACTGGAAATGACAGCTATGGAGCCTGGAATATAGTGAAAGCATAAATATTTATTGAGCAGATGTGATCCAGAAAGTGCAGAAAATGGTACAAACTGAGTATTGCAGACATAGAAAAATGGATCTCTGGGTGAGGCTGAAAACAGGTAACAACAAGGAATAAGGCTGATGTAGGTGAACAGCCTGAGTGGAAAGAAATCAAGGTAAGCAGCTTATAGTCGTCCTAGGGAACAGGAGGAGTAACAGGAGAAACAAATGAGTACAACAATATCAGGAACATCAATATAAATGACCAGCAAAGGTAACTGGGAAAGGCAGGTAAAAATAATGAGAGAACAGGTGCAGATGATTAGCTAGTGCAGCAGTTAAACCCCTGCTAGCGAAAGAGACAAGGATTAGTAGCAGCTTCTCTGGTGAAACAGGGGTACTGCAAGGCACATAAAATAGTATATAGTCCAATATAGTTCCAGAGGCAGGAGCTGCCGAAACAAAGCAGCATGCCGATGCAGTGCTGCAGTAGAAATTAAGGCAGATCCTGACAGTAACGTACCATTGTAAGATTATTGGTTAATTCCTATTACTGAATCTCTACACTGTGTAATGTATGACCATGCTGGCCCATTAGTAAACAGTGATGAGTGGCAGACATCATTTTCCGCATTACGCAGTGCCTACTGTAGATAAAACAGGTTCTTCAGTTTCCATTTGCTTCCAGGTCAGTTATCATCATGTTATCAATGTTTACAGTCAAAATTACTAACCAATCAGACAGTAAGCAAGGTGTGATCAAACAGACAGGGTCAAATTCGGCAATACAGGAAAGAATAAGCAGGCCAAAATCAGGTCACGCAAGTAAGATCATAAGGCAAGCAGCACGAATCAGAGTCAGGTTCAGGCATTGCCATCATCGGGTAATCAACCCAAGAATCGCATAAAGAGTCATGCGAGCTAAACTATATAGGGTCTGATTCATTAAGGAACGTAAATGCTGATAGGTGCTGTATTTTGTGTAAAATTGCTCTGTGCATGCTCAAAATGGACTATACCACAGTGAACGCAAGTGTATGGAATTCACCTTCAAACACAAAGGACACTACTGACAACCTATGGATTCAAGCTGGAATGGGGGAGGGAAGGGACTTTTGCACGTGGTCAATGTACAGTAAGGGGGTACCAAGGTTGAGCACATGCTCTGGGCATCTCACAGGTACATGATTCTCAGCTGTATCACTCGCACCAGCTACAGCTCGGTTGTAAGTGTGAAGTGATGACGATCGTGTAGCATGCTAGAACATGTATTTTCAATCAAGAGCAACTGTATTGTCTGCAGCCGCCTCAGCAGACACCTCTCGGACTATTCACTCCTTGACCCTCTCCAATCCGGCTACCGTCCCCTTCACTCCACTGAAACTGCCCTGGCCAAGGTTACTAATGATCTCCTATTGGCCAAGTCCAAGGGTCACTTCTCCTTACTTATCCTCCTTGACCTCTCTGCGGCCTTTGACACTGTGGACCACCCCCTCCTGCTGCAAACCCTTCTCTCTCTCGGCCTCTCTGGATCTGTCCATGCCTGGTTCACCTCATACCTTGCTAACCGCTCCTTCTCTGTATCCACGTCTGGTTCTTCCACCTCCCCCTACCCTCTCCCTGTAGGCGTCCCGCAGGGCTCTGTTCTCGGTCCTTTACTCTTCTCGCTCTATACTTCCTCACTTGGCGCTCTCATCTCCTCCTTTGGTCTTCAGTATCACCTTTATGCTGACGACATTCAACTCTACATCTCTTCTCCTGATCTTTCTTCCACCCTCCTCTCTCGGGTATCTGACTGCCTCTCCGCCATCTCCTCCTGGATGTCCGCGCGTTTTCTCAAAATCAATATCTCCAAAACGGAACTCATAGTCTTTCCTCCGCCCAGACTCCCATCCCACCATGACCTCTCTATTGTCGTCAACAACACCACCATCTCCTCTGTTACCCAACTCCGCTGCCTGGGTGTCACCCTCGACTCCTCTCTCTCTTTTGCCCCCCCACATCCATTCCCTTGCCCAGTCCTGTCGCTTCCAACTGCGCAACATTGCCCGCATCCGTCCCTTCCTCTATCAGGATGCCACTCATCATCTCCGGCCTGGATTATTGCAACCTCCTCCTCACTGGCCTCCCCCACTCCCATCTCTCCCCCCTCCGCTCTATAATCAATGCGGCTGCAAGACTCATCTTCCTCTCACGCCGCTCCTCTTCGGCCTCCCCTCTCTGCCTCGTCCTACACTGGCTTCCCTTCCCCTACAGAATCCTTTTCAAACTCCTCACCACCACGTACAAGGCTCTCTCACACTCTACTGCCCCCTACATCTCTAAAATCCTCTCCATTCACACTCCTGCTCGCTCTCTGCACTCAGCCAATGACCGTCGCCTCTCCTCCTCTCTTATCACCTCTTCCCACTCCAGAATCCAAGACTTTTCCCGTGCAGCCCCCCTTCACTGGAATGACCTCCCTCGTTCCATCCGTCTCTCTCCTACTTTGTGTTCCTTCAAACGTGCACTGAAAACTCACCTCTTCCGTAAAGCCTACCAACCATCTACACCACCTCCACTCGCTCTCCCTTCTCTCTTCTGGCTCCCCTTGTGCCTGTTCTGTCTAGGATGTAAGCTCACATGAGCAGGGCCCTCTTCCCTCTTGTCTCCTCACCTGTTCTTCTGCTCCGTGCTTATTGCATCAGCCTGCCTGGAGTTTCTGAAGTATTGGTATTTTTTGTTTACTGTTCTGTACTGTTATACCCTGTATAGTCTACTGTTTGTACTGTGTACGGTACTGCGGAAATCTTGTGGCGCCTAACAAATAAATGATAATAATAATAATTATTATAATAACTGTAAAAATTAACTTTATGTACGGTAGGCATTAACAACACCCTGATAAATGTATTTCATGTTAAAAAAATGAAGAAAAAAACACTGTTTTTTCACTAATGATTATTTTATTAACAGGTGTTAATGTATTTAATAATTTTATTTTTAATCTGTACATTCTGATGGGACTTTGCAGGATATGCACAATGCATATGTATATAAAGTGTGTTGTGTCTATCTGCATATGGTAAATGCTGTATAGGCAGAGTTTACTTACACCCGTATTCAACTAGAAACATTTCTTGAGATTCTCTTCTTGTTGAATATGGGTGTACTTGCTTGCATTTTCCATCCGTTATTTAAAAACGCAAATTGCGTTCAATTTGTGTTCCTTAGTGAAGCAGGCCCATAACTGGCAGCAGAAACGTATCAGGCCTTCGCTTACAAGGGTGCTGTTGTGTGTAATGAGTATGTATGCATGCATCCAGTGAGATGTTATCTCAGTTTGGATGGGCATTGTGATGATGGGCAGCAGCTGAATATCTGTCTAGAAATGTTAGTATTTAAATCCTTTGAAAATGTTAAAATAATTCATATTGATATTTTGAAATGTAATCTAAATAAGCAATTAAGCAGCACGGTGGCTTATTGGTTAGCACTTCTGCCTCACCTGGGGTCATGAGTTTGATTCCCGACCATGGCCTTCTCTGTGTGGAGTTTGTATGTTCTCCCCGTGTTTGCGTGGGTTTCCTCCGAGTGCTCCAGTTTCCTCCCACACTCCAAAAACATACTAGTAGGTTAATTGGCTGCTAATAAATTGCCCTTAGTCTCTCTTGGTCTGTGTGTGTGTGTGTGTGTGTGTGTTAGGGAATTTAGACTGTACGCTCCAATGGGGCAGGGACTGATGTGAGTAAGTTCTCTGTACAGCACTGCGGAATTGGTGGCGCTATATAAATAGATGATGATGACCAATACCAATAAGAATAACGCCTATATTTAATTTTGAAGAACAATTTGAGGCTTTGGCCCTGTAGTTTCATTTTTTGTCTGATCATTCTCTATAATACGTTTTGGTTTAAACCGGTGAAACTGTGACATTCAAGCTAGGACTGTTTCTATCTGTCAATAGACGTTATTTCTCTCTATCTACCAACTATTTTATTTAATGATTTATGCATTATTTAATTATAAGATTTTATGAGATTTTAAGAGCTATAGCTTTTTCTGTTAAACAGACTACAAATTGTAATATATTCTAACTCCGTGAAATTAAGTATCCACATATCCACACTCATATTTTACTCCTTAGTGCAGTGGTTCCCAAACTGGGTGTCGCAGCTCCCCGGGATGCCGTGGCAGTCTCACTGGGGTGCCGCGGCTAGGGTCGGTGGTAAGCAAGGCGGGGGCAACTTGGTAATTATTTTGAAATGGGGGTGCCTTGAAAAAATTATGGAGACCCTAAGGGTGCCTCAAACTGAGAAAGTTTGGGATCCACTGCCTTAGTGTAATAAGTTGTAAATGTTCCTAGTTGTCTTTTTAAAAAAACTTATTTTTATTGAGGTGGAAATTGCAATACAACATAGAAAAGAATAGGCACATAGCAATGTGCAAAGACACAGCAGAATAACATGGTAAAGCAAGTTATTAAGACAGTATATAATAGTAAAATGTGAGACAGAGAATCAGCATAGAAAACAAACATAATAAGCAATAATCTCAGATAAAACAGTGAATTCGGAAGGAGACATGTGGGAATGACAAACTAAAGGGTGAAAACATTTATCCCCTAATGCGACGGGGTGGGGAGGGGATTGGGCATCAGCACATTCCTGAAGCTCGTACCAGGGAGGACATCAATGAAACTCTCCCAGGTATCGAGAAATTTATCTCACTGTGGAATCCTTCTGCAGTGAAGTTTCGATCCAATCCATACAAAATATATGATAGAGCTTTTCACTAAACAATGAGAAGGAAGGAGAAGCATTTTGGACCCAGACCTGGAGTATGCTCTTCCTGGCAGCAGCTGAGATTGCAAGCAGGAATTTGTACATGCCTTGCGCACTTTACACTCCCTGGGGAGGATTCCAAAGATCTCCCATTGAGGGGAGAATGATACAAAGTTTACCAAATGGTCATTAGAGAATCTCCAGACCTGGGTCCAAAACTGCAGAATTAGGGGATATTCCTGTAGACAATGCGTCAAAACTGCCCTGGGAGAGCTACACTTTGGACAGACATGGTCAGAAGCCAAACCAATCTGAAACCTGCGAGAAGGAGAAAGATAAGTCCTGTGATAGATATTTAAAGCTACCTCCACATAGGACATTGCTGGAAGTGTCTTGATCAAATCTGACAGAGCCTGCAAGAGGATCACAGTTGAGGGGAGCGTTCTGTCCATTGGGACAGTCCTGGTTTGGATTTAGTATAGTCAAACTGGTGATGTAAAAGGAGTAGTGACGTGGAATGACTTTATGTTTCGGAGCTGGTGTAGAAAGGACAGCATCAAGTGGATTGTCCTAAACAAGTGTGGAGAATTTACGCAACACTGTACTAATATAATGTTGACAATGTAAAAAAGCCATATTAAAGGGTCTTGAGAATGGGTCATAGACCTTCTAGCAGAGAAATCTATCAATGGTCTAATCATAATAATTCCCTCTCTAACCCACAACGTGAAAGGGTATGAACCCATGAAGTCCTGAAAGCCTTGGTTTCCTAGCAGAGGAAGGTGGATAGAAGCATAGGGGTTGAGCTGAAATGAATGGCAAAGCCTATGCCATAATTTTTGCATAGACATAAGTATAGGATTATGGAGTAAATGATCAGGTACTTACTGTTCATGGAGGTGGAGGAACATCAACAAATTGGAAGAAAACTGCATCCATTGAGGTACAATTATAGCTTTCAGTGTTATATAGTCAATCTCTCAAGTATTGTATCTGTGCAGCTGGTTATAAAGGGCAACATTGGATAAGTTTATCCCACCAAAAGAGCAGAGAAAGAGGGCAGCCTTGGCACATTCCTCTAGTCATCTCCATCTTATATCCTGTAATACCATTGACCAGTAAGGAAGTGGTAGGCGGTATATAGAAAAATGTAATTAAGGTCATAAAGCCAGTACCAAAGGGCCTATGCAGGAGAACCTCATGAAGGTACTGCCACGCAACTAATTTGAAAGCTTTCCGAGTGACCAAACTGAGGAGCATATTGGAAGCAGAGCGGAAGGCAGACGCTACTATTGCATAGATTGCACCCTTGACCGAGTGACGCAAGATACCAATCCCAGTTGATGCTCCATCAATAGAGAAGGAAGGATAACCTGCAATCTATTGCCCATTATTTTTGCTTGCAGCTTGAAGAGTAGATTAAGAAGAGTGATGGGGCGATATACGCTTTCCAGCTGAGGGTACTTGCCTGGTTTGGGAATTAGCACTGTATCTGCTCTATTAATAGATGGCTATAGCAGATGCTTTCTGTGCAATTTGTGAAATATCTCCCACAATGTGGAAACCACTTCCACCTGTAGGCATTTGTAGTATTCCACGGTATAATCATCCGGGCCTGGGGATTTACACAATTTCATATTTGCTATTGCAGTATTTATTTCTTGGGTCGTAAGATCTCCCACTAACAGTTGCATTTAAACCACCGTTAAAGTAAGGAGATCTGCCTCATTGAAAAGCTTAGACATAAGCGCAGCATTGGATGAGTTTGTATAACATTGAGTGATGTGATTGAGAAGCCTCAACTAGTTTCTCTGAGTTAGTAATAGGAGTGGAGGAAAATGCAGATTTAAAGGCAACTATGTGACCTCTACATTTCTGAGATTTGGCCATCTTGGCCAGGAGTCTACCGTTTTTATTGCCCCAGTGGAAAAAGTTATTCTTGGTAAATTCAATCTCCAGTTTGGCTTGAGAAGTCAGAAAGCTTTCAAGTAGTTGTCATGCTTCCCTGTGTGCCATGAGATTAACCTCTGTTGGAGCAGCCACATAGCTCTTATAAGCGTCCGCCGATGTTTTGTGGAGGGCCTCATAATTTTCCCGTGTATGTTTATACAGCCTCCAATGTTAGGTTTTGCAATCCGCAAAAAGTAGCTGAAATCGATATCATTGTGTGATCCGAATTTACAATATCCACTATATTCGCGTCGCCAGGGCCATCTTAACAACATTATGGGCTCCAGGGCAAAGCAGTTCACTTGGACCACTACCTACACACCACTCACAGGAATAAAAATGTAAATTATCAATAAAATTAAGTTTATATTTATTGGTACCTGCACAAAAATAAGTTTATACATTAAAAAACATGTTGTACAGTTGTGTCTTGATATATAGGTGAATAGATTTTTTTTTCTATTGGGCCCTGCCTATGGGGTCCCTATGCTCGTGGGGCCCATGAGCAACTGCCCAGTGTGCCCAGGGCAAAAGAGGGCACTGCGCGTCGCGGACCAGTGGCATTAAAGTATCCACCACAAGAAGATGATCGATCCTCGAAAAGGAAATGTTCCTAGTTAAATCATAGAAAAATGCCACTGAGAGCTTTCTAAACTTTAGTTTAAAACTGAAAAAGCCCAAAATGCAATTCCTTAGTGAAGCTTTAAGCATAGGATCTTCAACACACTGCTTCCCACACACGTATATTTATAAGACATGGGAAGTAGCTAGGTGAAGTTCCTGAACTTATCTACTGGTTACCCAGGCTCCTTCAAGCTTCACTGAGCAATGTGGTTCCAATCTTGGAATGGATCTGACAGCATTTAGTGACTCTTATAAGTGATCCATTGACCTCCCTTCTTCTGCCTGCCACCCTCTCCGATAGCACACACTCCATGGGGCTGAGTCTCCTGACACCCTTTTCCTTCCTCTTCCCTGGGGCACTCTCCTTTCCCCCATGGTTCACGGATCCTTGGCACCAAAACCCCTGAGATTTTGTGCACTGACACTCCCTCTTCTCTTCTGGAACACAGTTCCCTCACCTGAAATACTATACCCTGGTAACCTCTCCTCTTTTTTATTCTAAATGTATTATTCTTTAAGCTTCACACAGCAGATTTACCCCCAAAGCTTCAGGAATGTACAGTGTAATAATCTATAAATACATTATCACAATTACCCTGCAATAGTACAATAATCCTGCAGTGCGACCTTGTCATTCCCATTACAGCCAACAAAATCACCATGTTAGGGTTCTTTTATACCATGGGCCTCTAACTTATGCTGTTCCCCAGGGTAAATTTTCCAACTTCCCAGTTTTTCTCTTCTTCCTTCCCATGACA
Source organism: Mixophyes fleayi (assembly GCF_038048845.1). NCBI lineage: Eukaryota > Metazoa > Chordata > Amphibia > Anura > Limnodynastidae > Mixophyes > Mixophyes fleayi. The sequence continues at coordinate 39,240,101 of NC_134406.1, forward strand.
TAACCATGCTTCTCCTCCAACATCAGCAGCAGCTGTCACTCTGCTGCTCTGAAGAATTCACGTTGGTTCGCCACCATGAAAACATCATCTCAAATGTGACAGCTGTTGGGGAATAATATGATAGTATGATGCACTGTTGGGGGTTCAGTCTTTTACTTTCTATGAGGCAGCAGTGTATTTCCAGTGTCTCCAATGTGTAAATTACACTGGTGAGGTATGTATATCAAATGCAATGAGCAGCTTTCTACTAAAAAGTTATTCATTTGTACTCAATAAAGACCCTGCTCACATGTCACAAGCAGCATTGTGGATCATTTATGAATCAGAAATATGTAGTGTAGCAGAAGATATTCTAATGTTTATATGCACCTATCTGTTAGCCTGGAGCTCCCATTATACTTCAGATGATTTCATGAGTATTACCTACTAACAGTTTTGGGCCATTTCCTTAAATATTTATGTTTACTTTTTCAGTGAATATATTGACTTTTGGAACCTCACAGACATGTTAAGTAACTCATAACTTTGAGAACACTTTGGGTCTGTCTTTAGCTCAAGTGTAATAAATTTCCATTTTCTTCATTTAGTTCGCTTATGTGCACCTATTTAATCTTTCGCTGCAGTGTCTATGCTAAAATTTAATCTCTGGAGACCCCGCCATCGTCTATATATTCACCCTGCGTCTGCATCGCTGAGAATAATTTTGTTATTATTTACTCCACCAAAGAAAGTATTACATTGCTTTTTTTGGTATGAAGAGAGCAGGGTATTTTTTTAAGTCAAGGCTATTCCTTTAGCTACTTTCACTTTGTGAAATTTCCCGCTAACTTTATTTTGCAACTTATACCAGCCCAGATATGTGCACTTTGTTTCCGGCTTGGTCTATGTTTTTGCCATTGCAGTAAATATGTTTACTGTGTGTAATGTTTATATAGATCCTTCCAAATGTTCCTATTTATGACATCAGCAAACTGTAAGGAGTCTGAAAGCTTTCAGCACAGTCTCTTGACTGGCTGTGAAAGAACTTCAGACCACAGGACAGTATTCACAGCTAATGCAAATAATTCCTAAGGCATTTTAGCAAGAATTGTAATAAAGAGAGGAAGGGACACAACTGTACAAAGTTCATTTTCTCTTTAATGCTATGTGTACTAAGTGGTTAGCACTTCTGCCTTACAGCACTGGGGTCATGAGTTTAATTCCCAACTATGGCCTTATCTGTGAGGAGTTTGTATGTTCTCCCTGTGTTTGCATGGGTTTCCTCCGGGTGCTCCGATTTCCTCCCACACTCCCAAAACATACTGGTTGGTTAATTGACTGCTAACAAATTAACCCTAGTCCATGTGTCTGTGTGTGTTAGTGAATTTAGACTGTAAGCTCCAATGGGGCGGAATTAGTGGCGCTATATAAATAAATGATAGTGATGATGTGTACTGTACTTTGCTTTTGCAATTAGACTTGTACTGAGGTTGTACTATTAGTATAGGATTTTTCATAAGATCATGACAGGTACAATTTAACAATTTGCTATTAGCACTATTATTTCTACCACTTTGCTGCTAAGTAGCCTTAACTAAAAAGTTTTAAGACGGATAAAGAAATAGAATTAAGTAAAAAAAAATGTAATTTTGTGTGATACTTACATTTCCCAAGAGCAAATGGTAAAGCATGTATTACCGTCTCCATGGAAACAAAACATAGGTTTAATATTTGTTTTACATGGGTTCTTCCCTGGCTGGGATACAAACTTTGGAGGAGGTCCAGGGATGTTGCTCCAGCTTATCAGGCCTCCACTCTGCTCTCAGAAGAGCAGAGTGAGGACCTCTACATAGCAGGCACAGGTTTGATGCTTACACAAAGCCCTGGCCCTGGCTCCAGACCGGTACACGCTCAGTAGAGTCACCCACTCTACTCTTCTGAGTTGCCTCATGCAGGACACCTTGTATCGTTGGGCCCCACTCCTCTCCGGGCCCCGTAGTGGCTGCTCCCCTGCATTGCCAGTAGTTCTGCCACTGAGTGAACATACAGACAGTGAGTCAGCTAGTAAGATAATATTTGTAATGGGATGGGACCTTTTTTATGTTAGAGCACTTGAGCTATTTATGGAACAGTCAGGACCATCTTAACAACATTAAGGGCCCCTGGGCAAAGCAGTGTGTATGTGTGTGTGTAGAAAAAATAAGTGGGTACTAGGGAGGGAGCCAGATCACCACCTGATCTGAACGGTCAGGTTACCGCAAAAGGTAGGTTATATTTTTTTATTAATTTTTTTTACAGGATTCTTTTTTTGTACAGGGTTCTGCCTTGGGTCCCCTTTCCCCCTTGGCCCCCGGGCACCTGCCCATCATGCCCAGTCGGAAAGACAGCCCTGGATACAGTACCTATTCAACAATGCTTGCTTTATGCAACAATATTTTTTATTTAATGTTGTTTATAATAAGCAAAGAGTTAAATATAAATTCGGTATATAAAGCTCCTTGAAGTTAGGTATTTAATTGTAATGGGCAATTGAGGTATTTGCCGAAGGTAAAGTATCCAGACTACAGCAGATGTCTTTCACATACTATCTATGTTGCATAGATCGTGTTTCAGCTTTCCAGTGCTTCCCATCTCAATGGACATTCATTTTGCCAGCTGGACAGACATTGTTTAGATGGAAATCTTTCAGTTTTGCATTCAGGAAATGTTACAGCTTTATGAAAGACTGGGCTTGGGTTCCACACCAGATGTCAGTTTAGTGAAATCCACATATACATACACAAAAAAAGTCACCATTAATGAATGGTTTCATTGCTAAAACTGTTATGAAAAGCTAAATGGCAAAACGTATGTGCTTCCAAGAATTCAAGGCATTTTTTTTTTTATTGAGAAACAGAAACAATAAAATATAAGTGTAAGAAATAAATGTAAAGAAAGAACAACAACAATATAAAGTAATAGTGTTGATGATGATGAGGAAAATAATAATTCTAGCTATAATAATAAAAATAATAATAATAATAATATTGATAATACTGTATAAAAGAACTAAAAATCAGAAGATACAAACTGTTGCTCTCAGGCCTCACACTTTCCCATGGTAACTATTCTTCACCACATGTCACATGATGTCAGTGAGTTATTTCTCAAAGTAGTTACAGCCAAATCACCAGGGATAGAGAAATTCTGGGGCTGCGGCCAGCACTGTTCATGCTAGGATAACGGTATCTCAATTTTCTTATTATTATTGCTAATTGACATCGTGCAATATTAAAGATTTACAATGAAAGAAATGTAAAGGAAAAGGAAAAAGAAAAAGAAGTAAAAGGAAAGAAATATATAATAAGCTGATTGGTTGAATCAGTGCTAAAATACAAAAATTCATCAGAATATCTTTTGATTAAAAAAATCTGTTTGACCATGTTCAAGTCAGTTGGCAAATGGCCAAGCCAGTTCTCACATGCTCGAGGCGATTCACACATGTTCGTGCTAGTTCGCAAATGTTCGAGCTAGTTCGCACATGTGCAAACTGACTCAAATATGTTTGACCTGAAATAGACCCAGTTTTGGCAGTTTTAAGTTGCTAACGGCAAACTGCAAACACTGCAGTGTTTGAAGTTCAAATTAAACATTTTAAAAAAAAAAAATATAAAATAATAATATTTATATGTATAATAGAAATTATTATTTAAGTGGTATTTTAAAAAATAAAGACATAAATTTTCATACGAACAGTGAACATGAACCACAAATTTGAATTGTACTTCACTGCCGATTGTATCGCAAACATGTTCGCGCAAATTGATTTGAAGAGATTCTATCGAATTTTGAACCAGTTCTAAATGTTTAAGCATCTTTACCAGAAACACTTATGGCCAAATTTTGAGAGCAAAATTTCACAGCCAAAACTCAGGTGAATATTTAGTGGCACAGGGCCTGATTCATTAAGGATCTTAACTTAAGAAACTTCTTATTTAAGTCTCCTGGACAAAACCATGTTACAATGCAAGGGGTGAAAATTAGTATTCTGTTTTGCACATAAGTTAAATACTGACTTTTTTGAAAATTTCACTCATCTCTTTACATAATAATTATATTTGGGTATCCATTGAAATCAGCAGTTTAATCTCTTTTACACATTTCTTTGTAAATAATTAGAACCTCTGTGGTCCCTGGAGATAAATACTGAATCATTTTTTCTTTGGCGGACTTTGTTTCTGCTATGTTTATTTACTGTCACAGAGCAAGGTGCTAAGAGCATAAAAATGATCCATTGCAGAATACTGCAGCTGCTTAGTACTAATCGGAGCTCTGGAGAAAAATGTAAAGTGTCATTGATCTGACATCTGGCCCCTGAAGCGATTGCAAAGTCCTGCTGGTGTGCTGAAGTGGATAATAGGAAGCCATTTTTTAACTAAAATGAGACAGGCGGACTTAGCAGGACCAGATAGATTTGTTTGTAACGTAATAGTGATATCATTAGAAGAGTATAAATAATACTTGTATAAACGGCCCTTTGTGATCTCATCACTTATTACTGGGGCTTAGTTACTGGTAATACTTTTATATATGGAGTAGCTTATGCTCAGAGATATATATATATATATATATATATATATATATATATATATTACAAATGATAGAGGTTACTGCAGAGTTTCATAAATGCAACTGTTGTCTTCTTCTGTATTCCAGCACAACTTGTTGGTGAATTCTAGCACAGTTATAGTGTCTATGTCAAACTAACAGCACAAAGTGTACAGTACATATCATTTCCCCATGTTTAATAAAAGACAATATGCAGGAACGTTAATGTTAAAGGTTTAAATGCTTTAATATTATTTCCTAGCAGTTGCATTAAAAAGTGGACTAACTGCAAATTTACTGATATATTAACTCTCTGCATAATAATATTTACATATGAAAAGGAGAATACATATGAAAACCCTTACTGTGTCCTGACATATGCAGATGGCATCAACAAATATTGGATATTATGTTTCACCATTTTATATTTTAGACATGAAATTGGATTGGATTTTGAAAATAAGAGAGATAAATATGAACTGTATATAATGCAGTATACACAAACTTTTTTAAACAATAGAGTGACATTCGTACTTGATAGAATTAATAACTTCCATAATGCTACAGGTAAAAATTACTTAATTATCACAAACGTAGCGATAATAATAACAAATATTGCATATAAGACACTATAAATGATGGCATATTTAAGATTGTATTAATTTACAAGTTTCATGCTTACTCTTTGGCATAATATTAATAAAATGTTAATGAAATATTTTTTATCTCCCGAGCACATGGGTTACCAAACTTCACATATGACTTTAATAGGTATAGGAGGAGCTAGCTGACATAAGATAGTGATTGACGAATGCAAATTCTGGGTATAGAAGTGAATTGTAATTCAATTACATGCTATGTATTTGTGTGCACAAGCAACAATGTTTTTAACATGTTTCCTCATTTTGTCAAATCTTCAGATGGTGCTCTAAATAAAGTGTTAAAAGGCTCAACATGCCTATGATTTTGTGCCATAGTACTGATTACGTCTGTGAAGTCAGTCCAAAGCTTTTTAACTCAAGGTCGCTTATACCAGATGTGATACAATAAATATATTTAAACAGTGACGTCCTGGTAGTAATTAGCAGAAACATTAGAATTCATTCTATTTTATTGATATAGATTATCCAATATTTTTCCAGTGCCATAGCTAGAGGCCCCAGGTCCTCTGTATAAAATCTGAGCAAGAGTTCTCCTAACCTGTCTGCATCCGTCCTCTTTGGAATATAGCCTCGGGCTGCGGCTCTAGTGAATCCATCCCTCCATAGGACAGAGACTATAATCCATATTGCACAAAGAAACTTCCCCCATAAACTGCACAGAGAGCCTTCCCTATACCTCCACATATTGCACAGAGAACCTTTCCCATATTGGACAGAGTCACGCAAACAACAGAAACTACCTATGGGGGCGGTTGCAAATGCCCTCAGATGCTAATTCACTGTTTGCTTTCACCAGTTTTCTTAAAGAGAGATTCATATCATTATTTCTAAATGTATTTTAATAAATTTTCTTTATTTTACTAATGTTAACTGACTGCCAGTAAAGTGTCTGATGGTTGACAATCACTGTTGTGACAAATTGACAGGTTAACAAAATATAAAACTGGTAACAACATGCAAATGTTCCGCAAATCATAAAACTTTTACGATATGCAAGTTATAAGGGTTAACCCATCACATATTTGTGGGGAATAAGGCCTCAATCATAACTGCAGTGTTTATTTGCTATATCAACTGAATCCATTGATAAATTGAGCTACTATGGTGTAAAATGCGAAGTCAGAAGGACTTTTGTATGTTTATTTGGTGGCTCTGCACATCCCAGTGTTAGAAGATAGCAGTGTCACCAGTGGCAGCTTCAAAGGCCCATGCGGTGAGCTATATTCTGAAACAAGTTAGTTTTTTGAGCACCTGAATAGACTTTTTGGAGCCGTTCACAGCTTGACATCCTTTCAGACAAAGATTGCATTTGAAGGCTGCCTATACAGGTATATCGAAATATGAACTTCAAAGAAAATTACTTCATATTTCATATTTTGGGAAATCTGTGTGCACTCCATATTGAGGAGCAGAAATCACACCCGGCTTGTGAATTATATTTACTAGCAGTACCCGGGAACAGCTGTAATCACATGTCTTTGGGAAAGGGATCTCCCATTGTTATAATTCCATCATGCTTGTCATTTAAATGTGTGGGAGGTTATGACTGGTTTATCGAAGTGGGAGTTATGTCTCTGGGATATATTTGTGAAGAGTTACCAATGGTCAAAAATTTTTGAATATTTGTGAGCAAACTATAGTGACACCCAGGGGACATTCCTGCCCCCTATAAGCATCAACACTGCCCCTGTGAAGTCTGTCCCATTTCATTTTGCTTAAAAAACCTGTGTTGTGGGAAACAAGTTGATCCCCCCACTATGGCGGCCTTGTGATCCTATATTTGGTGCAGATTGGAACAGATTACATGCCACCTTCACGATAAGGATGATAAATTCCACCAGATTTGGGCACCTTGGCTTTACTTATAACCCCTTAGCTGCTGCTCCAACTCCTTCCTGTCAAGTGAACTCCTTATGAGCATATGTGGCCTGACTCCTGAAGCTGTTTCCCTGTCCCGAATATCTTGGTAATACTCTCTTCTGAACTTACTTTTTAATGTAAAAGAAGATAAAAGAAAGAATGTTCTCTTTTTATTTATTTATCTATTTTTTACTTTTTTTGGGGGGGGGGTAACGACCAGTGCCCCCCCCACCACTACCCCCTCACCCCCCCCACTATACTACTATAAAATGTTTTTGATGTTTGAATATCCTGAGTAACAATGGTATACTGACCTGTTTACTCAATGGTATCCTGTTGGCGTCCTGGATATCTATCACTCAAATTTTTTTGTTTGTTACATTGTTAGTTACTCATGTTTTGTTTTGTGTTCTGTTTTGTTTTTTCTACTTCTGCAATGTACTAATTTGCTGATTCGTATCTGTATATCATTGCGATTTCTTTAAATAAATAGTTAAAAAAAAACAAAAAACTGTGTTGTGAAGGGGCAAATTGTCAGTTTCTTGGGGATCAATCTAATTGAAGGACTGTCCATTTATTCTGCCTACCCCCAGGCATACAGATTATTATTATACGTAAATTATGCTCTGTGGTTTCAACCCATTAGATTGAACTGTTTGTAATTTTTTATTTCTATGTCAAATCTTTATCTAATTGTTTTTATTATCTGTAAGCATTGTACCTTTTGTATATTATATCTAACAATTTAATAGTTCTGTCCTTAATGCTCTAAATTTATCCATTGCCTGCGTGGAAGAGAGAGATTGCTTAGCTGGGTTAACTCTTTAAATACTAGAGTGTGAAGGGTTAACTGTTTAGCTACCAGAGCACAAGAGTATGTGCAATTGAATAATTAAGTCATAGGTTTGCTACAGGCATTATACCTAGCTGATGGCAGTTGGTGGAGAGGTGTGGAAGCAGGTGTCTGTGTTGGGAAAGGGACCAGTAAATCTGTAGCCTTAGAGAAAGAGGTGAGTGTGAGATTTGGGCTGGAATCCTGTGAGTTCCCTTACAGTAAACTTCCAAGGCACGAGTGCGCAGAGGGCAGTTTGTGACATTTATACGGGATCTGGAGCGGTTTCCTGACAAAATAGAGGTAATATATTGTATGACTGATGGAATATATGATAAGATATTACATCAGGGAGAAGTTAGAGAGAGCCTGTTCCTGACAATTGTGTTTTTAACATGAACTTGATGGTGGCATATGGACTATTGCAGTTAATGTTACAAACTCCACAAATTTGACACTTGAAATAAATGTTTAATTTTTAGGGTTGCTTTAACTTAAATAGACTTCCCTCTCCTCTGCAGTATATATTATATATATATATATATATATATATATATATAATCAATTAATCAGCGTGGGAAGACAAAACACCTGCTTTTCATATTAATTTTATAGGTATAGCATATACTTAATTCCATTGTTTCCTATTAACTAGTTAGTTGCAAGAATAAACTTAAATAAGTAATATCATTTTAAGGGGGGTATTCAATTGTCCGCGGGTTTGAGCGTGGAAAAACTAATACCGTTAATACGGTAATCTTTCGCTGGATTTCAGCTCGCAGCTCCCTGAGCTGCGAGCTGAAATCCAGCGAGTAAATTACCGTATTAACGTTTTTTGCGCGCACGATTACCGTAATAACGGTAATCGTGCGCGGACCGCAGGATTTTCGGCAATCCCGCCGACAATTGAATATGCCCCTTAGTGTTTAATATTAGTTTATATTTAAACAGCACTTAGACACATATTATTGATTGCTATTTTGTGTGACTAAATATTTGCACAAAATGTTTGAGATGTTTAATTATTGGATCTGTATTTTTTTTTAAATTATTGTCCTATCCATCATTTTCTGTGCTCGCTAATTTCTCACTGTCCTGCTAATAAAATATATTGAGTAATATGGCTAATTAACTGATAATGTTTATAGTCCGGGTAGAGATATTGACAATCTGAATTCTAGCTGCCTGTAGAAACATACTGGACTAACACACACAGATAACCTCATTTACATAGCGCACAGGATGTGCACCCCCAGATGACTTGGATTTTCTCCGATATTCCTACATGGTCAGCCTTGTTCACTTTAAGATTCATGACTACTTTCCAGATTCAGGAGATATCTGTGAAAACTGGGAGTGCACCTAGGTTTGCGGTAAAGCAAATAGAGATATCTTCAGAGTAGCACTGTATAAAAGTGTAAAGGTCACATCAAAAGTCCACCTTATTACCACTTTAGAACCATCCCTTTCATTAAATTAAACGTTTTCATATTTCTGAGCACTGCTCTATTTAGGTTTATTTAAACATAAGAGTGGCCCCTTCCACACAACATGAAAAAATGTCCCCCCCAGCCCATTATGTTATTACAAATCAATAAAACAGTGAGAACATGTTAATGTTAAAATATTGATATCAGACATTGCCCTATTTTTAAAATCACAATCCATAAAAATCATGACAATACCACTTAACCTAGGCTAAGTTAAACGCTTTATACAGTTTTCACAAAAAAATTTGACATAGTTGTTCTTCAGCAAAATATGAAAAAGCTAAATATACTTATTGTATTTGTCTTGCACAATGTGTTCATTATTTAAAGATGCTGGGTCACTTTTTAATGAAGTAGCAGTGTAGCATGTAGTTAAGACATTTTGCATATTTTCAATAGGCAGAAGTAGTGCTTCATAGCACAAAACTTGACTGGACAGTGGGAGGATTAGGGTGGTTAATAGGGAAAGTTACTGGGGGGAGACTTATTTGAGTCAAAGGCAGTTCAAAATCTCTGACTTTAAAAGCGGGATATTTAAATGGGCTGAGCAAAGGGGTGTTGATTGAGCTATATGGCCAACTTGACTTGGAGATATCGATCTTGAAATTCCCAAGGATGAGGGTGGGTAGGTTGAGAAAAAGAAGTGGGAAAGTCAAGCGGCAAGATTGTTGAAGAAGTGGTCGGCGGGGCCCGGAGAGCGGTAGAAGACTGCAATGGGGATGTGGAAAGAGAAGAAGAGTCTACCTTTCCTCCCGGACCTCTCTCCTTTCCGACAAGTCCAACTGCATGTCTGCTTTCTCATCTTCACTTGGATGGCTGGATGCTACCTCAAGCTCAACATATCTAAAATTGAGCTTATCATCTTTGCCCAGTGTCACATTCACTCCCCTTAAGGTTGATGATGTTGCCTTTTCCCCATGCTCCTGGTGGGACATCATTGAACCTGCCCTCAACTTCACTCCCCACATCCAGTCCCTCATCTAATTCTGAAGCCTCCATCTTCTCAACATTGCCAAGATTATCCCTTTCCTTCTCCATGGAAGCCCCCAAGTCCATCATTCATGCTCTTATCATCTTCTGCCTTGATTATTGCAATCTCCTCCTCTCAACCTGCGTTTCACATATCTGTCCCCCTGAATGACTAAAATTCTTTGCCAGACATTTTCCACTGTGCATCTCTGCAATGGAGGGCTCCTTATTCCCTTGAGAATATGATTCAAGCGGCTTACCCACATCTATATAGCCCTCTTTAACAGTTTCCCCTTCTACATCTCCGACCTTGTCAAGAAGTACTCCACTACTCGCCCACTCTGCTCTGTCAATGACATTCTTCTCTCCTCCTCGTCAATCACCTCATTTTCCACCTTTTGAATTTCTTGTCCTGCCTGAACAGACTCACCCCCAACCTCCAGTTTTGATGGAGCTGTAAGAGCTTTAAGTCTGAGAACACTACTTTAATAAAGGGAATTGGCGATAAGAACAAAGGTGGGTAATATTTTCACTTGACAGCATGTTTGAACCTAAAGTATTTGGGAAAGGAATACTTTGTAAAGGGGTCATAATTAGAAAAGCAGGAATTATTTGAACCAGTTAAACCAGAAAGTTTGCCAGTTTGAGGGGCCAAGACAGTTTGCCATACAATTGTGATTTATGGGCTAGTTTTATTTGAGCTCAAAGTGGCCAGCATGCCCTCGAACATCGATCATAATAATTGAAATCACAGTTCAAAATTCAAGTGTGAGTTTGCAGCTTTAAGTTAAAGATGTAAAATATAGCTATAAAATATACCTTACAAACTTAAATGACTACATTTTATAGTATTTTCAAAAATTTCAAAATCTATTTTAATATTATTAACAGAAAACATTACTGTGTTGGAGATTAAAGTTCAGAATTTACATGGACATCTTTAAAAATACTGCACAATATAGCCAGTACTATCATGGTTTAACCTCAAACTTAACTTGAATATATATCTTTGAGAAACACTTATAAAAAAATTTGACCATCTTGTCATAACTTTATTGCAGACTGCAATTTATGCTGCTGAACTCCAGAAATTCTGTTCACCACAATTTGGATGAGTTTTGTTTCCAAATACTATGAATTGTAGCATATCTGGAATTCACTGGGATTCACAAATAAAAAAAAAGGAAATGGACCGTTGTTTAAAGCAGATTCTCCAGGAATGTCCAGAAAATTCCCAAAATAGTGATGGAGAGTGGTGGCCATTTCCTTGTAGCCCACTTCTTCCTGCTGGAGACATTTTCTTGCAGCATAACTCCTCCTGGTAAGGAGGTGTGCAGCAGCAGTGTTCCAGTGATAGTCTACAGGCCACCACAGCTTAGTACACAGGTTTGCCTGACTCTCTAATTGGCATCTAATGTTCAGCATGTTTTTGACTGAATTACAAGTTAGTCAAAATAATTTACCCGTCTCTAATATTAATGCTCAAACAACATAATACCCAAGACTACAAATAGACCTTATTAACTTAGGTAGCCAACTATTATATCTCTAGAGATGATGGACAAATGCAGGGTTGGCAATTGTCAAGCAATTTTAATGAAAGTAAAAAAAAATCCCCGAAAAGTTCAGTGTGATGTTGAGATTGTGTAGGTTTGAGATTTCACTGTTGTAGCAACTTTTACCTTCAGTTCTGGACACAATTTAATATCAAATAATAATATATCAGGTAAAATTTTGCCAGTAACATTTTCTTTCAGCTTTGGCAAAACAGATTAGTGGAATCCCTGGAAAATTTTACATGAATCGAGTTTCGTGTCAGAACAGCCCATTTTACATAGATATGAACTTCCAATGATGCACTTTGCAGGAGTTAAAAAATAGCAAAAGTGATGCTTTGCCTTATCAGAGATAGTCTGGTGCACAGTTTTTGTGACAACTGTCAGCTCCACACATAACTTTTACTCATTATGTGTAGGGACACCTGTCCAGTAAACTACCAACAGTGCACTGGATGAAGAGGACTGAGCTAGACCTGGGTGGTGACTAAAACGATCTCCACAAGTAAGTGCCAGAGAGCATCAATCTTTACCATCCCAAGGACAGACAGAGAGCTGCATATATTAATACTAAAAGTCATTATAACACCCATACAAAATGACAGCAAATATATCTGACAATGGCTTTACTAACTCTCCTCTGCAAGCACCTCTAAAACTTAAGTATTACTGAAGCAAATGCTACAATACAAATAGCGCGTGGCAGCACGGTGACTTAGTGGTTAGCACTTCTGCCTCACAACACTGGGGTCATGAGTTCGATTCCCAACCATGGCCTTATCTGTGTGGAAATTGTATGTTCTCGCGTGTTTGTGTGGAGTTCCTCCTTATGCCCCGGCTTCCTCCCACACTCCAAAAACATACTGGTAGATTAATTGGCTGCTATTAAATTAACCTTAATCTCTCTGTCTGTGTGTGTGTTAGGAAAATTAGATTGTAAGCTCCAATGGGGCAGGAACAGATGTGAGTGAGTTCTCTGTGGAGTGCTGCGGAATTAGTGGTGCTAAATAGCTGATGATAGTATTGGCAATTGCTCTTTTTTATTTCATCAATATCAGCAGTTACATTAGCAGTTATCTCCTACATTGGGGTTACACAACATCTTCTCTATGGTGCTGATTATGACTGAGGTCTACCACATTGTTGATATCAATGCCATCCTTGAAACTTTGATTGATCTCTAGTTTCCTGTCATCTTTCGGCTCATTATTTAATTGGTTCTACATTTCCACAATATTACACATCATAAGTTAGTAACCATCTTATTAGTATCACCCAAGTGTATCTGGCTTATACTTTCTAGAAATATCACGTTCAACAAGTAGAGGGGAAATTCTTTTGAATATTATGCTCTACAAAATGCCATTAAATATCGGACTATGGGATAGATTTACTAAGGGGCGGTTTGCTTAAACTGCCAGATTTTTACGTTTTTTTTCCCCGTGCAGTTTGAAAATCTCCGCATTTACCAAAGACCAAACCACCAATAAAACGTCTGAGAACTACAGTCTCATAAACCACTTTACCATGATCAAAATACAAACAACTAGATTTACTAAGCTGCTTTTTGACAAACCACCGGGAAAACCGTCAGGTAAACGGACTGCTCAAGCGACATGCTGTTTGAGCTATCTTGCCATTCAGAACATAGGAGGAAGCACCATTGACTTATGAATTATGGGAACATTAATTATTCAATCATTAAGGGGCAAAATAAATTTAAAATGAACTTAAAGGGCAAATTTTATTTTTCATAATAGTAAGGGGCAATTTTATTGTATTATTATATTATGGGGCAATATGTAGTGCCACATGTGTAAATAATTATTGCAGACATAAAGAACATAGTTATACTGGTACAGCTTCTTGTCTGTCAGCCTAGGGCAGAATGCTTAAACTGAAAGACAGAGCTTCCTCCTCCATTCTATCCCTTCCCTCCTGGAATGCTCTTCCCCGTTCCTACTATGCTGCTCCTTTCCCTTCCCTCTTCTCTGATTTCCCACTTTGTCCTCTCCTGACTCTTCCCCTTTAGCTTTTAACTTTCCCCTTTGGTGACTCTCCTTCCCTTCTCCTCTGCATGGGCTAGCACCCCGGAATCCATGCTTCAGTACACGTAGGAGGCTACCATAGTAGTAGTCTGCCCTACAGAGCAGACAAGTCTGGTAGCTGTAGAAATATATGAATTTAAGATAGTGGGGTATTAATGTAATGTAGTGAGTTATTAATGTAATGTGGGGGATGTTCATGTAATTTAGGGACTGGTTGGAACTATAAATGTAATATTGGTGGTATTCATGTTATGTGGGGGCTATTTACCTGCAGTGTGTCGTGTCCTGCATGATGTATGTTTCACATGTATTCGGGACTCAAATGTTTGGTGGAGACCCATGGCGTATGTATCGGCCATGGTTCTTGATCATCTTAATCCTCCACTGATATAAATAAGAGAGTTTTAATAAAATGTAAGTAGGGCCTAAAATTGTATGTGCACATTTGTGGCTGCTTTAATCATTGGGAAGCAAACATGGGGTGCAAACTCTGGCTTTCCAACTGTGGCAGAAGTATTCCTTCCGGCATGAGTGGCCAGCCAGCATGGTTATATTTACCTGCTATCTGGAACATCTCATCCTGAACTCTAGTTATTCTGCATCAAATGTAAGTTTTAATATTAACCATTCAGGCCTCCAAGCCAGCTGCAGGCGTGCCATCTCCTTATGAAATATTCAAAACTGTTCCACAAAAAATTCATCTAATTCCGCATTTGTCTGGACAATCTTGCATGTTTCAGCTGTGGAATCTGTCCCTAAGTGTTCCACACAGATCTCCCATTATCATTTTTGTTTTGAATGAATTAAAACCACAGTTTTGCCAGCTCTTTGTATATACTATACATTTTGCTGAATGCAAATACAGAAATACAGTGCTGAATGCTTTTACATGAAACAGCAAAACAAAAATTTAACTCGTGCATTGAGGTTTGGGGTCCACTGCTTCTATAGTATGAGGCTTATTTCTGGGTAATTTAAAGTCTGGCATTATTTGGTCTCAGATTATTTAGATTTAATTGTACTGTTTAAAATTACAATAACTAATTTAATTAATATATTCATATATCCTTGCACAGGTGCATACAGGCATCTCTATATTTCCTAAATTACTCTTTGTAAAAAGTACCAATATGTATGTTTCATTTAGTGCTTTCAAATCAAACATTAAACTGCAAATGCCCTAAGGGAATTATGTCTCAACCAATTCTGGAGACAACTTTCAGGGTTTGGGATGGTGGTCTCTTTGGTTGGAAGATCTCCTGTGTCCATTCCCCAGGCAATGTCTCCTGAACTTTTAAAAAATAGTGAGCATTGCACTGACTTATGCACTATTCAACCCCTGGGGTTCTACAACTTTAGAGTTCATCCAGAAAGCACATAGATCATGTACCCTAAATTCTTAGCTATACAATCAACTGAAATGTCAAAAGGGACCTGAGATAAAATAGTTCTGAAAAACAACATTGTGATATATTTGAAAATGTTTTTGTTTCCAAAAAGTAGCGAGTCACTTGAATCTAATTGTAGCACAGAACCTCAACTAAGCACTATATTCCCCATTAGTTGGCCTTAATGCTGGAGATGCTCACATTAGATAGTTCTTGCTTCTCATACAGGCCTATTACAAATACAGTTTTGATATACAGTATGTGAAACTTATTATAATGAGTAGATCTCCGGACTCAACTTTACAATACCAATGAAGGAGATATCCATTATGGTTATATACGTCTCTTTCAAAGTCATAGATACAATAAATGGTTTCACTGAGTTGAGTTGAATAATCTCAAACATATGAAGATTTACTATCTTATGTAAGTACAGAAAAAATAATAATAACAATACAATATTATTACATGACAATTTTGATATGTATAATTTGATTGCCACAGCTATAGGGAAAGGCATAAGACTAATGTAGGTATTAAAGAATATTAAACGTTTCAAGAGTTGACAGTGTTGGCATAACCACCATAACATAACCAAAGAATAAAACTCCCTTTTTACCTCAACTAGCAGAATAGTGGGGGTTGGAGATCTGAAACCGTGTCACTTATGATATCCACTTCCGTCACTTTTGGTGGATTATTCTCATACAGCAGAATTCTGAATTTCCGACCTAACGACACCTGTTGTGTTGAAAGCTCTAATTGGATTGATGGATGGACATACATCTGGACTGTGCTCTTAGCACAAGTGGTGTTAGCAGGTGTCAAATTAAAATTACCCATCCTCCTACAGCCTTAGAATGAACTGGAAAGAATAGGGATCTCATAAATGGAATTAGCCCCTTGTATAAGATCTGTGAGGTTTTACTATATGAGGGAGAGGAGTGTACTGGTAGGGACTATACCCCTACTTGCCAACTCTCCCGGAATGTCCGGGAGACTCCCGCATTTTGCGAGAGTCTCCCGGACTCCCGGGTGAGTGTGGCAATCTCCCGCATCTGGATAGTCCTGCCCACTTCCTAGTGAAGTGGGCAGAATTAAATCCCAAATGCCGTGATTCCCGGTGAATCGCGGCATTTGGCCCCGCCCCCCGCTGTCAAATGACGCATTTTGCGTCATAACGTCATGGGGGCGGATCCAAAATGATGCACATTTTGGAGCCCTGCCCCCCCATTATGCCCAACTCCTCCTCAGGCTCCCGGATTTGAAGATCAGAAGGTTGGTAAGTATGACTATACCATTGTGGAGTTTTTAGTTAATATTCCTATAAATACCATATAATACAAATTTGTAATAACCTCACTTGAGGAAAAAAAATAATTATTTAATAATCCTCTGACTATATATGTTATACACCATAATCTAGATACCAGTTGTATTAAAATCTTGCAATGGCATGTATCTGAGTCACTTGGCAAAAAATCAGATTCCCAATTGCAATTTAGTGCTGTAAATTTCCATACACCTCCCTTGAGTGCAGTGCACATTCCTGTAATGTGATACTTCGGCATTATAGCAACTGAAAGTACCGAGTAGAATAGATTTGCCTTTTTAGCGGTTATTTTGCCTTGGAAAAACAAATGCATAAAATTCTGGTAGCAGTATATATATCATATTTGCAAGATATATAATATTACACTCAGACATTAGGCAATGAAAGCTGGTTGGGTTAATGGCAGCAAGAGAGCAATGAGCTTAAGAGACATCAGTTTCAGACTAATAAGATTAATGAGCTATAGTTACCAGAGTGCTCTGATTTGTGATGATATTAGCAGCTTTTAAAATTTCCAGGTATTTGAAGCAACATTCAGCTGTCACGATTGACAATGGAAAATAAATGGTTTAATAATTTTATTTTCAATAATACACTTTGTGGGAATTTTGCCAGTCAGCACTTAGAACCGTTAGGAACATTCTTTAGTAAGGTCTGAGGTGAAGCTCAATTTAACTTTTCATTGTTACTGTGTGCTGTTGAAGACTGTGAGCATCATCTGCATACAAAAGTGATGATAGATACAAGAAATAAATAAATCTCCTACAGATTGTTTGCCAAAATAATTTTGAATATTGGGCCATGGTTTTATTTTTTTGTCAAATTTTTTGAAATTCTTGTTAAAACAAAAAAGATGTGTACAAAGTATTTATAAGTGTGAGAAAAGTAGAGATGCTGGGTCTTGGTTTTCGTAAAACCGAGCCCACCCGAACATAGCTGTTCTGAGTAGCGAGCTGAGCCGACTCAGTGCTTTCGCGCGTCATCATTTTCGAACTGAAAATGAGGCAAAACGTCATTGTCGCATCTCGCGAGTTTTGGATTCTATAAATACCGCCTTCCACATTTTGGCACCATTACACAGAGAGACAAAGAAGGAGTATCAGGGTTGTTGGCAGTTTCCAGTGCAGTTGGGTAGCTTCACAGCTAGAACAGAAAGAGGAGGGGTGGCAGTGTTCTTCAAAGTTTCCATTGACATTCTACTGTGCCATAGCTTACAGAGAAACAGGAGAGGTGGCAGGGTTCAGTGCTGAAACAGAAATTGTAATACTAGGGCTGTCAGCATTCTTAAAAGTCTCCAGTGAAATTCTACTGTGCCATAGCTCACCCAGAAACAGGAGAGGTGGCAAGGTTCAGTGCTGAAACAGAAATTGTAATACTAGGGCTGTCAGTGTTCTTAAAAGTCTCCAGTGAAATTCTACTGTGCCATAGCTCACCCAGAAACAGGAGAGGTGGCAAGGTTCAGTGCTGAAACAGAAATTGTAATACTAGGGCTGTCAGTGTTCTTAAAAGTCTCCAGTGAAATTCTACTGTGCCATAGCTCACCCAGAAACAGGAGAGGTGGCAAGGTTCAGTGCTGAAACAGAAATTGTAATACTAGGGATGCCAGTGTTCTTAAAAGTCTCCAGTGACATTCTACTGTGCCAAAGCTCATACAGAAACAGGTGGGGTGGCGGTGTCCTTGTCACTCTCCGGTCTCCAATCACATTGTTCTTGTCATTCTCCAGTCTTCAGTAGCATTGATCTTGTCACTATCCAGTCTCAGTGCTGTTGGTCACACAGAAACAGGGGTAGCAGTGTTCTTGTCACTCTCCAGTCTTCAGTCACATTGTTCTTGTCACTCTTCAGTCTCAGTGATAACAATACTAATCCCTCTAGGTCATGTGCTAAAGCCTTTGTTCAAATGCATAGGTGTTTTAAGTCAGGGAAACAAAAATGTAAAACAAAAGCTTGTTCCTATTTAAATAAAAAAAAGGTGAAAGTTTACTGTAGAAAAACATAAATTTGCCAACATGCCATTCTACCCAAAATATTAACAAGCATCAGCTAGCTTCATTCTCTCAGCTAGAACCCAGCACCTTTTTAAAGAAAAAATCACATCTTTAATAAAGGTGAAACTTTACTGTTGAAAAACATAAAATTGCCAACATGCTATTTTACCCAAATATTAATAAGCATTCCAGCATCAGCTAGCTTCCTTCTCTCAACTAGATCTCAGCACTTGCAATCTACACCGTCATCATCCTCACCCTAATCCATGTTTACATCATCCTCACACAATACTAATTCATCCCTGCTGGAATCCACCATTGCAGAAGTCTCTGTACCTTGCCGTAAATGGCCTTCCGCATGGAATTTGACATTCATTATATGACACGATTTTTGCCCAATTCTTTTACATCAGACCAAATGTCAAAATGTTGTGCAGACTCATCTGCATCACCACTGGGTGTCTTGGGAAAGCTAAGTTTTTTCCTAGCAGAATTTGCCAAAGAAACTGAGGGAGCAACTGACCAGGAGCTCATTGCATGTCTTGAGATCTGTGTCAGTTGGAAAGAAAGAGAAGACATAGCTCTTACACCTAGGATCATGCACAGTTGGCAAAATGTAGTGATCTGATTTCAAGATGTTGATAACTCTCGGATCCTGGTGAAGCAAATAAAGTATTTGAACTACAAGTCCTACATAGTAAGCGGAATTGCTCATCTCCTCCCTCAATTTCTCTAGCTGCTTTTCCAAAAGTCTAATTAGGGGAATCACTTGATTAAAGCTAACAGTGTCTCAATTCACTTCACAGGTGACTACTTAGAGTGGTTTCAGCACCTTGCACAACACGGAAAGTATTTTTCACTGCGCTGGACTAAAGTACATTCCCCCTCAAATTTGATTCTTTTTGCAGCAGCTGCAATCTCCTACATGCTGTTGCAGAATGTCGAAAATGACCCAAATTATTTTGGGACACAAACAGCATCTACTGCATGTCACTGTCATTTTTTAAAAAGTTCTGTACCACCAAGTTGATTGTGTGAGCAAAACAGGACATGTGATAGAATTCTCCCCGATGTAATGCTCTTACAATATTAGTGGTGTTATCACAAATTACATACTCTCAGGAGAGTCCAAGCAGGATAAGCCATGTTGCAATGACATCCCTTAGTTTTTCAAACAGGTTGTCAGCGGTATGCCTCTTAGTGTAGCCAGTGATACACAAATGTAGGATACCACTTTGAAATTGCAACAGGATGAAGGGGATATTTGTGTAGCTAACAAGGGCGCTAATGAGGATGTTGATAAAGATGATGATGAGAATGATGTTGTTTGTGTAAGTCCTTCACCAGTGGAAGCAGTTCTTGCCAGTGACAAGAAGACCATTGTCATGCCTAGCATAAGACCAAAAAATCCACCTCTTATGTGTGGAATTATTTTTACCCAATCCTGACATCAGTTGTCTAGCCATTTGTAGCATTTGTAAAGCCACACTGACAACAGCTTCCTCCTCAATATCCTCACTAGTGATCGAGTTAGTCCTGCATCCAAGTTGCTATGGCTAGATGACTTCTCCCCTATCCAGGATTACTCTGAAGAATTATAGCATTAGTCCTGCTACTTCTGCTGCTGGGGGTGGATCATCAACCCAGAAATAGACCCAGAAGACGGCTACTAGTAGTTTACAACAATTGACTGTTAAACAATCCTTTGCAAGAGGAAACAAGTATGAAAGCTGTCACCCAGTTGCAAAGCGGATCACAGACGCCATGGCGACTATGCTAGTATTAGATCTGCATCCAATGTAGACAATGCAGCTGGTTTTAGACAGTTAATTTAGGACCTGTGTCCCCGTTACCAAATTCCAGCACGACACTATTTTACTAGAAAAGCAATTCCTCACCTCTGCAAGAAGGTTCCATAAAATGTATATATTGGGCTACAAAATGCCATTCTACCCACTGTACACTTAACCACAGATAAGTGGACAGGCGGAAATGAGCAAGCTAAAATTTATATGACTGTGACAGCCCACTGGGTTGGTGAATTGCCTTCAGCAGCAGGAAGAGCAGCAGCATGTACCCAACAACACCACATTATTCTAAGGCAGGCTACTCTGTGTTTTTAGCAGCTTTACTAAGAGGGATATAGATGACAATCTTTTGGAGAATACTTTTCGTGTTGTGCAAGGTGCTGAAGTGATTCAAAGTAGTCACCTGTGAAGTGAGTTCAGACACTCCTAACTTGAGCAAAGTGATTCCCTTAATTAGACTTTTGGAAAAGCACCTTAAAAAATTGAAGGAGGAGATGAAACAAAGAAATTACGCTAAGTAGGTCGGACTTGTAGATGAAGTACTTTAATTGCTTCGCCAGGATCAAAGAGTTATCAACTTTTGGAAATTGGATCACTACATTTTGGCGACTATACTTGATCCTAGCTTTAAGAGCTATGTCTTCTCTTTATTTCCCACTGTCCCAGATCACAAGAGATGCAATGAGCTTCTGGTGGGCAAGTTGACAGCTGAAGTGGTCCTGAAATGACGGTGTCCCCTCCTTCAGATTTTCTAAGAGACCCTAGGATAATGCATATGACTCAGCAGAACATTTTGACATCTGGTCTGGTCTAAAAGAATTGCCCAAATATCTTGGCACCTCTGCCATAACGCCAACTGATCCTACTATCAACATCCAAAGATTGGTGAAGGATTATTTTAACAACAGCATAGAAATAGACTCGCCAGACAGTCCCTTAACATACTGGGAGGAAAACAAGACAATTTGGAGAGCCATGAACTATCTTACTTTGCAATACCTAAGCTGCCCACCCTCCAGTGTGTTCTCTGAAAGAGCTATCAGCAGAGCCAAGAACCTTCTGTAATGGTGGTTTCCTGCGGGGTTGAATTAATATTGTGTTAGGATGATGTATACACTGATGAGGGTGAGGATGAGGCTGAAGATGATGACAACAATATCTTGTAACTGTAGAGTTCATTGACAGCACTGCTACCTTAACTGCCTTAAGTCCATTGCTAGCTTGTTTTGTGGGGGTCCCAAACAAACCAAGCACTTCAGCCACAAAAGTGGCACTCCTTGTTGCTGAAGTGCTTGGTTTGTTAAAGTGTGCATGTCTTTTTTAAGATCCATTTAAGGGTGGGTGGGAGGTTCCCAAGAACAATTCCATCTTGCACCACTTTTCCTTTCAGCTACCACTGTTTGCAAATGTTACCTACATGTGCTATAAGTGCTGAAGTTTGTTTTTAATCATCCTTTCAATTGCTCTCTTATACATATGACCACATACTTTGCTTTTCACTGGGTTCACCATCTCCAACTGTGTTATAGGAGTGCTCTAGGTGACGGCAATCTCCTCATCTTCATCTTTCAAATCTTCGTCTGCAGGGGCCGGTGACACACCCATTTGTTTTCTCAGGTCTTTTAGCTGTTCTTTAAACTGGACATATTTATTATCCTGCCTCAGGGCCTCCTCTGTATTATACTCCTGATGAAGCACAGTGTATCTCTCATGTACAAGCCCTCTTAAATCCGGGATCTCATCTGGTGGGTCACGTTTTAATTTAAGGACGGTAATCATCATCATCAACATTTATTTATATAGTGCCAGCAGATTCCAAAGCTCTTTACAATTGGAAACAAACATTAATAAAACAATACTGGGTAATACAGACAGACAGAGAGGTAAGAGGGCCCTGCTCGCAAGCTTACAATCCACAGTCTCCTCAATTGCACCTATATATTGGTTTAAATCTCTGTTCAGTGCAGCGTATTCCAACATGATGGATTCTATGCTGCCCACATGTTCTGTGTCACAGTCTGTCTGTAGCAGATGTAATGCCACTAGAGTTGTAATATCCATTCCTGTGTCTACATAAGTTTGGCAGTTCTTCAGGGATGAGAAGGAGGTATCCAGACAGGAGAAGGAGATTAAAGATACAGCACGCGCAGACATGATTTATTAATGTAGATTTCATTGACAGCACTATTGGGCTTAAGTCAACTAAGCTATTGGTAACTTGTTTTGTGGAGCCCAAACAAACCAAGCACTTAACCCACAAAAGTGACACTCCTTGTCGTTGGAGTGCATGCTTTGTTAAACTGCACGTCCTTTTCAATATCTTACATAAGGGTGGGTGGGAGGGCCCATGGACAATTCCATCTTGCACTACTTTTCTTTTCTGCCACTGCTGAGTGGCAATGTTTCCTAGATGTGCTATGATCTGCTGTGTGTTTGTGTCGTTGCTCTGTCACTTAACATCCAGCCAGCTCGCTGCAGTCTTTTTCCGGAAGTGGATGAAAATATTATTGCGGCCTCTGAGCTGGTCAAAATTGACTGGACATGACTGGAGATTAGTGTTATTGAGGTTAATAAAAATGTAGGAACACAAAAAGAGCAAAATTTTAGCATATTTTAGCTATTTTTCTAAAAAATACAGATCCTTAGCCAAAAACAAAACATGCGAGGGTGGTTTTGCCAAAACAAAAACACGAACTTAATCCATATCCAAAGCCAAACCAAAATCAAAACCCGCTAGTCAGTGAACAACTCTAGTGAAAAGTAATTCAACACATCATAGTGAAATCTAGCACGATAATTTGCTATTATGTGTAGCAGATTATAGTGTATTAGAGAAGCAAGAGTACTTCATGGAAATGCATGTCTACATACACATCATATCTATTACCTTGGAGAATCGAGCAGCGTAGAACATCTGTATGCCACTTATTGTTGGACATTCGATAAATTAAAATGGAGACAATTGGTGAATGTCATAAAGGGTTGGTGGAAGAATTATACAGAGCATTTTATTTGAGTCCTCTCATTCCTGTTCTATATTAGATTGATTACCCACTGGTATTGCGTTAAACACCAGTGATACTGATGTTAAATGTGGTGCCCAATTGTTGAAGTCGTATAATTGGATGAACGAAAGTATATTGGTTTAATATTGTTTAGCCATGCAAATGCGATCCGTACGCCACGTGCTACGTGGCGTGGTGCGTTCACACGGTAAAATATGCACGCACACACTCGCATTACAACATTTAGTTATTTATATAATTTCATATTGGTTCTGTTACACTGTAATTCAGGAGCAGATAGTATTTGGTTTATTATTAGTCTATATATATATATATATATATATATATATATATATATAGTGATTATATGTACATTGTAGTGTTATTAAAGGTTTAGGTTATAGGAAAGGTGTCATGCCTGATATCATATTGATCCCCTAATCATCAGCAGCTGTCCGGTGCAGTCGGCGAAGAGATCGCACATTGCATACTTTAGTTATTGATATTAGGGAATAATCCTTTGTATGATGCTGGCTATGAAAGGAGCAGACCCCCTGGAGAGACGACCCCCTCCTTTGGATTACTTAGATTGAATCAGCCTATGAACTGTTTACCCTGAAGCCACCCTGTGCCTGGACCTATGGAAGCAAGCTACGTCATCTCTATTGTTCACAATGAAACACTGACTGTATATATTAGCTGCATCCCCCACCAGGGTCAGTCAACTCTGACCACAGTTATCTAACAGATACACTGTTCCATTGGGACCCATGGAAGCGCAGCGATTGCAGCGGTATGTATGTATGTAACTTTTGGTATTGGCTGTGCTGTACTGTACTGTATCATAATATAATAATGTATTGAATTGTTGACTATTTACATCTGCTAAGAATAAATCACTTTGTGCTTTGGACACACATACAATTGATTGGGCAATGCTTATTTTAAAACGACTGTAATTACTTTAATACAATGAACACTTTCACTTGCAGTCAGGGTGGTTAATGGAAGATACTCCATTGATCCCAAGGACTTTACTTGTTATACTATTGATTTATTAAGGGAATATAGGGGCCAGTGTCAGAAAATCGACGGTGCAACACAAGCGCTCCAAAATCCCCAGTGCAAATGTTTGTGGGTATAGGCTGACTGGAACCATTGAGTTCCATTCCTATACCCATTTATATGCACTTACTAGGGCTAGCTAAGGCATGTCTTTTGATGCCAGTGGGTCAGTTATATTGTTTCTGTGCTATTTAGGTATAGTCCATTATATAAAAGTCACGTATTTATTTCATATCCAGACTAATAACATATCTACACAAATGCTGTTTGTTTTTATGTTAGTCATTACAATAGAAAACAAAGAGCAGACTGTGTTGCTAAACATATTTTAGCATGTTGAAAATTTACACGGAAAATACCGATTCACTAAACATTAAAACTGGTGGATAACTTTTGTCCCTCAATTTCCTAGAGAGTTGTTACTTATTATTTATTTTATTTGAAAATTATTTGAAAATGATTTGCAGGAAGAAATGCATAAATATTTACTGCTCGTATTATCAAGAAAAATAAAAATCCTTACATTTTGTACCCTTTATGATTTATGTATTTAATAACAACTTCAGTGCTTAGCCCAATACAGCAATGTCACCTCTCTTTAGCTCAACTGAAAAGATGAGCGGAACCACAGCAAGATGTCCCCAAATCGAGCTTTAGGTTGGAAAAGGACGTTACGCAGAGGTGCAAAGTTCCAGCAATATATGTAAATTTGTAAATTTATATTTGTAAATTTACATTGTGCAGCAATTTATTGTCTATGGACAGAGCTGGGACGACAAAAGTCATTTCGTTCTGCTTTATGATGTGGTTGAGATAAGACTAGGAACATTAAAGATTAAGTTTATTGTACTTATTCCATGACTTACTTTGAGCAGTCTTGCGGAAGATGTTAGGGCTTTCAAAATAAATAAATTATATAATAATAGTAATAATAATAATAACTCTAAAAGGTTGACTGAGGTGTCTTAATATTCGAAATATTTACTTTTGCAAAAGCAATCTTATATTAATATTAAATAAATATTTTAGAAAGTTTTTCACTATTTGGACTGCCTTATATATATTATTACATTTATCCACATTATGCAAGACAACTTGAACAATTGCATAGTACACACTTATGTAAGCTCAGAATATTTCCTGCGGATTGCAATTGAAAAATCAAAATGCTTCAATATTTTCTTTCAGTATTTGAATTTTAATTAGTCTGTCCTTAATTAAATTTTTAGCTTCCTGGCATTCTGTGCCAAGTAATTAACATGGGTGATTTAAGCAGCTTGATACCTGCAGGCAAACCAGAGGGGCCTCTTAGAAACAGAGAAGAAGTGGGCAAAATAAATGTTGTCGATTTTTCTTCCTATTTGTTCCAAACACTGACTGGAAACAACTATGGTAAAAATTAGTAAAACGACTGAGTGTTAACACTACTTTCTCATTTATTTGATGAAACTGTTGGTAATACTGCTACTGTAACTCTGCCAATCCCAAGCTTACAAATGCTGCCAGTGTTGACTGCTGTTTTATAATAAGTAGCTAAAACTTATTTATCACTTAATGACAAGAGACAGTGCTCATTTATTTGACCATGCTAGGAGATTGAACAAATATACAAATTATAACTGCTTGCTATGGATGGACCTAAACAGTGTATACTTAATATCTCAGTAGCTAAAATCATAAAGCAGTTATATGTGAAGAATTTTACCCATTTAGAAATAAATATTTTCTGTGGAGCCAATTATTTGTATTATTAATGTTAATTTTTCAATCGAGCACATTGACCGCAACACAATTATAGAACATAAAGTTTAACTAAACACAGTAAAAAAAAACAACTATTTGTAACTGCTCCTAGTATTATATAATAGCGCCTATAGTTAGGTGTGTGATCTCCAGCATCACCACAAAAAACAATAGGAATTCTGATATATGTGTTTAAAAAGTCTACAAGCTACAGTTATAAAATATATCCACCCAAAAAGTATTTATTTCATAAAACATAAATATATGTACTTTATATAAAATAGGTGAAAATATATTTTTGACTAGTTGATCAGTTTTCCATATATATGAACTGATGTCAATATGTAACTAAATAAAGAACATACAATAGTAGGCTGATATGTTCATAATTAGAATATTGGCAGAAAATCATAAATCCATTCCATGCAGAGTAACAGAAAAAGAACAAAAAAAAGGACAGAATAAAACAAATAGATCAAAATTAGTATAATATAATTTTTTTTAAAAAAAGGCAATATTTAGCATGTGTCAGTTTTGAAAAGTTGAGATAAAATCTTGATTGACCAATAAATAAATAAATATATTTCATCCATATAGAAATCCAAGTCCCAATAACGTTACACCTATAAATTGGAGTTCAATCCCCATATAGACATACCTAGATTAAGTTAAGGAAATCATATGCTTCCTGTCTGTTAAGTGAAGGGTGCAGGTATTTACCAATGGAAACTCTGAGTCTGTGGGTGGGATTACTTAAGCTAAAAAAAACCTCAGCTGTTGCTGGTATAGATACAGACACAAAAAAAGATCCAATGTGGCTAAATAAGAAAGTATAAGAGGTGATACAAGAAAAAGGATTGCTTTGTAAAGTATTAAAACTAGAGGTTGCTCAGAAGGCATTAGACAAATACAAGTAAAGTAACGCAGTTTATAAAATGGAAATCAGGGTATTAAAAATTGAAAATAGAAGAATGGATTGATAAAAAGAAAGTAAGTATAATCCTATAAAATGTCTCAAATACCTGAAGAGCCAACAAAAAAATTAAATAGCATTGGATCAAATAAAACAAAAGAGCGAGTTTGGTTGGGGAGTTAAACAGAATCTTTTATATGCATCCTGTTCAGTAGTTTTCACAAAAATTGAAAAATTGGTAGGACATTTGTTGTGTATTAATAACCCATACACACCATTATATATTAGTCCTATGGAATATGTTGGCACTTTATAAATAAAGGATTTCAGTTCCACTACTACTACTACTACTAAAAATAATAATAATAATAATAATAATAATAATAATAAAGTCAAAAGATTAACATGGATTGGCCAACTACATATATATATATATATATATATATATATATATATATATATATATATATATATATATATATATATATATATATATATATATATATCTTCTATATATAGACTCCTTCATAACAAGGTCAGTATCACATAATTGGCCTGGAGCAGATGTGGCACCAATTTTTAGACAGGAAACATAACCGGCTTACAGATGGAAACCAGAGGGTAGATATAAACTGTACAAATTCAGATTGGGTCGTAAGCAGGGGAGTGCTGGCAAATTTTAACCCACGGAGTAAGACTCGACTCATCAGTCTATTAGGAACATTATAAAGGAAAAAATGCAGGTGGCCTATTGACGCCATCCAAGGTAGCCCACTATGGGACAGTCCCAAAGGGCAGATGTCCCCTGCTCCCCAGCCCAGCCTACTCCTGGTTGTAAGTGGGGTAGTACATGAATCAGTATTAGGCCCTGTCCATTTTATCATTTTTTATTCATAATCCCTAGATAACTTAGAAAGTAAGGTGTCCATATGTTCAGATAATACTAAACTATGTTGGTTTGCACTTTGCAAACACAGTAGAGGATAATATCCTAGTACAAAAGGATTTAGAGAATTAGGAAGTTGAAAATAGCAGAGGAAGTTTAACTTACAAATATATAAGGTTATACATATAGCCAGTGGTAATAATTATGTTACTTACACAATAAATGAGAAACAACTAAAGAAATCTGAGCTAGAAATGGTTTAGGAACACTAAAATAACTAGCAGCACTCAGTGCCAGGCAGATGATGCAAAGGCTAATAAAATCCCATAATGCATAGCAAGTGGAATAGAAGCACATGATGTAAATTAAGTTTTGCCACCGTGTAAGTCTCTTTTCAAACAACATTTGAATATAGGGCACAGTTTTTGGCATCTGTCTACAAGAAGGACAAATGGGAATTTCAGAGTATTCAGAGGCAAATAGTTGTCTACTTAATTAGTATACAGTATATCTGAGGTAAATGCAAAGATTTGTCTAACAAGCAATTCATAGCCGGGACTGAGCAGATGAAAAGGGAACATCCACTTCTGCTGGAAGAAAGATGGCCACCATTAATAATTTGATATAAAAGTGGTTTACATGCAATTCGTGTAAGAAATGGTATATCCACATATAATTATCAGCATGGGCTGTTTAAACCAGGGAATTAATTGATTGCAATTTAAGAAATAAGGATGGAGTTTTACTATTATGAGGATTTAGACTTATTTAACTTAGGATATTTGCCTTTTTCTAGCCTTGCTAACTATGCACTATGAAAGAAGACTGCACACATTTTCAGGGGAGAAATGTTGATTCCTACATTAGGGACCTTAGCAAATCTCCGTCTGTAGGGACAAGGTAAGTAATGTTGGTTCTATGTTTCCTGCACCATAATATCATTATAATGCATATATAATGTTAATTTCAGAATTTCAGAATATTTAAAAACAAGTCTTTAGTTCCTACTTAAACAGTTGAATATTAAAAGTAATAATTAAATAATAAATATATTTGCTTAATCAAAGGAAAGTGTTAGATTAAGACCTTAGTGGGTCAATGATGATCAGCCTAATACATGAACTAATAATATATTAGGCTATATTATTATTATCTTTTTTATATAAAACACTGACATACTAGGCACCTCTGTACTATAAGGGGATCATAACATAAACAAATTACATACAATGACAGGAAACAGAAGTTAAAAATGGCTCTGCCCAAATGATGTTATAATCTAAGATAAATAGTGTATAATTTAGATTAGTTACAATCAAAAGAAGAGAAGATGGTGACTAGTGATTCCTGTCACACAGCCAAGAGAACCAGAACATGTCTCTGTCTACGAAATATAATTATGTGGCAGCTGCACTGGGTTGGGGTAAAGGTGAGGAGGTTTCCAGCTAACTCCTACAAGTTTGCCTAGCAACTTGTCCCCTTAACTTGCCACTCACAGCCTTTCCTTGTCTTTATGCTGGGCGGCCCCTGATCCACGAGCCACCCCATGTGATGAGCACAGTTAATTCCAGCTTGAACCACCTCAAAGAAAGTGTACAGCTCCCTGCATGGGACTATTTCTGCAGCTGTAGCACCATCAGCTCCTCCAGACTTAAGGCACTATTTTCAAAAAATATAGGTTCCTGCTGCAAAATTCTTTGTAACGTCATGTCATTAATTCCAGTTTTGTAGCAGCATGTTGTTAGGGCTTAGGATAAAGCAAGTAGCAAAATGTACATCAGCAGAAACCAGCATTACATGTATGATATCAAAGATCGGGGAAGTATCCTGTATGAGCAAAATGTTTAGCATTGAGCACTCTCATCAAAATTCTTTATATTATAATAAGTGTTAGCAATTGGATGGACAACATTTTGCTGGGTTGTAGTGAAGATGGAGTGGTATACATTCACTGCGATCCATCACACAATATATAATACTCTTAACATGTACTTTCTGCTTAGACTATATATTGTAGCAAATGTTACTACCATGTAAAAGGATTAAGGAACACCTCAAGAGAGACATTGGAGTGATATTCAGGGAGAATATTTGCTCCACATCTAATTGTCACGGTAGTGACTTTTGAGGATGCCGCTGACTTATATTGACACAACTAGACAGGGAGGCGCTGAGTCTAAGGCACCTTCGGTATTCACCAGGGACCCCCGCAAGGAGGTATGGGCTTGGCTGCGTGAGGTGCGCAAGTTGTGGTTCTCCAAGCTAGTTATCAGTGCAGTGGGAGAGAACAAGAATGGTCGTACAGTCCGGGTCAGATACCAAACGATAGTGCAGTACACGAGGGTGATCCAGAGGGAAGGAGCAAGCCAGAGGTCGGAATCCGGATAACAACAGAGCCAAATCGCAGGACAGAGAGAAGTCAAGAACAAGTCAGAAGTCAGGAAACTAAATAACAATAACAAGAGCAAGGAAACAGGATAAAGCAGCTGGAGTAGATGAAAACAATATTCTGGCACAGACAAAAGGGAGGAGGTGCCTGATATACCCTAACATGGCCCCTGATAGGTAGGGAGTTATTTTGGCGGTCGGTTGCACCTGACCGCCGACAAGTTAAGTAAAGAAGCGTCCCGTTGCAAGGGAATGGGACGCGGGCCTTCTGCACATGTGAGCGCGGCAAAACCGGAAGTGCGTCCTGTTGCTAGGCACAGGGGCGCGATTTACCACAAGAGACAGGCATCCGTCCCCAACACCTATGCACAATGCGGGGATGGCGCCTGACAATAATAAAGCTTGGAGGAATTCTTAGTTAAATTAAGTAATCTTGAAGCTAGATACCTACTTCTAGCTATAATACATATTACAATAAGAAATCTCACTGTCAGTATATATTATAGACTATGTTCCCTATAAATATTTGATTTTCTGTATAGTTAGAATAGGACAATTTTACAATAATTTAATAAGTTTCTATACATAAGAGAGAATATGCACCTCTTTATCTCGTTTACATATACTTCATAGAACATAGTAACACTTGTGACATTGTAACAATTTTGAGTGTGTCAACAAGTACATTATATCTGAAATTACTAACTTTTAGCGATTTGAAGAGACAATATTCTCAATAATTTTGCTTAAGAATATACAATAAATAATACGTTTTTGAAATACATGCCTACTTTCAGACTTATTTCTGAATCATATTCAGAAGAAACCCGTCAATTCTTAATTTCTAAAATATGTCCTTTAATTTGTAATTTGATCTTTATTTTCACTTAAATTTGCACCGGCTTAATTCATTAATATTAAAATATCCTGCTAATTTGTAGCAAATGATCATAATACATCTTGAATTATTTTAATCAATATCTTGTACTTAGATGATTTGAGTATGTAGCTCGATCGGTGCCTGCATGCAAGAATGCATTTGTCATTCTCTTTTTTTCTGGTTTCCACTAATGCAGTGGTAATACGAGCATGGGGTCCTCTGCTAAAGTAAAACCAGCATCAGGCTAGATGGACTGAGCTGGGCTTGTCACACCACAAGAGGCAAACTTGCAGCACAGGGGCCCCGTGTCATAATGTGAACCAGCATCAACCGTCTTGGCAATAGATGGACCACCATCGTTGGACTCACGTCTCTCAATCCTCAAAGGCATACCTCAAAGGGAATTCATACAAACATGACATTGCTCCAATTTTAAAGATTTTGATCACAGAATTAAAGACTTTGGATAGAGGCTATTTTAAGAAACAGATTAAGAGAGTCTACAAATTGGCTAAAAATATGACAGCATTTCTTAATATATCCTAAAAATAAATCTATTACAGTTATTAATAATTCAGTGAGATTTAATGGCAGACATTGCAGACAATGGGAAGAAAATAAGAATATCCTCCTGAGAAATTGGCATACATACATCCCCAGACCCAGATCTAGTGAAGAGATTGGGCACAAGGATATTCAGGAGCTGGAAGATGGCCACCAACATAAAAAAAATACCATTGAATACATTCATTATATAAATAAAATAAAATAATAATCATAATAAATAAAATCCAACATTGAACAGAGAACAAAAGTGCTTTTATAAATGTGGAATGTGCAAAGCACGTGAGTACACAAATAAAAACATGGAATTTCAGGATAACTATGGAACATACTTGCAAAATAAATTATTGCATTGTAACTGTGAAACCTCAGGAGTAGGCTAATTTGTGCCTCAAGACCCTTTGAACAAAGGCTTTGGAACACGTGGGTACTATTAGGAATGCAACATCAGATGTTCAAAAAAATAGCAAGAATGCGTCATGTATAAATCTTATAGGAATTGTACATTATATATGACTAACTATATTAAATAATATAGTACAGCAAAGTATACATTTATCAGTGAGGAATCAACATGTCTGTCCTTTTCTATGTGACTCTTCGGGGTGGATACAGATTAAATGCAAAATTACATGCCAGAAAACCCATTGTATATAATTGGAAGGAAAGCGCTTTATTTCATTCTAACTGATTAATGTCTTTGTAAAATCAGCGAACAACAGTTTCCAGGCTTTTCTCTAGTTTACAATTTAAGATGAGTTGCCTTCTTTTCAAAGCCACGGTTATTAATGTGTATAAAGGTAATATGCCACTTTTTGCAAAGTCTCACAAAGGTTGTCACCTTTCATGAATAATAATTTAAAAATCACATATAAAATGATAAATAAAATAGCATATGGCAAATGTGTTTTTATGAAATGGCTGTATCACAGTAATGGATATGTTACACAAATTGTCCCCTTTATTATAGAATTTGGTGCAGTTTCACACTTATGTGTATTACTAAACTGTTTTCACATACGTCTAACAATCCACTGCAGCATTTACATTATTTAATGAGGTGTAGTTTACCTCCAGTGAGTTACTAAAGGGCATTTATTAAAGGGCAAAACACTTCCTTTTGAATATATATTTGCATTACTACTCTTGTAATATCCAAATAGCCATAGTTGCCCAGCTATCATAACCTATAAGAACAATTCAGCCTGGGTTTGCTACACTTGCAGCCTATGGAAGTGTAATGCCACTGACCAATAGGAAGCTGAGGGTTTGCACCAACCTATGACAGACATATTAGGCTGGTTAACACTTTATTGCAGTAGCTCCGGAATGCAGCAGTCCCAGGAAAATCTGATTCAGTAAACAGTTCCTGGGTCTCAGTACCAGCTTACATTTCACAGGTCCACATGGGTATTATCCTTTGCCCAATAGGACAATGCACCACCGCGCCAGGCTTATTAGAGTCGGTGGCTGGTAAAAGCTCTCAACATCGGAAGGAGTTTTAGACAAGCTAAAATAATTTAAGGAGGCAACGCCTGTACAAGGTTCATTACTATACCATGTACCTTGTACAGGCGTTACCTCCTTAAGTTATTACCTGAACAAATCGGATCACATTGAGTCTCTTCAATGTGACGTCAGCCACCGCTGCCAGCTTCTTCAGGGGCCGTTATTGACAAAAGTCTACCTTGGAAGCTGTCACTCATTTCAGTGAGTCGGCGAGCAGCTCTTCGGTTTCCTCCTGCCGGGGTAAGTACTGTTGGGTTTTCCACATCCAGAAAATGGTACCCAACCCATACAGTTGGAAAGGTAAAAGGGGCCTGCTCACAAACTTACAATCTATGGGACATAATACCAGGCACACACCTACAGGGCCTAATACTAAATGCTGTCTTCCTCCATAACACCCTTATTAATTAAATAATTAGCTAATTATCACATAAATGTATGGGAGCAGGACCCGCAGAACGCAGTAAGCCTGGTAAACGCTGTGCCAGCCAACCGGCAATCTTTCTGCATTTAGCTTTCCCCCTTAACCTCTGAGTCCCAACTCTGAATCGAGCAGGGATCTGAATAGGTGCCTCAGTGCAGGGGAACTGTGCATTCATTTCATTGCGCATGCACGTATTGCCCAGGGGGCACTGAAAAAGCCAGTGCTGGCCCTGTATAGCAGTACATTATTCTGCATTTCAGCAACATGTTTTGCTAAGTGCCTTTCACTAAAAATAAATAATGTATGTGTGATTCTATAATATATTTTATATTTGAGGTTTTATGATTTACAATTTAAGCAAGGGATACATTTGCAGCCTTCTAATGTAACGTAACATGATAAAATGTAATCACAGGAAGTTAATATTGTTCTTTGGGCGCTAAATGTTACCATTATATAATTGTCCATTGACAACAGAGTATTGTACCTATGTTCAGACTCTCATCACATTTATTATAATTATTATAATCTTCATTATCCATTCAATCAACAACAGCATCACTATCACTATCATTATCATCATTACCCTATTTAAGTATTGCCTCTACAATCTAGAGCAGAAAGAGTGGATTATCAAGGACAAAAATCATTGGGAATGTATATTTCCCTGAATTAAAATATGAACATTTTAAATTCTTACAGTTTTGTATCAGTCTGCATTGCATATAATAAAAGTAATACAATATTTTTAGTGATTTATAGATTGATGCCTGTTGAGATTTATTTTACAATTACGTCTTCCACAAGCACAGTATATAGGAGATTTAAAGAAAATTTATGTTCACAGCATTTTTTGCGACCAAGTGATGACTGTAATAGACAAAACTGGCATTTTAAAGAAATTCTGTATGAAGTGAAATAAATTGTGCTATTAAAGGGAAGCTATTATCAGGGTAAAGTTTTTAATTTGCTGTGCAAGAAAAATATTGTAAAGTTTACTTTAAAAAAAAAAGGGAATAGTTTTCATATGTAATGTTTTCGGGGGTAGTCAATATTATGGACCATATGGACCATGTATAATGGAATACAGGCATGTGGTCCGAGTATACTTTAAAACCGGCATTTTCACTCTGTCTATTGTAAATGACATAATTTGGTAGTGCAGCTCTTTAGTCAACATGGATATTACAGTGGGTGGTCATTTCAACCTTCGGAAAAAGGTCTTATCTGTTATACGGTAAGTAGTAATTTTATTATTAACGGGCTTAAACCAATAGTATCATTTAATAGTATGTCAGCTTTTCCATAGCCGTTAACCCGTACCGCATTCAATGTTTTGATATGATGTTTGTTCTCTTCAGATAACCATTTTGTGAGGTGACAAAATATTATTTTTATATTAACAGGATCTGTGTATGATATGGTTGAAATGAATCGTAGGATGTTTTCCTATACAAATGAATATTGTGTATAACATATGTTACCCAATCGGGATTAGATAATATTTGTGACTTATATTTAAAAAATTGCCTCTTTTATGGTCGCACCCCAATATGTTCCTTAATTCATGGGTGTGGTGGTCCTATAACATAATAATTCCTACTAGTTAAAATATGCATAGAAAATATGTTGAATTGGAGTGTATGATTATACACTATACAATTTATAACACATGGCCTACGTTTATCAAATAAATACATTATTAAGTGATGATAGACATCATTTGATATGTACGTGATTTATGGTAGCTATTAAATCTCACATATGGTGTCTTCTAGACATTCTCAAGAGCATAAGGCAGTCATATGGTATTGCAACGACATTTTGGTTGCGCTTGACCAAGTAGTCTGGCCCATTAGTTCCTTAAAAACTAAAATGTTGTTAGCAGGAAGGGTGTGGCTAAATTCCAGATGGGATTTATCTATCAATGTGAGCTGGGTACCCATTAGTACTCACTAGTAGCCAGGAATTTCATCCAAAAATAATAATTTAAATATATAGCTCTTCAGTTTTCCAGAGGAAAAAGTGCACTTATTGATGTACCCAAGGCCATTCTAAATGACTGCAATGCCTAAGTAGGGACGACCTCTGTTTTGGCAACTACTTCTTTATACGTCTTTATACTGTCAATGACTTGGACTACATTGAAGGTGTTTATGTTTCATTTGCAATCTGTAAAAAAAAAAACACTTTAGATCCAATGTATCACTTAACACGACAACCTTAAGTCAGTAGAGTGATCATCACACCATCTAGTTTTCAATCACCACTAAACTGTATCAGTCAATGAGCAGGGGGTAAATGTATCAAGCTGAGAGTTTTCCGGTGGGTTTGAAAAACCAATCAAATTCAAGCTATCATTTATTTAGTACATTCTACAAAATGATAGCTAGAATCTGATTGGTTGCTATAGGCAACATCTCCACTTTTCAAACCCCCTGGAAAACTCTCAGCTTGATACATTTACCCCCTAATCTCCAAACTGAATTTCAATTATATATTTTGCACTATATGCACTAAAGAAAAAGTTCACTATTTATGTATTATCATTTATATGCAAATGCATTTGGGGGACATCATCGCCTATTGACAATTTGATTAGCCCCATTAATGAGAAGGCAGAAACAGTAGAGATAAAAAGAGGATTATGACATGCAAAGACCAATTTTAATTTCACTCCATCTCCCTGTAGACCAGATATGGGTGAATAATATTTAATTCAAGGGTGGTGACAATGAGAAAACCTGACCAGTGCATCTACTTGGTGGACATTGGTAACATCTAGTTGCCTAGGTGCCAGTGTATAAAATGCATACCCATATGAAGATAATTTCTTCAAAACCAAATTGTGACATTGTGGTTTGGAGGCAGTGCCAATGAACTGAGTTAAATAACATGGGAGCGTCCAGCATTACTAAAAGACTTGAACATCTATTTTCTCGAATGCTGCATATCAAGATAACGTTAACTCCTGGAATTATAATTTTGACTGTTGA
This sequence comes from Mixophyes fleayi, assembly GCF_038048845.1. Lineage (NCBI taxonomy): Eukaryota > Metazoa > Chordata > Amphibia > Anura > Limnodynastidae > Mixophyes > Mixophyes fleayi. The sequence goes on from NC_134406.1 coordinate 39,276,974, forward strand.
TTTATTAATTATAAAGGCCTTTTGATTGAAGACAATATCATCATCATCATTTATTTATATAGCGCCACTAATTCCGCAGCGCTGTACAGAGAACTCATTCACTTCAGTCCCTGCCCCATTGGAGCTTACAGTCTAAATTCTCTAACACACGCACACAGACAGACAGACAGAAACACAGACTAGGGTCAATTTGATAGCAGCCAATTAACCTACTAGTATGTTTTTGGAGTGTTTTAGTATGTTTTTGGAGTGTGGGAGGAAACCGGAGCACCTGGAGGAAACCCACGCAAACACGGGGAGAACATACAAACTACACACATATAAGGTCATGGTCGGGAATCAAACTCATGACCCCAGTGCTGTGAGGCAAAAGTGCTAACCACTAAGTCACTGTGCTGCCCACAATACTAGTTAATGCTTGATTCAGAAGCAGAGCCATAACTGCACTGTATTTTAATGTCAATGATGAAACGTTCATCTAGAGGAGCCATACATGTGAGAATCTTCTATGGGTTTTTAAAGATGAACAAAAAGATTCATGCATATAAGGGGGAATAACAGTTTCAATTTGATCAAATGTGTCATTATCCATAGTTAAAAGAATTACTGCAGAAGTTATATATTTACTTTGTACAGCTCATTGGGTAAACTGTTAATGCCAGAAGTTCTGTGATTCAGGAAAGAACGTCATCTGTTCTGGATGGATATGTGAGAGGGTACATTTGAAAGGGATATTTCAGCATCTAAGTGTGTGTTTGGAGTAGGAGGTGTTTAATTGTGCATAAAACAGGCAAAATGCATACACAGTATCTGCTGATCTAATATACACTATGCTTGATCATTAACAAAATCACTAACTTTGGAAAGGTGTAAGGTAATAAATCGCTAGGTAAATTGTCTCAAGTTCTTGCAAAGTTTTGACTTCACTGTCCATCCTAGAAGTTTTTTTTAATCTCATAAACCTGAAGAAAAAAGATTGGCTTAAGGACATTCAACTGCACTAGAAAATCAGATGACCTGGTATCCTGCTTGTTAAGTTAAATAAGCACAAGGGCCAATAAGAAATAAGAGCCATACTCAGAATAAGATCCTGATACTGACGTCAATGGCTGCCTTTTTACCTACTATATACAATGATCATATCTCCATACACTCATTATCATGCTCTCCTCTCTTTCTTTGAACTTGTTATCTCTCTCTTCTATCATTTCATCCCTTGAAGACTTCTTGACTCATAGTCACATTTGGATTATTTATTATACCTCTGGATTCACTGACACTCACCTATAGACTCACTGACATGCACTTCTGCATTTAATGCCAAGATCATGCAAACTCTCCTTAAGTCTCATCCTCATCCTTTTTCTCAAAACTCATCTTTTCATATCCCCGATCAATCCTCTATCCAAACTCATCTATCTATAGGGAGAAGTTGTGTGTCTAGCTCTTTCTTACTAGCCATGCATACTGTGAGACAAGTTTTGTATAGTGTGTGCCTTTATGTGCAGAGTCCTCACCATCATCATGCCTTGTTAGAGCAACTTTATAAATCAGTCACATTTAATATACAATGTGGAACATGATGATCACTTCATGAGTTTCCACCTGGGTTGATGACTTTCTTTTTCTTTTTCTGTTATCTGACCTGTAAGTTAATTAAAACTTCTGGGCTCCAGTTTCTTTATAAATGTATCTTTTAAATTCTTAGTTCCATTGCACCTTTAGCACTGAAGTTTGTCCTTTGTATTTAAGCAATCACATCATACACCAAAAGAACAAACAAACCCAGTGAATCATTTAGACTTTGGACCTGGTTGAAGATTTCTGATTACTTCACAGAAAAGAAAAGCTGTTTCTGCAAAAGCTCCTTTCAGACACATTATTCCCATTCAGTTTTTTTATTTGACATTTGAACAATGATGAAAGTTGAAAGACAATGGCCACCTCCAGCGTTCCCCTTCCTACATCAGCTGGCCTTTCAGAAATGTTCCAAGAATCCTAATTTCTAAAGATACACAGTATAGCAAGATCTTTAATTTGCCTTGTTATTCTTAGCTAAAATTATTAAAATCTTCTGTAGAAGTATTTTCATGTTCACTATGTTTTACTATGCTTTTTTTAATTGACTTTATAATGAATGAAAAATGTACATGTATGTACAAATGCTTAATTAATTGATATATATCAATGTTGTATTTCATGTGTACAATACATGATGAAAGAAAAGTTGGGTGGAAGATGTTTGATTGTGGTATAATTACCACCAGCTGGTTCCATACAGTAGCTAATATAGCTATATAGTACAAAACGGATCAATTATAGCAGTGGTTGGATTCTCCTGCATGGCCTCCTGTTGTGTTTTGAATTACCTTTATGTGGGTAATATTGAATAAGCTGACAAAGAAATGTTAGTTCTTTATAAAAGTTCCCTAGCTTGGTTCTTTTCTAATAATACACTGTTGTAGATAGATAGGCCTGCTTGCAAGTATCTCAGTTTTGTCTAACAAGAATGGTGTCCCAATGGAATTAAATATGACCAGGTATCAGGGAATGCTGATATTTAGAGTTTTACCACTGCTTATTACTATATTTATAACTCAAGTTAATTCACTGTTTACTTTTCACTAATGACTAGTTTCACTTATATCAACCGATAATTTGAAGGTGGTTATTAGACCAAATTTATTTAAGAGGTATGTTTTATCTATTTTTCTTCTGAAATAGAATGTTTCAGCAACAGCAAACAGCACAATGGTAGAGAAGCAGAAGAGGGAAAAGAGCAGGAAAAGTGAAACCCAAAGAAAAGGAATATACTGCAGAATCTTCTGGTCCTGCCCCCTCACCTTATAGACATATAAAGCACACCTGGAGCCAGGGCCACCTACTGTGGGTTCCATGCACAATATTGTTGCACTCTGATGTGGTGTTGCTGGTGTAGTGCAACATGAAGCATCAGCACAAACTTAAGTATCACACTACAAAGTACCTGGAACACTGGGAAAATGCATAAAACCATAACATTTAATAAAAAAAAAATATATTAGTGTTGCATAACCCAGCGGTACTTTATTATTATAAATGATAAATCTTAAATAATGAAAATAAACAATGCAACAAAAAGCAAACCTAACTTTATATTGCATTTTATTTGATATGTTCCTTCCCTCTACAGCACCTTTTTCTTTGCATACCTGGCTGATTATATTTATATCATATTATAGCAATAGATTATATAATATTGCTCTATTACAGTACTGAGCACAGTGGCTGATTTATAAAAGTGCAAAAGCCCTTTTACTTTTCCCCCAAAAAAATGTTGCTTGCAAAAAGAGCCCTATGTGTCAATCTGACACCCTGGCCTAGAGTTGGATTAAGGCTCTAGGGGCCATGGGCACTTAAAACAAGGGTGCCCCTGTATTGTAACATGGTTATCATTTTAGACAAAAACAGAGGCAATACTGTGCACACTACAGTTAGGTGCATGCAGCTCTGCCTCATGAGCTGTACAGTGTGAAGCAGGACATACCTCCCAACTTTCCTTGTAGTCGGACCAAATTCTGACTAAGCGAGACAGTCACCCAAATTTGGGACTGCTCCAACAGATTCAGGACAGTTGGCAGACTGTCCTTCTCTTGCCTACCTGTTCTTGTCACTTTCACCACCTCTGGCTGCTCTTGTATTTAGCTCAGTTGCTGCCTGTCTGGATCCTGGAAGGTTGGAGGCCTTATTTGGGAAAAAAATGGGTACATGAAATCTAGAAAACTCCAACCAGCCCCAGCATTAAATCAATAGCACCCACATTTTATAATTAGGTCTCCCTCCAGTCCCAACATTAAAATAATAGTATTCACATTTGATAAATAGATCTTTTTCACTCTAGCCAGCTCTGACATTATATAGTGTACACATGTAATAAATAAACCTATTTCCCTCTCCACTAGCCTCTGGCAGTCATCACTACAAAGTAATACTCCAAAGTAATAATCTCAGTATCCTTGAGAATCTTATCCTCCCACAGTATTGCCACTACCGTTTAGTGAGATAGTTTCTATGTCTCCCAGCCTGGGATACTGGTTCACCCTGTCTTGGTAGGATTTTCTCAGGTGGCACTACAATGCCTGGCCCAGAGTCCTTTGTGCTGATGTCTTGTACACAGGATCCTCTAAGCTATAATGAATTTATTGACATTCCTGGCTGTCTACATAGGGTATAGGCTCAATATGTCCCAATCCTCCTCATTTCAGCAGGGGTCTATCAGTGGACACATTAACTATTAGACATACTGATTTATGATGTATTAGTTCATATTTTGATCAAAACTTTTAAGCCTGCATTCCAGCGTCAAGGACACCTCATTATATGCAAGTATTTGTGTGCTACATAAAAAAACAGCCAGTATTTACCTTATGTAAAATAATAAACTAATTTGCAACCCTTGCATTGTAACATGGTTTGATTAGGAGAAAATGTACTCCTTTTTTTGCCTTACTTTCCATAATGAATCAGGCGCACCGTCTCTGTTACCATATTTATACAATGGAATGGCTTGAATGAATTAGCTATGTGGATGGATACACTTTACAAAGGGTTACAAGATTACATCAGGGAATGACACTTCACACTTGTGTGAAACATTAAGACATTTAACACATTGTATCTGCAGTGTTACACAATCTGAGATACATATTAATACAATAACATTTATATTGATACATATAAATACATTCCCAGACTGAGATACATTTTAATAAATAACACTTATTGATACATACTAATAGATTCCCAGCGCTATTTCAGCCAGTATAGTACTGTGGAGACACATTGCACATCATCTGACCTAATTACCTCTCAGATTACCTTTGATTTAGATCAATAACTTAAGCTGCCAGCTAACTATCTTAACAGTCACTCAGACATTGTTCTGATTACTATTAGCCCATATCTATGCCACACCTCATAACAATGGACATTTGAGACAAAAGGTAATTACCTTAGCTTACACAAACAAAATGGTTTCTGCAGTCCTGCACATTGCCACAATATGGCAATAGTCTTAATATTTCTAATACGTACAATGCTGCAGGTAATAGAAAGTGCAAAATGTAACTAATAACCTGAAATAGCAATACATATAATACACTAATGATCTGGTGTAAATACTTAGACTTGGCAAAGGACTAAAAAGTAAATTAAACTGTTAAAAACGGGTGATGAATAAAAAGTCCTCAGTCCAGTGGAACCCCATTTTGTCACACAGGTGAATAAGGTAAACAAGTTGCATCAGTGAACTAAATAAACTGTAAATATAACTGTCCTTTCTGAGAGAGTAGCCACTAGCCACTATTTCCTCCTCCTCATTTGGGAAAGCTCAGGATGAAATGTTAAAGGGCTTTCATACCTGCACTCACTGCACAAAAAATTCTTTCTCAGAGAGTTATACCCCATCCTTCCAATATTTCAGAGGACAGTTCATTATAAAAATACCAATCTCTTGCTTTTATGCTAAAGTTTCAGGGATTAAGGTTTTCACAATAAACCCAATGTCTAGAAGATTAACCTCACTGTGAGCAGAGAAAATGGTGGAAGAATAAAGGCCTGAGAGTGAAGAGGAGAGTTTAGTGGAGGATCTTCAATATGAATTTGAGGAGCTCTTTGAGAAAGAAGAAGAAAAGTTATTTTTTGGAACAATAGCTAAATAACAAAGTGAGGATAATGAAAGGTGTGCTAAAAGGCAAATCAAAGAAGCTACCTACCTCACCTGCAAATAATAGTTCACCCTATATAATTTTGCAACTAATAAAATCATAAGTATAAGTCTGGATGCAGTTGTAACATGGCCTCCCAATTGAAGGAAGGGACATATCTTTCAGGGAAAGCGTAGAAACTTGTTAAAGCCCCTTTTCCCAGTGTCTCTCCATCTAAAGGTTTATAGGGGTTTCTTCCAACACTTTTATTAAGTTTAATTATACTCCTGTGAGGGTAGAAGGTTTCTGAGTCAGGGTATCCCATTTTGTGAAAAACTGACTTGAATGGTGGTTTAGCGAAGAGCAGGATTAATTCCTGGGGGTATATTTACTAAGCTGCGTGCTTAAAAAAGTGGAGATGTTGTCTATAGCAACCAATCAGATTATGAAAGCTGTCATTTTGTAGAATATACTAAATAAATTATAACTAGAATCTGATTGGTTGCTATAGGCAACATTTCCACTCTTTCAAAACCACAGTTTAGTAAATATACCCTCTGGTCTCAAATGTATGTTGGCCCATGGCTGAAAGCTCTGAGGCAGTGGCAAGTGGCATTAAATCTATGCAGGAAACTGGGTAATCTTAGAGGTTACCCAGACTGCATATTGAGAGCTAGACATGTTAGTCCATTCCCCCCAAAAATTAGTAGTCTGGTTTTCATTTATAGTTAACTTTATATTAATGGAAATCTGAAGTGCAGCAGGATCAATGATCTTAACTGGGATCTCTTTATTTATGTGTAACGCCTGCGGGGAAACAGGACAGACACACATGGTTGTCCTACCTTCCAAAATGATGACCGCCTACCGTCCACTTTGAATTCACCCCAGCCACTCTCCGTCTCAGCACCGTCTTCAGAGAAGGTCTGACTCCTGGATCCTGCAGGGGAATACACTAAAGGGGACATGTGCACACAAATAATAAACAATTTGCTATGCCACTTGCCAGTGACCACCTTACCAATGGTTACCAGGAACAGACCAATACCGCTCCTACTTACCTGCTCTGGGCCACCCATGTCCGCAGGATTTCAGCCGCCCACAGGACTTCACCTGTGGCCAGGACACCTGGCTGTTAAGCCTGCCTTGTCTTGGGGCTCAGGACATTAGGTGCCCTTTCCGACAGGGAGAGGGGCTTGATATGCCACTCTCAGCGACTTAAACATTTAACTATCACAGAACCAAGTGTCCCCTACATTACCGAGGACCTAGAGTCCCACTAAACCAAGACCTATCACCTGCTATCAACTACAAGGGCCTACTGCCCTGCTAACAACCAGGATCTACAGTCCCTCTAATGGCAAGGACCTAATTTCCTTATAACAAATACAGGGCTGCTGCCCTGCTACCCTATCAGGAGCTTTGTGCCCCAGTAACTCAGAGGCCTGTGCCTCACTACAACTCTGGGCCTCATGCCAAACTAACTAACTATAGGACCTTGTGTCCAAACAACTATCTATTGGACCTTGTGTTCAAACAACTATCTATTGGACCTTGGCTAACTATGGGGCCTAATGCCCAACATATCGTGCCTATATCCTATCAGTGGCGGGGCCTTGTGCCCACTACTGGTGCCACGGGCCTAGTGCCCGAATTGCAGCAGGGCTTATGCCCTTATCTGGGAGGGAAGAGTGTGCCGTCTTCTATCTTCTGAGTGCTTCATTGCCCCGGTCAAACAGGGAGCAGCGCCAAGGGAACGGAAGAAGCCAACGGATCCTCGCCCCGCAGGTAAGCCCTCCCCATATACATTTTAGGGAAATAAAGACTTCTAAGGTACTTTGTAATGTTGGTTATATCCATACCCTTTATTCTCATGTTTGCATTTATTTTGTCTGTCTTGTCTGTCCTTGTTTTATGTATGCCCTTGTTTTCCCTACTGTACAGCGCTGCAGAGCACTGTGGTGCCTTACAAATCTACGATAATAATAATAATACTGGTTATGAATAATTTCATGTAATTATCACTTTTTTCATAAATTTTATGTTTTTACGAGTGCTTATATGATATTGTATATATTTTCCTTTATGTTAATTGAGGTACTTCCTGAAATGCTGTATTTGCTGTGTGTATTTTGCAGCACTTAAATCACTGCTTTACTTGCATAACAAAAAACTGTAAAATAATAATTGACAAATAAAAAGTTAAATATAAGGATCTCAGCATTGTTCCTGTCATTTCTGCAACATAAAATGTATTATTTTATTATTATGCAAGATAATTGCATTACGATTTTGACCATTTTTAGAGCATATAAATGTGTTATTCACATATTTAAATTAGTGGCTAATTATAATAAATAGTTGTCATGAAATCTCACATTCCATAGCATGTGTGGCAGCTGTTTCTCACGGAATGACAGATATTTTGCATGAGCGTAAAATGAGATAACACATATACTTTAGATTAACACTGAGGTCAGGATCCTTTACCTAAAATCTGTCTTGTACCTATGCTGTATGTAATGATACTAAACGTCAGCTGTTTTCATTGGAATGTCACTTATTTCCTAATGATACAGAAGGATCTTTCTTAGCAATGTCCTTACAGTTCTATACATTCACAACGTAATTTTCTGCACAGTCCTTCCTCAGTGTGCAAGTGGAGATTTGTGGAATAATAATGTAATACCCATACTAATCCACAATACCATTACATACAGGAACGCAGTATTCTATGTTTTACACATAGCTACTGTGTAATTACAGAAAGCTTGTGGAGGGAACATGAATCACTGTACTTCCTTCAGTTACACTAGATGTGGGACATTTGTCAGTGGTTGAATATATAGAGATAATATGATCACTTTCAAATTGAGTCACCTCTCTCCAAATATGAAGATGAATTTACAGGAATTTTACTTCTATCCTTTCCCAAAAAAAATGAACACACCCTCTTGTAAATATAATACATAGCTCTAGCTTATCTGCTCTTGCTGACCCTCCTCAGCTACAGGGATCAGAGCCTAGGAGCCAATTTTTAAAACTAAAATATTTGTGCTCTCATTACCCTCTCCCTTAAGGACTGAAAAATAGCATGTATAGACATGGTTAGTGGCAACGGCAACATAAATATTGTGGGTGCTCAAGCTTCCATAGTACCTACAGAGGTGGCTCCAACAGCAGCCAATAATGTGTATTCTTCTATACTGGAACCTAAAATGCCCCCTGTCCAATGTAGTGAAATGAAAATGAAATAAATATAAATAAACTTTGCATTTAATAAACTTTAATGCAAACAATCACACACACTCCCTCCATACCATCATTAAAAATTAGGGGTTCTCCCATGAAAGTCTTTGTATGTGATTTAATAAGTATCTGTCATCAGGTTCAGCATTTCCTTGTCTTTTGATTATTACATAGCACATTGTAAACTATGTAATAAGAAACAAAAATGGTTACTCCGTGACCCCTTTTCAGCCAGAAAGGAACATTGAAAACAGTACACTCTATATGTGTAATGCTCTTTCCCAGTCAGGCTTCCTTGATACCTCACAGTAGGAGAGCCATGAGTTACAGAGGAAGGTGGTGCAGGAGAGAGCATAGCATTGCATAGATATGCTTAAAGTCTGATTTGTCTTTTGAGCCTAGTTGCCTACTCACGGGAGACTCCTGAATTTCTGGGAGTTCTCCTGGAGAGCAGGGCAACCTCCTGGTTCCTAACTACCTCTACAGTAAAGTAGCAGGGGGTGGAGCTTATGACACGAATCGCGCGTCATCGTGGCCCCACTCCCTGCGGTAATTGAACGAAAACTGTGATGGACGTTTGGAAGCGGGCCAAATGACGCGATCTGTCGGGTCCCGTTTCCAGCACGCCCACCTCCCCCAGTCTCCCGCAACATTACTTGCCAAAGTTTGCAAGTATGCTTTTGAGTAAAGTTGACACCTTGACAGTATTTTTTGGCCAATTATTTTGGGCTTAAGGGACTAGGTAATAAGCTAGTAAACAGCAATCACTGAAAGCATTTTGCACCAAACACATTATTCAAATTTTGTTGCCATAGTATATAGATTAAAGTAGATTTTTATAATACCATAAATTTTTATAAAGCCATAAAACCTTGTGGTGCCAAGTGTCAATCAGGCCCACTTTTTAGAGGAAAAAATGGACAAATCCCTTCATGCTCTGCGTCTAAAAGCACGAGCAGCCGAAACCTTGTGCCGCCACAGCAGCGAGAGTCAGATGAGAAGAAAAGTCAAGGAAGAAGAGAGGGTCGTACATAATGCACATCAGTTTTTCACCTGCTCGGCTTCTTTATAACGGGCCCTGACGCCCCAACAACCGCAGCAGATGTGACAACCCCAATGCGTAACGAATGCTTGTCAAACTGAGAACCATCCATACCCACAGCCGCCAGGGCACGTTTAAACACCACTGAAAATTGGTACCTAGTGAGGGGAGAACCATTGCCATGCACCAACCAAGGGAGCGCCCCACTCGGCCTCAGGGAAGCAAATTGACTGATTATTCCAATCTGGCCAACAGAGAACCACACCTTCGGGACCATTGTAATCCAGCGCCCTCGCCCCAGCTGATCTGATTTAGACTTTCTCACTTTGCAACACACCGAATTTCCAGATTCCACCAAGTGTTGCCCCAGCATTCCTAACAAGGGGGAGGATTTGGAGGATGCAACTAGCTCGCTCACCCACAGGGCGCCAAAGTATAACATAACAAAAGCCATGCAAAGCAAAGCCACCTCATGGTTGTTCCATGCCACTCTTGGGATCGCAGCCAACAGGCTGCCTAACAGGGAATCACTAATGGGCCTCCTCTGATCCGGAGGTACTGGTCCATCTCTCGCCCAACCCCTGAGCGCCATGGAGATCAAGAAACTTTTCCTGTAGTCTGTCTCCTCCCTCAACTTAGAGAAGAATGATTTCCCCGCCAGTGTCCCTGCCACAGATGCTCTAGACCTGTCCGCTTGGAAACTTGCCCAGATAAAAGCAAGCATGCGCTTGTCCCCACCTTCCTCACCACCATGGCCTTGGCTTCGGAAAGTGCACCACTCATTCCAAGCAGCTCGATACTTCTTCCGAGTTGAAGGAGCCAGGGAGGATTCGGCCAGTCCCTCTATGTCGGCTTGACAATGTAGGGGTGTTAAAGGTATTAGGGTTAGGAATTAGGGTTAACCCTAATCCTAACCCTAACCTTAACCCCTAAAATAATACTTACATGGCATAAATGACAGGCGGGTCCGTCCATTGCCGCTTTAACCCGAGTCGCGGTTCGTGATGACGTCATTTTCTCCAGTCGGCAACAGAGCAAATCGTGATCTGAAGTAATCTGCATTCCGGTAAGTATTTTTTTTGCAGGTCAGTGTACTACTCAATCGAACTCCTAATATTGGTGTCTTCTCTGTTGGGGTAGTCAGTACTGTGAAACTGACTACCACCACCAGACGGACAGTATCCATTCCTCCGGCCACGGGGTAGCGCACCATTCCGCTGCAAAATAGGCCCCGAAGCCCACCGCCCCTCATGCCTCCATAAAGAGCTCAAGCTCCTGGCTAGACACTGGAGGTGCATGCCGCAACCGCACTCCGTTAAACTCTTGAAGAAACAGATTCCAAACCTCCAAATCCTCCCGGATTTCCTCTGAGAGTGTGATACGACTATGCGGGCGTCTGTTCCCGGTCGTCGCTCTCTCAAGCTTCCGACAAAATACCCGTCCCATGGGTATCACTTGGCAGGATTAATTTAAACGCCCCAACAACGCCTGAGCCTGCTGCAACGTCACTCCTCTTGACTCTAGCACCTCCTTTATTGCACCACGCAGCTTACTCACTTTGTCCCGCGGTAACCGACAAAGGCCCAAGAGAGCATCTATCTCGATTCCCAGGTATGATAACCGGGTTGTGGGGCCCTCCTTTTTTTGTCGCGCGACTGACACACTCCAATGAATGTAAAAGTGCCATAACTGCAAACAACATATCCTTTCAAGTATTGGCACCCCCAGGCCCGATCACCAAGAAATCATTTCAGTAATGTGCAACTTCCTGATAGCTCGTGCCTGTGCAGATACACCAGTGCAAGAACAAACTAAAGAACTTGAAGAATGCACAGAACACCGCACATCCCATAGGAAGGCATCTGTCTACATAATAACCCTCATCCAACCTGAAGCCCATAAAGGGAAAAGATTCCGGATGAATCGGCAGCAAACAAAAAGCCGACTCAACGTCGTCTTTCGCCAGCAACGTCCCTTCACCAAACCCCCACACCATGTCAAGGGTGGACTCGAAGGACGGATATGTGACATCACAAAATTTCTCCGGGATCGCATCGTTCACCAAAGAGCCCTGGCGGAATGAAAGGTGCTGAATGAGTCAGAACTTCCCAGCAACCTTCTTTAGAACCACCCCTACCTGGGAGACCACCAAGTCCCGATACGGTGGGTTCCAAAAGAGTCCACTGATGCACCCGAGCGCAACTTCTTTGTCAAGCTTAGCTGCCAACACCTCTGGGAACAAACTGGCCGATTTCAAATTCCCTCTCCTACCTGAATGAACTGGCCCCTCGATAGGTACCCAAAACCCGCGCAGAAAGCCCTCCCTCAAAAATTCTGCATTGTACCTGCGCGGGTAGCGACTGAGCCATTGGCTCAGGCTAACCATATTAATCAACGTTCCTGCTTTTCACAGCACCAGTGCCTGGCTGGCCACTTGGTCCTCCTCTTTTGTCCTGCTTATCACAGGACTTAGCTGGGTGACCTCCTCCACATCTAAGGCAAGTGTGAGAGAACATACAACTTACCCGGTTGAAAGGGAAACAGTGACACTTGCTATGAAAGGGCACACTACCCCTACCTCTCCCCGGCTGCCCCCTGCCATCCTGGGATACCTTCAGCCACGTTCCCATGTCCTGATAGCCCAGCATCAGGTTGGCGTGCCCATCATACTTCTCCCGAAACACCTCATCGTAGGCTAACCAAACCCCAGAGCGGGAGGACACATACATCTCATACACCATAAGAAGGTACTTCAACATGTCCATCCATTCCCCCGTGCGGGTCTCCAAGTAACAGGCGACAAAAGGTAGGCACCAGTAAGCCAGTTCCTATAGGACTTATAGCTAGCTTCACCCCACCCCCAACCCTAGACATCGCCGCTGCCACAACTTTCTTGCCTTGCTTGGACAGGGCAAACATATCCACGAACTGCCCCCTATCAATTCTGCTCCGGACCGACCTCATGACTCCTTGAAATATGGCCGTGCTAGCGCAGTGCGCCATTTCATCTCCTGTCAGCCGGCAACCCCTGTACCGCTCAAACCTGAGTGCCGCAGCGCACTTGCTCTGACGAGAAACAAAATGTTTCCGCAGGCGCTTCACTGGCCGCTGAGGGCTGGCCTGTGAGTCTGACGATGCAATGCTAGAACTATCACTATACGACCACAAAGGTTGCTTATCCAATACATCATACATGTTCGTTTTGCAGCATGGAACCGCCTTCAGAGCCGCCAACTGACCTTCATACTCCGCCCCAGCTGAGGCCTGCCGCTCGCGAGACACCGACCTGGAAATCTGACCTCCACCGAAAGCCCCATCATCTGCTGAAAGAGATGTGTTACTAAAAGAAGCCAGAAACACAGATACAATAGACATAGACCGGCGCCCGTTACTGGCTGCTGCCGGCAATGACAGAGCTGCCCTGTGTACACTCTCACCCTTCCTGCCAGAAGCTGTACTACCAACCTACTCCTGGACCGGGACCCACCTGCCATGGTCACATTCTGTCTGCTGCCTATGGAGCCCCGTTTCGGAGTGTTGGCTATGGTGTGAAAGATAAAAGAAAGAAAAGGCAAGAGAAAAACAATGAAAATATATGCATTAAATGACAGCAGAGAGAGAGAGGGAGAAGTGATACTTATCCTTCGAACGTCCAGCTGCACCAGAGACTGCTTTTCCTCCAAGCATCCAACATATAACTTCCACAATCCCTCCCCATGACTCAGATGGGTGTATTTTCTCAGACAAGTTATTAACCCTCAGAGTACCAATACAGTCCAAATACAGCCTTAGCTTTTAAAATCATTCAAGCTTAATTTGAGCCCTCAGTTCCTATTCCTCCTTTCAAGCTGTAGGCTGTCGTAATTGTCATCTGCTTTCAAACAGGAATTGCATGCAATTGCATTCATTGGCGTAAGATTCTTTTTTAAGCATGCACAGATCTATTTAATGCAAAATAAGGCCCAAAGTCTTTATTGAAATTTAACTCTGCTATTTACACCATTTAGATAATTGTCACCCTTTTTTCCACTGGCGTTAATAGGAATTAGGTGTGAAATCAGGCCTGGCGCCCTAAAGAAAGTGCAATGATTTTTATTCGATCTGCATAAAGTACTATATTTACTAGAGATGTTCATTGACACCTGTGTTTTGGTTTTGGATCTGGATTAACTTTGTGTTTTGGTTTTGATTTTGGTTTTGGCAAAACCACCCTCGCATGTTTTAGTTTTGGATCCCACTGTTTTTCCTATTTTTTTGTTAAAATCACATAATTTGGCTCTTTTTTTATCCCTACATTATTATTAATCTCAATAACATTCATTTCCAATCATTTCCAGTCAATTTTTGTCAAGTGACAAGAACACTGCTACCCCTCCTGTTTCTGTATGAGCAATGGCACTGGAGAATGACAAGAACACTGCTACCCCTCCTGTTTCTGTGTGAGCAATAGCGCTGGATCTTCTGGGGAGGGAGATACTTATGGAATCCAAAACCCGTGAGATCTGACAGCGCAGCGTTGACGTTTTGTCTTGATTCAGATCGAGGATGCGCGAAACTTCTCGGATCCCCTAAGTTTGGGTTTCTGAAAACCGAGCCTGAGCATCTCTAATATTTACTCAGTAATAATTATAGAAATCAATGCAATTTCATGGGGTAAGTAGAACATTAACATACTATTTTGTCTTAAAAACATTCAAAATTGTATTGTATATGATAGTCTTGTTTTCTTTCCATTCATCATCATCATCATCATCATCATTTATTTATATAGCGCCAACATATTCTGTAGCGCTTTACAATTGGGGACAAACATAGTAAACTAATAAACAAACTGGGCAAAACAGACAAAGAGGTGAGAAGGCCCTGCTCGCAAGCTTACAATCTATGGGACAATGAGAGATTGACACATGAGGTTAAATATACATTTTGCATCTTGGCCCAGCCAGACTGCAAAGGTAAAGTGACTCATAAGCTAAATGATCCTGTCACACAACAATGTTGGTCAGGGGGTAGTTGTCTTGTGTGAAATTGTGTAACAGGCAGTAACAGGCTAAAGGTAGTGAGGTTAAGAGGGTGGTTGAGGAATATTATAAGCTTGTCTGAATAGGTAGGTTTTCAGAGAACGCTTGAAAGTTTGTAGACCAGAGGAGAGTCTTATTGTGCGAGGGAGAGAGTCCCATAGAGTGGGTGCAGCCCCAAAAAAGTCCTGTAACCGGGAATGGGAGGATGTAATGAGGGTGGATAAGAGACACAGATCTTTTGCAGAACGGAGTTGCCGAGTTGGGAGATATTTTGAGACAAGAGAGGAGATGTATGTTGGTGCAGCTTTGTTGATGGCCTTGTAGGTTAGTAAAAGTATTTTATATTGGATTCGGTAGAAGACAGGCAGCCAGTGTAGAGACATACAGAGTGATTCAACAGAGGAATAGCGATTTGCAAGGAAAATCAGTCTTGCCGCAGCATGCAAAATAGATTGTAGGGGTTTGAGTCTGTTTTTGGGAAGACCAGTAAGGAGGGAATTGCAATAGTCAATGCGGGAGACGATAAGTGCATGAATTAATGTTTTTGCAGTGTCTTGCGTGAGATATGTGCGGATTCTGGAAATGTTCTTTAGATGTATGTAACATGATTTAGATATAGATTCAATGTGGGGAACAAAGGATAGGTGTTAATCAAGGATTACACCTAGGTAGCGAGCTTGTGGGGGGGGATTTATGGTCATGTTATCAACAGAGATAGAAATGTCAGAGCGGTATAGATAGAGAACAGCAGAGGACCTAGCACTGAGCCTTGTGGAACTCCAACTGATAGGGGAAGCGGAGCAGAGGTGGCTCCAGAGAAATTAACAGTGAAAGAGCGATTAGAGAGGTAGGATGAGAACCAGGATAGAACAGTGTCTTGAAGACCTAGGGATTGCAGCGTTTGTATGAAAAGAGAGTGGTCAACGGTGTCAAATGCAGCCGAGAGATCCAGGAGAATTAGGAGAGAGTAATGGCAGTTTTAGCAATGATCAGATCATTGACAACCTTGGTCAGCGCAGTCTCTGTGGAGTGTTGAGAACGAAAGCCAGACTTTGTATATTTCTTCTCCAAAAACTATTTACTTCCAAACTACATGTGATTAAACCCTTACGGGCGAGAGGGAGGTTGAATAATATAAATATGACTTTTAAAATGGAACAGAAAGTAATATATTTATTTTGAAAAAAAATGCCATTACTATAACATCTTTCTTTTACAGTGTGTCATGCGGGGTTAGATTTCTTCACTATAACTTTCATTATTCATAAATCAGGAGAACATTTGCAATTTTCCGATGATCTTGTTTTGGAAATTGCTACCACTGGTGTCCTAACCTAATATTTAATGCTTTCCTCAACTGCTTACACAGCACTGTCATTACTTGCCCATTAAATTAAATGTCTTCTGTTACAATACGGAATCTCTTCTTGTTTCCTAAGTGGCTGCATAAATCTTTAAAAAGAACACTGATCCTCGATCTTTAGAAAACTGTCTAGGAAGATTGTTAAACCGTTAACTTATCATTGCTGCCTATAACTAGACAGTGATATTATGAGAGTGCTCTGACTATGTGCTAGTAGGTTGTTTGCCAAAACACTATTGATTTTTATTATTTATTTTTTTTACAAATTATGGAAAACTTACTCTTTAACTAACATTGCTTAGAAAGATTTTTTTTTTCTAAATTATGCTGCCATGGACAAATACATTATTTATCAGACACTAATCAATAAAGTCCTAAAGAAAGCTTTTCTGCTTTTGTTTGAGAACTATAGTCATTACTGTCTTTGATTCTCACTAGAAAAATGTGCAGAAAGAAATTATATTTTGCATTTTTTTTATTAATTTGTTAAAGGAAGATATTTCTTGCTTCTTTTAGGACCATCCTTCTTTGCCTAACATACTGGTATATCTGAAAACTATTCACATTGTATTCTTTGTTCAAAAGGCTATTCAGCACTAGGGATTGTCAAAAAATGTTGAACAGTTTCCAAAGTCAAAAATAAATTATCGGTTCGATGACCATGAACATTTCCCTCTGGATTATAAATAGAAGAAGGTTTGGGAGTTTTCAATAAAAGTTTATTTAACAAATGTTTTTTGTATTTATTATTATTATTATTATTAATATTATTGATTTATAAAGCGCCACAATGCTCTGCAGCCATGTCCAGTGGGGAAAAAAAGACACATACAAGGTAGACAAAAGAAATGCAGATATGAAAATAATAGTGCTCATAATAGCACTTAAAATCTAATTGTAAAAGGGCACAGCTGAGACGAGAGGATTCAATCTGGCTCAGAGTGGAGATTGGGACAGTTGTGACAGTGTATCAGTATAAGTACTTTGGCTGGAGGTAAGATAAACTCTAACAAACAGATGAGATGAGAACCCATTTAAAGATTTGAAAGCTGTGGGAGGTTCTGGTCCAGCATGATAGGGAGTTCCATAAGCAGGAAGTGGCAGAGGAGAAGTCCTAAAGGCGAGAGTGAGAGGTGGTTGTCAGAGACAAGACACAATGCATGTCAGAGTTAGCACTAAAAGAAAGTGAGGGGGAATATTTTGAGATGACTTTTGAGTTGTAGGAAGCGGTGGTGTTGTTATGGTGAAGGTAAGTAATTTGAATTGGATTTGGGGGACTTGGGAAGCTAGTGCAGAGTGGTGCAGAGGATGTGGGGTGACAAGAGAGGAAGATCAGGGAGGAGAAGGCTGTGTACCTACCCGTATGTCGCTCTAAATGCGTCCTCTACACCCCTTTAATGATTTAATCAAATGGTTGTGAAGTAGTTGTCAAAAGTAAAAGAGCTATCTCTTTAAATATAGATAGAAGTATCAAAGTAAGTATTGGCTGTGCTAAACGAGCATCTAAATATAAACTGGTTTATAAACCACTATCTAATTTATAAAGCTCCATCACAGAAACAAATATAAAACATATAAAGAATATAAATTCACTGCATTTATTATATATAAAAAAACAAACAGTTGCAATAAGAATAGAATCAATATTGTTCATACACAATAGCAAAAGTGTGGACTGATAGCTGAATCAGTTTTGCTAAATTTTGAGTCAACAGAACAAAATGGAGATGTTAGATTTAAAAATACTTGATTAATATAATAAATAATTGATTAATATACTAAATAAATGATAACTAGAATCTGATTGGTTGCTATAGGCAACATCTCCACTTTTTCAAACTGGCAATTTAGTAAATCTAGCCATCAGTCCCATATACAAAGCGTTTCAGGGGACGACCAGAAGAATTATATAGTTCAATCAAAGGGAGATGTGAAAAAGAACCTTCCCTATCCAATCCATAATTAGTTTTCAAGCTCTACAAAGTCAATTGCAAACTTGCAACTCTCAGCACTCTCCCAAAGTTGATTGTAAGGTATTGTTATGTTTCCTATTCTGCAGAATAAAGTGCTTTTTATGTCCACCATATATCAGTATCTCAGTAGTTGCCAAGGAGTTTGTGTGTAAAGTAACTCAGACTGTACTACTTAATGCATTTCTCTGCTTCTCATTGCAGTTTCATTAGATGTTTAAGAAGCCAAATCTGGTTTTAGATTTTAACCCTGTGTTAACCAATCATTTCAAGTTATCAATTAATCCACAGCTGAATAGCTGTGAAGTTGAAAAAAACCTACCGTCTAACTTGTAACATATAATCCTGACTATAATAACAGGATACATAAGATACATCTCATTCATCACAGAATTCATATAATGTTGCTGCAACATAATCTGATAGTAGATCATTTATTTAAAGTCCATGTACCTGATTCATCAAGGAATGTAAATGGAGATTTTGTGCGTATAATCTGCAAATTTGCTGAGAACCGGACCATACGCAACTAAACGCAGCAACATTCAATTCATATGCGTATGCAAAGGACACTTACTACAGGTTCACATTTCTGTGAGGGAACGGAGTGAAGAATGGGCGTTCGTCTGTCTTCAATGTACAGTAAGGACGTGCCTAATTAGAGCACATGCAGCCATGTCCGATTCAAGCTTTGGGCATCTCAAAGTTACTTGTTTTTCTGCCGTATCTCTTGTTCCAGCTACAGGACTAGTCTAAGTCCTGAGTGCTAGTGATAATGGCTCTGTATGGATGGTATACCATGTTTTTACGATCAGGAGCAACTGTAAAAATCTATTTTATGTTTAGTAGACATTAAAAGCCTCCTAGTAAATGTATTTTATGTAAAATAAATAAATAAATAAAAAGAACTCTTTTTATTGATTCCTATTTTCATCCACCCAACCTCATTCTAAGTTAAAATCTACATAACTTAGAACTTACCAAATAAAGACACAGACACCAGATTATGATTTGGAAGAAGAACACAGTTTTATTGATTATAAATTGTCAGCTCAAAAGCGATGGCGTCAAGAGCAGGACCGTCAGTCAATTCCTTTGCAAAACCAATAAAGGGGCAGAGGTCAGACCATTTCACCATCAACCCAGGATATAACTTATCTATTGGCCAGTGATAATTTCTGTGAATGGAGAGACTACACCCCCCTGGGGGTAAATGTATGAAGCTCTGATTTCTGCAAGACGCCGGAAATCGGCGACTTGGCAGGGGGAATTTAAATCGGCGATGGCTTGTAAAGGCAAGTTTGTCTTTACAAGTCATTGCTGCTTTAAATTTCTCCTTCAAAGTGTCCGATTTCCGGCGACTTGCAGAAATCGGAGCTTCATACATTTACCCCCTGGACTTGACAGTGGTGTGCCCTCAACAAACAGGAGGGGCCACCTCACAAGAGGACCAAGAGTCTGGTGACTTTGAAAGGGGTAGTGACCCGTGACCAATCCGTGTAAGCACCACATGCTATCTGGCTGCTGACTGTGTTGGTCTCCTACCCCAAACTGTGCCTCAGCTGTGTGGGTAAAAAAAATAAAAATAAGGTTAGTCCAAAACATTAAATCACTGCTGGCTGGGAGGAAGGTATCCGATGCAGGAAAAGAGGATCAAATGCCACTGCTGAAACCCTATATAGAGAAAGACTGGACACTCCCAGAGGATCCTATTGGCTGTTCCCTCTGGAGACTCAACCCAGAATGGGTAAGTGCTACGACAAACACAAATGCATCATTTCATCTACGTTTGGCTTATAGCCTTTCTAGTCGTTGTTGTTTTTTCTTCTGTGTGTTCTATTATGAATTTATAATCCAAATATATATTGGACGTATCCTGCAGTGTCTTGTGTGGTAGAGCTGAGCAGACCTGCACCCAAATTCCTCAGAGAACGTATCTTCAGATCCGCAGAATTGTTGAATTTGGGTGTGCGTATATCTGAATTCCGTGCGTTTTAAACACATATTGTGGTCAGTATGTTTGTCTTGATGAATCAGGCCCCATGATTTCTCTGCATCTTGGTTTGCAATGAAAACCGAAACTATAAAAATATATTACATTTTCTTAAAAATGTCGCAATCATGGTGATTGAAAGTAACATGTAAATCGGTGTACATTCATTCTAAGGCGAATATTATATTCTACCACAACACCAACTAGCAATTTGCCTAATGTTAATATTTGCAAATGCACATAGGTCTATAGATATAACTTCTTATGCAAATTACATAAGAAAACATGCAGAGCATTAATGCTCTTAGATTAACCAGATACAACTCACAGCCTCAACAAGAACGATCACTCTATAATGCTATTCTGCTTAAATTAACCCATATGTAAACAAAATAGGATACTCCAAAGGATCGCATTGTTATATATATTTCCAATTTTATAGAAGATGGTCGGAAGCACTCGCTCTGCTCCCACTCTGAATAAACATGGGGGCCGACACATGAATAGTAAAGCCCCATTTGGGGTTCATTAGGAATATCTAAGGAATATATCACCTTCAGGTAACTTTTATACATTGAATTATTCATTGCCTCTTGAAATTTTTACTAACATTTTGCGTAATCTTTCCAACTTCCTTCTTTGCTTTTCAGTCATGTTTTTTTATATAATAAGGCAGAATAATATTTGGTATTGCTCTTATACTAGATCAAAAAATGTTAGGCTACTATATTTCATCAGAAGCCAAGTAACCTACCAGTATGTTATGTTTTTGGACTGTGGGAGGCAAGTGGAAACACATGCAAGCACAGGGAAAATATTACATTTTTACAAGCATTCGAAGCTGTGGACATGATAGACGAGACAGAGAAAAGCAACACACCACAAACAGCTGTTAAACCATCCGTGACTATAAACCCTAAAAATCTGATTGCTCCACACTTGTAAGTCACAAAAGTGAAGCGCAGTCACCACTCCTACAATGACTGAATGTTCCAAGAATCCGGGTCACATGACAACGGGCTATTAAGTAATGAAGCATATTTGGGCATGGTTTGGCATGTACAGGGAAATAAATAAAGTCATCTAATGGTAGACCCCCCCCCCCTCCCCTTTAATACATTTTTCAATACAGTTATATTTGCTCCAGTAAAAAGTAAACATGCCTTAGTACATTTTAGGATACAGTACAATAAAAGGAGATGGAGAAAAAAAAAGTATAGGAATAGAATGTTGTATCCTATGCAGACTGTCAACTATGCCTTTCATTTAATTATTGGAAGGTGTCTTTCATCTGACTCATCTCCCAGGAGAATAGTCTGCTGCTTTGGAAGTGCCAGAAGCACTTCTGTTCCTCTGCTTCTTCCGTTCTGTAGCCAGCACAAATTGTCATTTCCTTCTGCACATGGCAAATTGACCATATCTCTTGCTTCAACCATCTTCTCTTTTCCATAAGAAGCGTAACACGCAGCATAATCTTCACTGCCAGCTTTCTAGGGCACTGATCAGGACAATGGTGCCCTTGTCTTCTAAGCTATGGCTGTGGCACATAGAAACCTTAAGTAAATTAAGACTAGAGAATAAAAGTAATACGTTTGGGCACATTGACATGAGAGAGCAAAATTGGTGGTGATTCATATCTGGAAGAAACCACCTTGGGACATTACATAAAGCCAGCAAAACAGATGTCTAAGGATAGTTATCAATCTAGCAGGGCGGATTGATGTTAAACCAAGGACATTTATTTTTATAGTTGGATGTTTTGTCATATTGCAAAAAAAATTAAGAAATAATTCTGTTTTACTCAGTTTTTTTAAAACTGTACAGCACTGTTATTAATGGATATATATTTTATTATTTTTCCTCTGTATTTCTACAAATATTGCAGGCAAGGCATGCTGAGAAATGTAGTTTAGCAACAGTTGGAGAGTCACATGTCACAAGCTGTAACAATGGAAACCATCTTATCTTAAAACAAAAAGCCTTAGAAAAACACCATGGGCCTGATTCATTAAGGAATCTTAACTTGAGAAACTTCATATTTCAGTCTCCTGGATAAAACCATATTACAATGCAAGGGGTGCAAATTAGTATTCTGTTTTGCACATAAGTTAAATACTGACTGTTTTTTCATGTAGAACGCAAATATCAACTTTAAATTTCAGTGTACAAATAAGCTATCAATTATTTGTGTGCTACATGAAAAAACTGTCAGTATTTAACTTATGTGCAAAAACCGAATACTAATTTGCACCCCTTGCATTGTAAAATGGTTTTGCCCAGGAGACTTAAATAAGAAGTTTCTCAAGTTAAGATACTTAATGAATCAGGCCCCATATTATTATCCCCCCCATGCATTGATATTGGGGTCCCCTTGTATTATTAGTATTGTATTATTACAATTATTATTACTATATTATTTTATTAGACTGTAAGGGGGGTATTCAATTGACGGCGGGATCGCCGGAAATCCCGCGCTCTAAAAATAATACGGTAATTTACTTGTTGAAATTCAGCGAGTAAATTACCGTATTAACGGTTTTCTCGCGCAATATTACCGCATTAACGGTAAGATTTTTAGAGCGCGGGATTTCCGGCGATCCCGCCGTCAATTGAATACCCCTCTAAAAGTGGAAAACATCTTCCTAGAGCGGCAGTGTATCATGTATTGCAGGGCCAATAAAAATATTTTATGTCACAAGTTTGTCACTACCAGCAAAATGTGTTTATTAAAAAGACAATTTTTGGTCGTAGTTGCCATAAAGAATATAACACTGCAATATTTATTTTACTGTAAAAACAATCAACAGAAAGACACGTTTGTCACTAGAAAAAATAAATAAATCTGTGTCAGTTTCCGTAATGTAAATGATACCTACTTGCATATTACACTTAAATGTAGCTAAGAAGGGCAGGTTTGAAACCACTAGATGTATACAAATCCATACTTGCCAACTTTGTGACTCTGTCCTCCTAGAGATCCTGGAGACATGAGACAGGGGTAGGAGGGGGCGAAGTAACGTCTTTACGTTAGCATAGCCCTGCCCACACTATAAAATGTGAAGATTTACAGCATTGAATAGCGGCAGGAGGCAGGGCTTAATGACACAATTAAGCCCCACCCCTGATATTCAATGTCGTGAATTTCTGCATTTTTTAGGTCCGGGAGGTTAGCCTACTCGGAGCCTCCCGCAAATTCCGGGAAAGTAGGTAAGTATGCAATTCTGTGCAGTGTACAGACTGAACACTTTAGACAGCAGTGTGGAAACTGTGCACTAGGTAGAGCTGTGGAGTAGCGTCTAGATAACGTGCCCAAAACATTAGTGGATATAAGACAGTGTACCTGGCTGGCTTTCCTTTTGCCAAGGGCAGAGGCAATTTTGCATGTTTAAAAATAATTTAAGTCTCCGATTTTGCACAGTAACCCTTACCTTTCAATCATATGTACAATCGTTGAGCCCCAAGTATCATCATTCCCCTGGGACCATAGTTTATGTTTAATTTATGATGCTTATTAACAGTGTACAAGCCCATTGTGGAAAATTAATTCTTTACTCCGCACATCCAGTTGATGGGCTTTAGCTATCCAGCCAAAAAGTTTTTTTATTAGCCCTGTAATTCATGATTACTATAATTTACAGGTCTCTCTAATTAATTTTCCAAGATCAACTGGAATGCTGCTACAGTCACAGAGTTTCATGTAGCTCCACCGGGACCTCTTTCCTAATCACATTCCAGACAGTGCTTTTTTCAGCAGAAAGCTCATAAAATGTATTATGCTATTTCTGAAAATTGTATTTTAAGGAAAACAAAGCAAATGAAACTGGGTTTTTTTTCCTCACACTCAGACTATAGTAAAATTATTCATTTTTTCCTACATACAGTTATATGTTAACTATATTATTCGTATTGCCTGAGATATAAGTTTAGGTAGTGTTGGACTGGGGCATGAAGGGCCCACCGAGGGACTGCAAAGCTAGGGGCCCACCAGAGGGGGTGTGGCCAGCCATCATAGAGGCGAGACCAGACACTAGAAGGGGAGTGGTCAGCCCACGAAGGACAGCTAGCACCAGGGGCACACAGAGTATTTTTCAGGGGGGGGGGGTTTCCTCCGCCCCGACCAAAAAAAAATTCCTAGAGACCTGCACGTGCGGCAGCTCCGTTTTGGCTGCACTGTAGTATACAGCAGCCGCGGCGCTGTCAAAGAAGCGTCCGTGACGGTGCTGTATACAATACAGCACCACCGAGGACGCTTCTTAGACAGCGCCGCGGCTGCAGTATATAACAGTGCTGATATGTAGGGCACTTTTTAGAGGAGGGGGGGTTTCTGGAGACCCAGAAACCCCCCCTGCGTGCGCTACTAAGCACCATAGTGTAGTATATAAAGAATGCAGTGTGTATATAAAGAGTACACAGTCTTGACCGGCCCCTTAGATTGCCAGAACAGTCACCAAAAATCGCAATTGTCTCCTTAGAATCAGAACATTTGACAGACTGTCCTGTTCTTGTCACTTTCACCACCTGTGGCTGCTGGTTTCTTTAGTTGCGGCTTGTCTGGATCTTGGAATGTTGGGGGCCCGATTTGGAAAAAAAATGGGTATATTTAGAAAATTACAACCAGCCCCGGCGTTAAATCAATAAGACCCAAGATTAATACTTAGGCCTTCTTCCAGCCCCAACATTAAAGTAATAGTATTCCTATTTAATAAATAAACCTATTTCCGTCCCTCCAAACAGTCCCAACAGTAAATTAATAGCATTTACGTATAATAAATATACATATTTCCTGCAACTGTCACTTCCATTAAATAATTCATATACACATTTAATAAATAGACCTCATGCTCCTCAAACTCAGCCCCACATTCAATTAATAGCCCCCAAACCACCCCATCTTAAATTAATAGTCCCTACTATAAAATTAAATTGCCCCACCATCACCCCACAAACAAAATAGCACCCATTAGCCACCACCTAATACACACACACATTACATTGTGTCAGGCGCCGTCCCCGCACCTCCGCTGGGTGCCGGAGACGGATGCCTTCGGGCCGCAAGACACGACCCGTTGCCTAGGCAACGGGACGAGATCACATGATCGCGGCGCTCACGCATGCAGGGCTTCCTGTCTGCCCCTATTTAAACTTCACTCTGGCAAAATTAGGGTGCCAGAGTATTAGTTCTACCCAGCTCCAGCATTTAGTTTGTATTTCTGTTCCTGCCCTCCTGTGTATAGACACTTTGGCTTGTTTGACCTCTCTTCCGGATTTCCCTTGTACTTCGCTGCCCGCACTGGTTTTGACCTTTGGACCGTCCCTGACTACTCTTGCCTGCTCTTCGCGGTACCTCGCTTCCTTAGTTTCGACTCGGCCTGTCTGACTACCCTCTATTCGTTGCACTGGTGACTTCCTGGGAGAACCGCGGCCTGCACATCGCACGCAGCAAAGCCTAAACCTCCTTACGGGGGTCCCTGGTGAACACCGGTGGTGTGTTAGACTCCGCGCCTCTCAGGTTAGTAGCGCAAATACCAGTCGGTGATATTCTCTGTATAAAAGTGTGACACATTGCCACAAGCCCACTTTGCCATCACACACATTACTGTGCCCCTTCATCACCATGCTGTGCCCCCTTATGATCACACTGCGCCCTCCATGCTGCTTTTGCTGCCCCCTTCTCCTGGCCCCCCTTCATCACCCTGTGCCATGCTGCTTTGGCCCCCCTTCACACTCTGCCATGCTGCTTTGGCCCCCCTTCACACTCTGCCATACTGCTTTGCTGCCCTTCACACTCTGCCATGCTGTTTTGGCCCACCTTCACACTGTGCCATGCTGCTTTGGCCACTCTTCACACTGTGCCATGGTGCCTTTGCCCCTCTTCACACTGTACCATGGTGCCTTTGCCCATCTTTACGCTGTGCCATGCTGTCTTTGCCCCTCTTCACACTGTGCAATGCTGCCTTTGCTCCCCCTTGCTTCCGTTCCTTCACTTACCTTTTCTATCGGCTTCCTTCTTTTCTTCTCTTATTCTGTCTTCTTGCGGAATCCTCTCTGCGATGCTCCTCACTGAACGTTGGGCGTGATGACGTCACGCTCAACATAGCAGAATGGAGCAGAGAAGAGGAGCGCTGGTGACGTGATCACTGGAGTATTTTTTATTTTTTTTAAAGTACCCGCTAATGAAGAGGGGAGCGATCAGGGTGGAGGCCTACCCAGGGATACCCCGGCTCCCTAGCAGGCCAGTCCGACCCTGAGTTTAGGTGTTATATACAAGTGTACCATTATCACGCTTATAGGTCTCTGGCTTGCCTGACTTTGTAAAAATGCAATTCATATATTCATTAAGGGACTCATGTTAAGTTGAACACAAATTGCGTTTATGGCGTACAGTATAATACGCTTTTTTTACTTCTTAGTGTTTTGTGTATTTGCTCAGATGTAAAAGGTGTGTAATACTCCAGAAATGCAATTTGCATTCAACTTTGCCCCAAAGTTTTTGCAAAAAAGATCTCGTGGTTTGACCCACATATTGTTGACCACAATCACAGGTTGCTGTGTTTACCACACTCCTCCAGCCACAGTTCATTAAAACACAGCCTGAGACATTGCTCTCATTTTGTAGAATGTACTAAATAAATGAAAGCTAAAATCTGATTGGCTGATATAGGCAACAACTCCACTTTTTCCAAACCCGCAGTTTAGTAAATATACCAACAGGCCTGTTTACTACTTCTAGATGTAAAAAAAATAGTACTCTGATAGCATCCTAGATAGCAATTTTTATTTTTTTCTACAAACAAATTGAGGGAAAATCTGTGTTTTGCAACCCCTAATTGTCAAGGTATTTAGATTGCAATGTGATTTAATAATAGATTAATAGTGTTATGTTGGACACTGTATTTAGGTCTAAACCTAGTTTTGTCTTCATTTTCTAAAGACTTTTCTATTTTCTATTGGTCTCTATCTTTATGTCTTATCTAAGAAAACAAAGAAAACAACAGCATGATCATATACCCTCTTGATAATATGAGTACTCTACACATCCATCATCGGAAAATCATAGCCAGGAAGCCCATTAGAAGTATTTTTCAATGACTACTCCAAGAGACAGTGATTTACGTGGCAAAACACTGTGAGAAAAAAATGAGAACAATCAGACTGCCACTAGTGACAATGAAATATTAAGGACTTGGTGAATCATTATCACAATTAAAAAAATAATTATTTGGGAAGGAAGGCTTCTCTGTGACCAAGTCATTAATTAATTTGTTGCACTACAAGAGCCAGCATACACTTGCGGCCATTTAGTGCCACATGTGTGCACTATAAATGGTGCCCACATCATGAAATAATAATTGTTGTCCCATCATATATAAATTATTATTATTTTTCATTGTTAGCAATCAAATATTATACATAATATAATTATAAAATAATAATGACAATATTAATATTAATATTGGATGTCCCAACATTTCCTCAAACTCAATATTGTCAAATCCGAACTCATTATCTTCCACCCCTCTAGACGATCCTCCCCTCCATCATATCCTCTTCATCCCAAGTTTGGTGCCAGAGTATCATCCTTGACTCCTCCCTCTCCTTCACCCTTCATATATAATCCCTTGCCCATACCTGCCGCTTCCACCTCCACAAAATAGCCTGGATCAGACGCTTCCTCTCCAGTGATGCCACTATAACTCTTATCCCCTATCTCATTATCTCCCATCTGGATTACTGCAACCTCCTCCTCACTGGCTTCCATGCTCAGGCTCGCACCACTTCAGTCTATGCTGAAAGCTGCAGCTCGACTTATCTTCCTCTCCGACTGATTTTCATCTGCCTCCCCTCTCTGTCAAGCTCTACACTGGCTCCCCCTCTGCTTCAGAATCCTCTTCAAATTCCCCACCCTCACCTACAAAGCCCTCTCTAATGCCATTGCTCCTTATCTCTCCAACCTCATCTCCACTCACACTGCTTCTCGCCCTCTAGGGTCTTCCGACGACCGCCGCCTTACCTCCCATCTGATCACCACCTCTCACTCCCGTGCTGCCCCCCTCATCTGGAACAATCTACCCCATTCTATCAGGCTCTCCCCCGACTTGCCTAACTTCAAACGCTCCCTCAAAACCCATCTGTTCAGATTATCCTATCTCTACTCCATCTAATCCTCCCCTCCTCTAGCGCTCTTCACTATCCCTTTACACTTACCATACTCTACCTCCTGCTTACTCTTCCTCCCTCCTTCCTACTTGCGTTCATCTCATGTCCTAGAGTTCTAGTTACATCACCCTATCTTCCCTCTCTGTGTCTCCAGTCAGTCCAAACCCTTAGATTGTAAGCTCCGTTAAGCAGGACCCTACATCATCATGTCCTCTTCCTCCTGTTTTCCTCTGCCCCCAGCTCCCCCCACTTTTCTCCTTTTCGTCACTTGACTCCAGCTGTTCTCTCTCCTCTTCTCCCTTGCCTCTGCATCTCCACCAAAGCCCAATCCTACTAGTGGCACCCACACTTGTGGGCTCAGGCTCAGCCTCCCTCTTTACTCCCCACCTCCCTCGCTCCCTCCCTCTCCTCCCACTCCTTCTGTACACTGGTAGTCTCTCTTACCTCTTTGCCTTTGCACCTGCTCACTGCTGAGTTAGTAATTTTTGTACTTTTTGTGCTTTTGCACTTTGCTATGCCTGTATGCCATGTATTGTTACCCTGTGCTGTTGTCCCTTGTTCTATGTATGGCGCTTCGGACCCTTTGTGGTGCCTCATAAATAAACAACCCTTAATATAATGGTTAAATATTATTGGCCTCTTAATATTAATACATTAATTTGCCCCACTAATATATTCATAAAATAAGATTATTATTCATTATTTTTGTCCCCTTAGTGAATAAAGAATGTCAACATGTGGTTTGAGCTATTTTGCCACTCACAACAACCTCTTTTTTTTGGAGGTTTTTCCTTGGTCTTGTTTCCTATGGTATTTGAAGCATATAGGTCAGTGTAGGACCTGCATACAATTAAGTGTCCTTAACGCTGGGATACAGGCTTAAATATTTTGATAAAAATATGAACTAATACCTCATGTTTTCATTTTGCTAGATACACACAGATATGCAGTGTTAAGGACAAATGCTGACAACTGTCTTTTTCTTTTGTTTCCTATGAGACTTTGGAACCTTGTATTGTCACTGTATATATAATGAATTTTGCCCTAGCCAGTATAGTCATAGCCACATGATAGTTCACAAATGCATACCATAGACGGTTGATACCATAATATATTCTAACATTAATCAGATTTCAAAACTGAAGATGATGGAGCGATGAGTACATAAGATCCATGACTGCTTTTATGTAAAGTATATATTGTATTATATACATATGCAATAGCTTTTAGTCATGTTGTCCTGTGCTTTTAATATTTGTTAGTTTTAGCGATACTGTTGGATTCTACGATTGATTGCATTGTTCTTGTGTGCCAAATTATGTTTATATAATATTATGTAATATTTTTATAATTATGGTTATACTGTAAGTGTAATATTTCCACCATTTATTTGTCTTTGCATTAAATAATGTACATATTGCTTATTTTCCAGCCAGTTTGTAAGTTTTTTGAAGCAATTAACAATAATGGTAAAAGAAATAAACAAATTGTCATTGTAAAATTAGAGACAGCATAAAACGAGAAAATAGAATGGGTTTTAAATTCATTAAGATAAAAAAAAATACATTTCACAGCTTTCACAAATGGAATAAAAATATTTATTTCAATATAAAAAAAATGAAGCATAGTCAACACTAAAAATATTGATAGAATTAATTGGTATTAGAAATAAACGTGTGTTTTAAAAAAAATAATCGTTCCTGATTAGCAGAAGGTTGACGTAATGTACTAAGTAATCCATTTGCTGTCAATTACTTTAATTGAATAATTAAAGGGAACTGCTAAGTTAATATTAAATATCATTTGCCTAACGCAGGAAGCAGTGCTGAAAGAGACTGACATAAAAGTAAATAAAGCACCTCAACCAGATTGATTATATCCTAGGGTTTCTTAAAAGCACATTAGAGATATTTTAGAATTTACTAAGCAATATAACATTAGAGTAAAGTTACGTTAATGCACTTAATAAAATTCAGATGCTGGACTAATGAGAAGACCACATTCATTACAATCTTTTTCTTTCCTTCCTTATTCCATAACGGAGTGGTCCTACCCTTTACAGCACATATTTCATAAAATATAAAACATTTAAATTCAGTATTATAGGTTTACTTTTCTTTAAATATTGCAATGTCTTTTCTTGGACTTCTTGCCACCATCCCCCAATAGAATCTATATGCAGAGTGAAGTACCAGAAGATATAAAACACATATAAACAACACTCTACTTAAATGAGTCTATACAGACAATTATATCATTAATATACAGTACTTTTCGAAGTTAAAAATAACAAAAACTATGTATTCTGCAATAAACTATAAACATAATATAAAATGAGGCATTCTTTAAGAAACAAAAACAATATTAAAAAAGAAAAAACAATGACAGTGTGGTGAAAAACAAATGGGATGTAGGATGGGCATTCCAAGATGACACCAATTATGCAAAGTAAAAAATATACAATAATATACATTAATAACACATATAAATATATTTGGATGCTTGAAATGTTATCTGATAGAAAAATAATGTGTATAGGTCCAAATATGTGTATGTGTGCCTGAATAATGTCACAAGATTATAGTTGAAAGACTGCATTCTCAAAAATATTGGTTCAGCGAACAGAATGTCTGCCTCAACTGGGCTGACTTCATTAAGGAAAGTTAAGTAAAAAATTGAGTAAGTTATCTCCTGGACAAAACCATGTTGCAATGCAAGGGGTGTAAATAAGTTTATTATTTTGCACATAAGTTAAATTCTGGCTGCTTTTTCATGCAGCACACGAATACTTGATAGATTTATTGTTACACTGAAATTTAAAGTTGATATTTCTGTGCTACGTGAAAAAACAGCCAGAATTTAACTTATTTGCAAAATCATAAACTAATTTACAACCCTTGCATTGCAACATGGTTTTGTCCAGAAAACTTAAGTAAGAAAACTTCTTGTCTAGGTTTCTTAATGAATCAGCCCCACTGTGTGTAGGGAAACTTTAAGGAAAGCATTATTTAGATAAGTCTATGAATTTGAACTTTTAGCATTAACAGCACAGGAAATCAATATATACTCAATAGCACATGTTTTTAAAGGCCATGCATACACATTGTGCATTGCTATTTCGTTCTTGATCATTGTGGTCTTCCAGGTGGGTCTCAAAATACATGTCATCAGTCCCATTGGCCTGTACTCTTTTTTAATTTACATAATGCCATGTTTCCAAATTATTTGACCCTGTAGCACCCCACAAACTCAGGAATTATTTTTTAAAAAAATGTACAATTTACAGCTTTCATGATTATTTAATATTTTAATATTTTATACTTCAAGATGACTTTTTTGCAAATCAGGAACACATCATTGTGCCAATATAGCTGTAGTGAGAAAGAAAGCAGCCCCCAATTCATCCAGAGTTGACCATTATCCCTTTGCAAAATCTTAGAATGCGACCGTAAGCACCGTTTGGTCACATAACTCATGTGACTTCACAATAGCACTTGAGGTTCAATGTGGAGTGCTCCGGATTAGTGATGAAGGAGAAGAAGAAGAAGAAGAAGAAGAAGAAGAAGAAGAAGATGAAGAAAAAGAAGGACAGCACAGCAAAGTGAAACCACTGCTATGATTTTCTTTTCACATTTCTCTGCAGTTTTATATTACTTAAATGTGGTACATGAATCTCAAGAGAAAATCATGGTACTTTGAATAATTCAAGCCAAAATTTGTATGATTTTACAAGGCACATCTAATCATTTTACATGCCTTAAACCGCTTACTTCCTTTAAGCACATGGAAAAAAGCACAGAAAATGAATTTGAACTAGTTAATTAAGCTTGAACTGGTGTGACACCAGCTGGCATCATGGAGGGTTGTGAGTCAACACCAGTGAATGACCTCATCACGATCAGGGTTTTAGAGTCAGTACCGAGCTTCTTTTGTTTTGGTTTGCAGCAAAGTACAAATCTAACAGCTGGACGCAGTCTGTTTAATTGCCAACTACCAAATTAAAACATAGCACAACGAAGTTAATGAAATTTCTACAAGGCTCTCTCATATTTTCATCATGCCACATATAAATCTAGAAGACAGCCTGGATAATAAGTAGTTCTATCGACTGGCTGCTGAATTATCTACAGTGTTACCTTTCACTCCAATAAGAAACAAGCATCTCCCCAAAGAGCTTTGTGTGCTTTGAACTGAAGCCACTTTGTGAAGCCCATGATCTCAGACAAAAGATCGAGTTCAAAACAACTGTAGGGCAGCTGTTTCTTCAATGCTCTCAATGTACATTAATCAGCAAATACACAACATTTATAAGCAGGGACGGTTTTAGGCCAAGTGGAGCCCAGGTTCCACCTTCGTCCACCCCCCCCCCCCCTCTACACAAATAAGTCTACTAGGAAAATATGCCCATTCTCATATGCCCCAGTAGATTAGTTTGTGTATGAAAATTCAGTTATATTTACCTTTATGCTAATTTATTTTAGGATGCTGTGTGTTCTAAAATGTTGAAAACATGATTGGTATTACTATTTATATATCTATGCAGCATGTACATCTATGCATTGCTGTTATGAATATCTACGTCTATGCTTCATATATACCTGACTGAAAAGGTGGTCTCAGGGTAGGAGGGATGACTATCACATGACACACATCCTACAATGGGATGACCTCTTCAGACAGGTACAATCCGTCTGCATCTTGTTAAATAATGTAACATGACTGAGAACTCCCTGCCTCTTTAAATATCTGGTACCACAAAATGAAATCTTGTATTTTCTCGATCTATCACATCCATAATCCAATATAAAATATATTAAAAAGAAAGAAAGAAAAGAAAAGAAAGAAAGAAAGAAAAAGAAAAGAAAGAAATAAAGATTGTTTTCAGATATGTTACTCTCAGCCACAACAACCACAGTTTTGTGATATTATTTATTAGGTGTGTAACCCCCTGTTAATGGGTGTGTGGTCCTGGGGTGCATGGGTGGGTAAGGCACAGTGGCTCAATGGTTATCCTGATTCAATCAATACGCTATACATACCTGTTTAGAGAGGTGAGTGAATTCATGCAGCACATGTATGTGTAGTGCTTCCAATCAGGTCTATTGAAGTGGATTGACAGATTGTGTTCTCCAGCACAGCAAGCTCACAGCGCTGCAGTGCGTGAGGTGTCCCAGGGGAAAATCTCTCTCATATGTTAAATAGGGGCAGCAGGTGAGAAAGATGGAGGGTTGTCCAAAAGGATAAGTTATTTTAGGACAGTACTGAGGATAAGGTTCAATGAAGTGTTCTGCAATGTACTGCCCAATATAATTTTAAAATCTGCAAATCCCATAGATTGTAAGTTGTAACTGAAAAGTTACTTCTCATGTCATAAATCACAATAATAAATCGTAGCATTCACAGACGTTTTCCCCTAGGACTGTCCTGGGTGCCAGAGGACTGTAATATCCTTTTAAAAGGCTATAAGTATGTGATATTAATTGAAGCTTCCTAATTGGCTTCTTTATGCTCTATACACTGTGACTAGTCTAGTTCTCCACGAGGTGTAAATTATTATGCAAATATTGGTCAGATCTGAACCGATTTTGAAAATTAATTTGCAAATTCAGTTGAATTTTAGAGTCAGATAAATTGATTTGCAAATCTCTAACTATGAACCACTAATAAACAAGGACAAAAGGGTGAGGTGAACAAGCTAGAATATTCTAAAATAAACTGTTACTAATAAGTTCCGTATGGATAGAATTATCCACAGGCTGCCGCTCAGCCTGAGCAACAACATCATTTTCTATTTTGACCACACATGGCAGATCAAATTGGACAGATCCAGTTCTTGGGCCAAGTTGGTGGATCACTTAAGGGCCCGTGAGTGCGGTCACTAGATGGATGCACACAAAGGTTTAAAGCAATCATCTGACTGAACTTGCAGACATACATTTGTGGCTACTTGAGATGTTTATTAATTAGAACATACATCATTAGGTTTTTAATTTTAAATACAGAAAAATAAATACAAATAAAACCCATTTATGTCGTGTTAAAGTGAAATAATAAAACACAGCCATATTGCTTATTATAGAGTTATTTATTTGGTATCCAATAATTAATGCAAAATCCACCAAACCTCATACATTTAAACTTTCATTTCTCTTCTAATTAAAGTTAGGTGGGAGATATTCAAACATTATAAGCATTGAGAAAGTGTCTCTAATGCAAAAATCACAATAACAGTAAAGAAAATAAACAATGTGACTGAGTATAAACGTAATTTCTAATGTACCCGGGCTTTCTTCTGTGATACAAATTGGCTGTTGTACTGGAATACAATACTGGTGAGAACATTCTTCAAAGCATGTGTTAGAAACACAGCCAAAAACTGGCAAATGTATATTTTCACCTTAAGGCTACATACACACTGGAGTTTGCAACGCGTTTTCTTTATCTCATGTTGAAACTCAAGTAAAAACTCGCAATGCGGTTTGCATGTGTTTTATATGCGTTTAGATGCATCCACAAATGTGTTCAATTTGCATTTTTAAAAATGTGTTCTGGACAAAACAGGAAGTTGTTATTTTGTAGAAGCCAAACAAATGTTGGACATTGATGCAAATCCTTCTTTGTGTTATCAATATGCTGCTATTGAGGTGAATGTAAGTTTTAAACTGCGTTAAACCACATACACATAAAATGCAAACATGTACTATCTCATTTGGTACAATGATTTTTATTTTGAGAAACGTTTACAAGTGCATAACTTAATAAGAATCAGTGTGTTTGTAGCTTTACATTCTATTGAAAAGGTTTAAAAATTGACACTGCATACCGGACATTATTTTATTTATACTGTCTGGAAAATTACGAAGGTTTCAATAAACATTAAATAATTTACTGGATAATAAAGAGTTGATACTACATTATTTTATTATTATTTATTATTAGTTTTCTATTCAGTTAGGCAGGCGGGGCTGGCAGATTTCAGCCCGGGGGGGCGCACAGGCGGCCGCATCCCATGACACGGGATGCGGCCGCGTCATTGATGACGCGGCCGCATTGCGTGTCATGTGATGCGGCCGTTTGTACAAATCAGGAGAAATTGCATCCGGGGGGGCGGCCCTAGCATCGGTGTCTGAGCGGCCCGGGGGCCCCCCTGCCCCCTGGCCCAGCCCACCCCTGCAGTTAGGGTATTTTAATTTTTATTTGTATTTTTACCTGTGATATAAAAGTCATAGACAAACGTTGGGTACAAAATATAAAATGTTACAAGAAATATTAAAGATTATTTTACAGTAAGTACAGTATATTGATGAAAGTGTCTCAGCTTTTTACCAGTGTGTCTGTGTAACTGAAAAACTAAACTATTTTTATCTATGTGTGCATATTTTAGCATAGTGCATATAACCATCATAGTTTTTAATTAGTCTTTAATTATTAGTGTTAATAGACTGCAGGGAGAGCTATTTGGCTGCTTGTTGTAATAGCAGACAACACTCTGAGCCTGATTCATCAAAGCAAATATCTGACAATTTTGAGTGTATCGTGCACAAAATCACTCTGCCCAGAACCGGACCATAGGTTATTCAATGCAGCCCTGTCCGCTGCAATTCTCCTTTGCAAGGGACAATTACTACAGCCTAAAGTTTCGAGGAGTGAAGAGGGCGGGGGAGGAGCGTTCTGTCATAGTCAATTTACAGTAAAGGTGCGCCAAACTCAAACGCTTGCAGCCACGTCCGAATCAAGCTCTGGCCATCTCTAAGTTACTTGTTTTTCTGCCGTCTCTTACTCCAGCTACAGGGCTAAGACCTGAGTACTAGTGACGAAAGTCTTGTATGTATGCTACAACATGTGTTTGCAAACAGGAGTAACTGTTAAAATGCATTTATGTTCAGTAGACATTAAGGGCATCCTAATAAATGTATTACATGGGGGGGAACATGTAAAAAAAAAAAACCTTTTCTTTAATGTTTTATCATTAATGCCTATATTGTTAAGAGGTGACACTAATTCTATAAAAGAAAAATTATGTGCATTCTTTTGGGAATTTATAATCCACATAAGTACTGGACATATCCTGCAGTGTGTATTGTAGAAGAGTACTGCAGACCTACATCCGAATTCAACAGTGCACGTATCTTCAGATCCTTTCCTTGTTGAATTTGGGAGTGTGTAAAGCCGTTTTACTTGCTCAGTATGCATGCCTTGATAAATCAGGCACTCGGAGTTTCATTTTATGTTACTGTCACAACCATGAGGATGAAAATGGTGATACCTACCAGCAGTTGTCGCTACTGAGTACTGAGACACGGAGTCTAACACACCTCTGGTTTTGCACCTGGGACTTCCGCAAGGGAGTATGGCCTCCACTGCAAGAGACGTGCAGGTCGCAGCCCTCCGTATCAGTTAGCTGGAGAGGTGACCAGCGAGGCAGCGTTGATGGTGCAGCAGAATACAGGATGGAGGTCTGGATGCAGCAATGCATACATGAAGAATAGTCAGCAGAACCGGGTCAAAACCAGAGAGACAGTCACAGCCAAAATTAGAAGCAGGAGAATGGTCAGGAAGCCGAGTCAGAACCTGGAAATCACTCTAAGCCAGAATCAGGAGCTGAAGGAGAAGTCAGGAACAAGCCGGGTCAGAATCCAAATGAGCATACAGGAAACAGGAACAAATGCTGGAGCAAGGCAAAAGACCAAATACTCTGGCACCCTAATGGTGTCAGAATGATCTTTAAATAGAGGGAAGTACTCCTTGATTGGTGCTGCATTTTTTGGCGGTAAGAACGCAACAAACCGCTAAGCAGGGAAAGATTGTGTCTTGTCGCTATGCGACGGAATGCGATGCTCGGCGCATGCGTGCAGATCAAGACCAGAAAAAGTCTTGTCACTAGGTGATGGAATGCGATGCTCTGCGCATGAGTGCGAATCAGGAGCGAGGAATGTCCCGGCGCTATGCAACGGGATGCGGGTATCGATTGGTTGGGATTGTTGGTGCTGTTGGCAAGTCACAGTACACACAGGCAGATAAAGGACACATATCTACCAGATTTACAAACATGATACAAAAATGACACAGTGGATTTCCATCAGATAAGAAATGGGCATTCTAATCATTTTGGGGCAACACGCAAACTGATAGCTGACCAATTTGCTGATATTGGTGCCACATACCTGCCGATTTGAACTTTTTTGTACTGTGATTCTTGTGAATAATTGTATTTTACATTGGTACAACATCCTGTGAAATTATTGCATTAAATTAGCCCCGACAAGTTAAATGAATAAGCTGTTAGAGTAAAAGTTATACAATTAGTGCACCACACACAAATGTACTTACTAAAGTAATATGGCATGCAGGGCGCAGGAAAATTTAAAATGAGCACATTGTTAAAACAAAAATGTATTTAGTATGTTGGGGACAAATTATATATCTTAAATGTGTTTGATATAAAAACCTGTACTTCAATAAGCATAAAAGTTAGTACTTAACTGTGTACACCAGAGACATTTGCCCTCTCCTATAGTAATAATAATAATTCTAGTGCTTTCTCCCAATAGGACTCATAGATCTGTACATTTGCAGAATAAAACATGATACCCAAAACTCATAAACGTTAAACCAGAGTAACAGAATAAATAAAATATAGCAATGCATTTGGTATTAAGAAAAGTAGCGGTGCTTGAATTAAATGCTTAAATAAACAGGTACGTTTTGAGGCTGTTTTTAAAGATTTCTAGAGAAGGGGCCTTTTGGACTGTGTGAGTCAGTGAGTTCCAAAGAGTAGGAGCCAGAAAACTATAAGCTTGAGTCCCGAATGATGCAGAGTCTAAAGTATAATAAGTTCTTCTTCAGGTAGCATATGTGCCAATATATACACAACAATAGTACAGTGTGAAATGCATGAATGTAGAACAAGGGGTTTTAAGACTATTTGATATAGGCTCTTAAGTCTTGATGTAGCCTTAGATCACTCCATATAACATATGGGATCATATAAGGCTCCATAATATAGAATCACCCCCCTGAATAGAGCTGGGACAACAATAGTCAGTTCCTTGTGCTATGTGGTGTGAATGTGCAAGGACCGGAAACACTAAAAGCCAAATTTTGCCCAATTTTTTTTTTCTTGTCCCTGCATGAACATTTCAGCCCTGTCCTTATCCTTAATCTTCATTTTCTTTTGCTCATCAAAGGTAAACTAATACATAAAACAAAACAAAAAATAAAAACAAGGTTTCTGTAAAAAAGAATAGAAATGGACATTAGTTTTCTCCCGTAGGGTTTGTCCAGACAAGAACCTATTTAAAATGTGCATGTAACAGAACGTCATGTAGGTATATCTTGGACAATAAACTAATATGGTTTACAATTCCATTTATAATTACACAACTCCCACTGTCTATTTTGGATGCAATTATCATGCAGATCACAATATAAACAACAGTTTTATAAGATATTTCATTAGTGTGTACACTCCCACAATCATGTTTTATCATAGCATATTGCATTGTTTGATTTGGTTTTCTAACTGTCCTAAAAATCGCGATCAATAATGGAATTATTTCGTACAAATTTAGAAGTGTGTATGTACACACGACCATCTGTCCAACAATTGCCAATAGTCCCTCCAACTCCTTTGTGCATATTTAAATCTATGATGTTGTCTTCTATGTGCTCTGTTGTGTAAACGAACAACCAAAGCACATGGAAATACTGTGATCTTTTCATAGCCAACCAATAATAAGTGTTCTTTACAAGCTCTATATGTCTTTTATTTGTTCCTGTATCCAAGTGTATACAACATGAACTGTAAACACATGTACAAATACATATTCTCAGTAAAGTCTCAATTATTTACTGATAGGTGTCCATTTTTTAAATTCTATATTACCTACCTGTATGTATAGTTATTTTGCCTGTGCTACATCTCATTATATATATATATCTATATTTATACATATATATATAAAAATCATTGGTCTGTTTGTCTGTCCGGTTATGCATTTGGACACCCCTGCACCGAATTGGATTAAACAAACCTAAGGTGGTCCAGTATGATCTTGGTCAGGATTTAGGAGGGTTAGGGTCCCGGTCGGACCTTCCGTTGGTTTACGCTGGGCAGAACTTTGACCCCAGGAGCCTGTTCTGAGCCTGCATTCAGAAACCCTTGTATTAAATGAGATGAAACCAATGCGAGGTGGTCCAGTTGGATCCTAGCCAGGTTTTAGGAGGGTTAGGATCCAGGTCAGAGATCCCGTTGGTGTACGCTGGGCAGAACTTTGACCCGGGGGCCTGTTTTGGGCCTTCCTCTGGAAAGATTTGGGTGACATTTAATATAAAAACAAAAACAACACTGGGTAGCATCCTCATGGGTGTGTTGAAAGAACTGCTAAGCTGCTAAATATTTTAAATATTTGCAAGTAGTTGATAGTTATAGTTATATATATATATGTACTCCTTGAAAAAGTCTTACTTATAAGAAACGCGTCGGAGGGTTCGTTAGTACCTGTTTCCTGTGACCACTGTTGGATGTTTGAGGTGTCGCCGGCTGGGACCCTCATCTGCGAGTGTGTTAGAGGACAGATAAGCCTGTTTTTAATCCATTTTATGTACGGGCATTTGTTTTACTATGATGCAGTGTGTAATATGCTGCCATTAAATTTGTTATTGTCTTGAGACATATGGTCTCCATTCCTAATGGTATTACACTATTGTGGCTATATTTTCTCTGCAGGTTCTTGCTTGCCACCCTGATCACGTTTGGAAGGATCATTCTTTATCCAGGCTTTTCCTGTGCTCCTATATGATATCTCCAGAGAGAATTTCATTCTACTGGCCTAAATTTATTAAATATCTGGTACGGGAATTACTTATCTGTGAAGATTTTTTTGCATTGTTAATCACTTGTAATACACTATGTGTGGCGCCCCCTGTCTTTTTTTACTTTATATATATATAGCTATTATAGTATGGTGAGTACTTTTTTAAATCTGACTTTCTTTATATATGAGTTTTGAGTGGATGGAAATATTACAATACATGTGTAATCTTTTTTTTCCAGAAATTTCTTCATGGCATCTGGAAAGAATGTAGAACACATGAAAGATTTAATTGATGCCTACAGATCCCATCCCTGCTTGTGGCAAAGCAAGTCAAAACCCTACTCTAACAGGCAGAAGAGGTTGAGGGCTTATGTTAAGGGCAGAGTAGCGTGAGATCCTCAACTGTTAGAACTGCTTTGCAAGATGTTCACCTATAGCAGTCCCCTTTGCAAGGAACTTGTTAGATTCCACAATATTCGGTTGCCCCCAGGACTTAGGCTTGGTTAGTAGTAGTTATTACTAAAGGTGAAAGTTGCATTTTCAATATACAATGTAATCACAATTGCAAAATAAAAATGAAATTATACACAAACATCTGTTGTTTCCCATTTGAAGAAATAACATTTAGTGCAGAAGTCAAAATAGTAAGTAATGTGAATAGATGGTCATGACTCGATATAGTTTAGTTAATGCATTAAGCCCTGTCGGCTGGAGGGATCAATAAGCAATCAGCCAATAAGAAGCAGCTACAAGGTGCTGCTGATCATCTTTACGTGTGGGTGCTCCAGACCTTCCAGCTCCCGCAAGAGGTACACCTCAAAAGAGATGTGTCTGCTGATTCATGCACAACTAGTTATGTTCTAAGTACGTGAACACACCCTTATTGTACCCAGCCTACACTTACCTGCCCAACTGCATTCCACATCACCAGGCAAAAAGAGATGAAAGTCAACTATATATGCAATAGATTATATATGCGCATATGTGCACACATTTTTGGTGCACATGAGCAGCACGGAGGTGCGGAAAAACAGACAGACATCCAACACTTAATGAGCCCCACAGTGCAAAACACCACTCATCAGAATGGTGAAGCGAAAGCAAATCTTAATCATTGCACACTGACAATGTTACAATGCACATTTTCCGCTGAACAGAAGATAAATACTATCCCTAACCTTGTTGTAGGTGTATAAATGTAAAAAATAAAAATATTCCAATAACTATCTTAATCTTTGAATCTTGAGTCTCAACTCTATAATGACTTTAACTATGTATAGTACTAAAAACGGAGGACAATTCAGGAGATCTGAGATTCATAGGTGTACATAATATTACCATAGGTGTATATGTAATATAATATTAATAAAAACCTGATAGATGGTCTTATAAAAAAGCCAACAAAAGGTTGCCTAATAAAAGAAGCAGATTGTAAAAGCATGTAAACAGAAAGTGTGTGTTTGGGGGGGGGGTGATCATTTGTATGGGGGGGAGGTTATCAGGATGATTGAGCTCCATCCTCTAGACTCTTTTTTTCAAGGTTATCAGCAACGTCTTTCTGCATATTTAGATTAATTTCCATGTTTTTTTTAAAATATAAAAATAAATTAGCTGACAACACAAATTCATCAAAACATTAAGGAAATCTTTTGATCCAGATCATAATAATGCAAACTATACTTAGATTTCCCAGTTGCTTACAGGATGATATTAGGCAGCTTTAGAACTGACAACAGTGATTTATTTGGACCCTACTATCCTTATGTAGCCTGTCACTAAAGACGCGCAACTACATGGCTGCATGTTAGAGTACGGTGACCATAAATCTGCCACTTCAGAAAACAGAATCCATCTATCAAGTTATATTTAACTGAATTCAACACTACCAGTATAATTCACAAGTTTGTATTTGTGCTTATGCCAGATGCTGTTAGCAAATCCATCTATTTGAAATGGCAATAAATAGTTCTCCACTCATGAAAAGCTTATTAAATTGAGTCAGTGACACAACAAACAATAACTATATATTTAATGTTAAAAATAAAAATCATGTTTTACAAAAAATGTTTAGGAGTTTCTGATGGCATAACAATAAAATAATAATAATAAAATAATAATAATAATAATAATAATAATAATAATAATAATAATAATAATACTATAATTGCATTTTTAAAGTAAAACTAAAATAATATTTTTCAACTTGTTGCATTATTTTAAGAAATAGCTCATCTGAACAAAACATTGTGTCATGTCATTTAATGTCAAATAAAATTGCATTTTGAGAGAGATCATTTGGGCAGCACAGTGGCCTAGTGGTTAGCACTTCTGCCTCACAGCACTGAGGTCATGAGTTCAATTCCCAACCATGGCC
Source organism: Mixophyes fleayi (assembly GCF_038048845.1). NCBI lineage: Eukaryota > Metazoa > Chordata > Amphibia > Anura > Limnodynastidae > Mixophyes > Mixophyes fleayi. Next base: position 39,319,643 of record NC_134406.1, read on the forward strand.
TTATCTGTGTGGAGTTTGTATGTTCTCCCTGTGTTTGCGTGGGTTTCCTCCCACACTCCAAAAACATACTGGTAGGTTAATTGGCTGCTATTTAAATTGACCCTAGTCTCTCCCTCTCTGTCTGTCTATGTGTGAGTGTGTGTCTATACTAGGGAATTTAGACTGTAAGCTCCAATGGGGCAGGGACTGATGTGAGTGAGTTCTCTGTACAGCGCTGCGGAATTAGTGGCGCTATATAAATAAATGATGATGATTTAAACAATATTCATCTAATACACCATAAATAATGCTCACTTGTAACTATCAAAGGTACAAATTGATGCCAATTACAATTAATTTGCTGTGTTTTTGAAGAAACTATATTTTTATTTTATTTCTTTAGAATTTAAGTTCCAAACTGATTTGCAGTGTTTTGAAATTGCGCTTTTTTCAGCTCCACCATTCTAGAAATCGTTGTACCATAAATATAATTCTATACATTATCTGTATTTTCTTTTCATAAAGAAAGGGACTACATCCAAAACATAAACAAGTAATATCAGTTATCAATATTCTCCTGTGCTATTCATTCGATCTAGTGGTTGCCTTCAAAGGCTCCAACAGTCCAGTGTTTCTCTCTTCTAACCTATTGCATAGGTATTGTCAAAGGCTCTCCTTAGTAAACTCCCTATTCATGTGAATGGAAAGTGCGCAGGGGAGGGACACTGACAAGCCACTGGGTGACAAAAGCAGGCCCATCTTAGTAGGCAGAAAAAGAACAGTGGAGCCTTCCTAGAGACCCTCCTGATAGGACGATGACCATCCTGATGACCAATTAGGGGTTTTATTTCTCTTCAGAAGATAATTATACATTTCCTTTATAACCCTAACTTGAATATGTGTGATTCTATTTTTCTTAGCTGCACCTTTAAAGTGGCTGATGACAAATGAAATCGATAAATGTATCAGGATTTTGCTTTTATATTTTACCTAGGTCAATATTTCTAAAAATATGGATAGAAAATTAAACAACATCTTTCTGTGGTGTAAAGTTTTTTTTTAGAATAACAGCTCTCAGTGGACCACTCACTATAAGCAAATAGTTTAAACATTCTTGGACATGTATTATTTATGTATCTTATTGCAGTTTTCAGTATCGTGTTGAAGGTCATATCTATGCTCATAGCATCTAACGGGATCACAACTTAATCATTTTACAATAAAAATAAAATGCTATAATAAATCTGATTAATTTTAGAAATTAAAGTTTCTTATCAAAACACCCTTATTGCAATCAACACCTTATTTATTTTATCTTCTTTTTTCAAACTAAGTGAACACAGCTGCAAGAGGACCTTCCAAAAACTCAGGGTGGTCCAACAAAAAACTATCTAAAAGAAGAATATAGGAAAAAAAAATCTTCATGTGAATTTCAACAATGAAGTCCATGATGGAGAATATTTTGTGTGAAGTTTATGTCAGTTGGATGCCAAAATTTAGAGAAAATATTGAAAGATTCTGTTTATCTTTGGTGAAAGCCTGGAGTTTCTAAATTCCTATGAGTATAACAAACTTGGTGTCATTTTACTTTTCATAATTTCTAAGGAATTATTCTTGGAAGTATCTAGTGTATGCTCCATTTTATATTTACAAGTAGAATGTGATGTTATATCTGATTAATGTGAGGTCTAGCAGATTGTAGAAAGGCTGACAATGGACAATTTTAGTTTTCTTTCTATATAACTTGCCAAATTTTGAATTACAGGCAAACAATTACATGGACAAGTAAGAATTTATTGATGGTGGCAAGGGTCAATAAGATAGCATTCCTTAAAATCTTAAAATATTGAATTAAAACAAGATACAGTGGCAAATAAAATCAGAATAACACACATTTCTTTGTTTTAGAATTAGTGAGTACATACAGCTGAAGATTAATTTTTGCCCTCTATCCCAGCCCTAGTGTCATGGTGCTGGTGACTAACAGTAGAGAACCACTTAGCTGGGGTAGCTATCAGAAACATACCATGACCAGCCAAGCTGCTTATTCCTGAGAGGAAGGGTCATGAGAGAAAACGCTTAAGTCGATTGATTGGATTACTGAAGGTAGAATCATTAGGGATGTAACTAAATTCAATGGTTTTGAAATGTAGTATTGTGAGTGAGTAAATTAAGACAATAAACAGAAAAACAAAATAAGACCCTTTGAAGCACCAGCAGGGAAATTAAATTCCAACTGCTTGCAACTTTGTGCAAAGATTGGTAGGATTGAGAGCTTTATAAAGGCTGCATATAGGTAAGGCCTCTTTGAACTAATTGACTTTTAATATAATGCTGATTGCTGTAAGTGAAAAAGAAGATGCAGTTGAAAGTTGAACGAAAGTTGCTGATGTATTGCCACCTGTCATCTGTAGATGGTATTATGGACAAAGCTGGATTAAGGGAGGTGTCTGGTGTATTAAGGCTAACATTTTAGACAAATAAATGGGCAATACTGTGTGCACTACTATTAGGTGCACAAATCTCTACCTTCACGAGGAGAGCCGTGTGAAGCCGGACATACCTCCAAACTGTCCTTGCAGTCGGACCAAATGCTGACAAAGTGGGATAATCACCCAAATTCGGGACTACCCCACCAGAATCAGGACAGTTGTCAGACTGCTCTATCATACATGTTTTAGCAGCTTTTACTACCTGTATCTGCTGGGGTTTTAAGCTCAGTTGCTTCTTGTCTAGATCCTGGAATGTTGGTGCCCTATTTGGAGAAAAGACAGATACATAAAATGTAGAAAGCCCCCCAGCTCTGTTAAACTGATAGCACCCACATTTAATAATTAGGCCTCCCTTCCTGTAACCAGCCCCAACTATTACATAAAATAAAATGAATAATATTCACATTTAATAAATAAACCTATTTTCCACCAACCATCCTTGACATTAAATTAATAGCATACACATTTAACAAATAGACATATTTCCCCCCATCTAGCCCAAACATTAAATTAATAACATTATTCCCATTTAATAAGTAAATTTCTTTCCCTCCCCCAAACAACCTCAGCAATAAATTAATAGCATTTACATTTAATAAATATATCTATTTCCCACAACCACTGCAACTTTAAATAATTGATATTAACCTTTAATTAACAGCCCCTCCCCAAATTCAGCCCCACATTCAATTATTAGCCCCTCAAAATCCCAGCATTAAATTGAAGGTCCCATCACTTCACCTTAAATTAATACGGCTCTCTATTAAATTAAATACCCCACCATCACCCCACTAATAAATTAATAGCACCTACCAATAAATAATTAACTTCCATCCACACTCCACCATTAAATTAATAACCCTCCCTCCCACATTACATTAAGATCCCTTCCCTTCCTTCTCTCAAAATGGTTACTTTTATAAATGCTACATTTAAGAGGCAGAGAGAGTCCATAATATTAGCTGCCATACGGACAAAATAGAAAATCCAGGTCTGAGCCCCACATGATACCATTCTGTACTCCACTTCTATCCCCACACCCACTTCCTCAGTAGTCTTCTTCATCTTACTCCTCTATCCTCCTCAAGCACATTCTCTGTCTTCCCTCTCACTCCTCATTTCACACCTATTTAACAAGCTCAATACCACCTTACCACCCTTCTCTATTTCCACCTTCACCTCATCTCCCTCCTCATCAGTAAGTTTTACCTCTCTGAATTCACCCTTTGCAACCCTTACAGGTTCTCCCCCACCCCCAGTTTAGATTCAAAGCCTTCCATACGCACCTCCCCCTCGCAGTTCTTTATAAAACCACCTGCCACTCCCCTAATTCTCACTTATCCTCTCAGCTGCAGATCTTGACTTACCTTAAGCCCAAGGGGTGATTCGGCTCCTCTCTGCTACTCTTCACATTGACAGCGATTTCATCATTACGAATGCCAAGAAGGCTGTAAACTAAAATTGCATACTCGCATGGTATTACAGTGTGTTGGGACCTTAGGACCACGGTGCTAATGAGGCACTTAAATGCAGTGCCCTTTACCGGCACTTGGGGGCAGCCTGGGCAAAGGCACCTATCGCACTGCTCTAGTTACGGCTGTGGGTAGCTGGTCCCAGAGGAGAGGACAGCCACAAAGCACCATACAGTACCTGGTCCATGGGTCCCCCAGAGAGAGGGTGGCTAGGAGCATGGGCCCCCCATTAATCTGGCTCTGATTACAAAGAATTGTCAGTGTTGATGGTGCACTGCCAGTTGTTTCCTGTAGCTAGTATCGTGTTGGATCCTGGCAGCAAGTCGTGATGGGAATCACACTGGGAAAAATTAGGACCGATGAGTGATTCTTTTTCTTAGGGGCTGGGTTTCTGCAATGATAACTCTGTGTTCTTTCTGGTAAGTTTCACCATTATCTGCTAATGACCAGGAGTAGATTTACTTGCTCTTAAAGAACATTTCCATTCTCTGAGATGTTCTTTGTAAAATGAATCCCCTCACTGTGCTTGCATAGACGGACACTTGTTGAAATTGGAAATCCACAAAGAACGTTGAGAACGACTGTAGCGGAGCATCCCGGAAGGCTTAACCCCCCCCCCCTCCCAACGCATCATCCAGCTTCTTTGTTATTGTGTAATTATATTTGCCACAACACCAATAGTTGCAAAAGGGAAACTTTGTATCAATTTTATTATGATGATGTTGGTGAAATAAATCAAAGAAATTACACACTGGTGAGTGTGTTTGGCAGAGTGCTTCACTGCAGTGGCTTTTATTTAAAAATACTTAAAATAATGCCCTCACCCCAATCAGCAATGTGTGTGGCTGATGTTTCAGTGGAATGCAGACCATATTTATCAAGGTGAAACACAAAAAAAAGGTACTAAAAAAAATGTATAGCCCATCTCCAATAACAAGAATGCCCAGACCCACTTATTATCAGCTGGCTGCCTTCATTTAAATGGCAACCGACACTGATATAAATGTAACACAGTGGAAATCATTTGCAGTGGTGCCGTGATGTGCCAAAGAAAACATTGAACATACATAGAGTAGTATTGCAACACAAACATGGAAAAAACGATGTGTGAAGTGTCCCAAGGGTATTTATCCCTCCTTCAAGTGCATATAATCCATATGATGTAATAGAATAAAACCACGTGAAAGGGGTCCCCTCAGGGAGTCTGCTTACAAGATTCCTCGTGGGTACAGCACATCAAAACACATCTGTTCATAAATGGAAACCTCTGTCCAGACCACTCCAACGACCATCACATAATAAAGAATTAAATATTCATAGTGTAATTCCGTTTAATAGTGAACATAGTAGATCAATGGTAAAACAGACACTACTGATATTCTATCTGCGTACCAGAAAGAAATAATAATAAGCACATAGTATATGGGCAAAATGGATTACCCGGGTACAGTTCCTCCCAATGGTATAGAGTCCAAGTCCTTTAGCAGAAGCTATCGTTAAAACCGTCCAACACGTTTCAATTTAAAAGGAAATCTTTTTCAAGGTGAATCAGTTTGCAAAGGACACAGTGAAAAAACTTTGGGTATTCAGAACAAAATTGTTGAACAATAAATTCCATAGAAACAAGTGTACATATTAAACACCTTTTAATAAAAAGTACTGTGTGATCCGGTCGTAAATGATTTGTGAATAAAAACTCTGGGTCAGGCCTGGCCAACCTACGGCTCTCCAGCTGTTGTGAAACTACATGTCTCAGCATGCTTTGCCAGTAGATAGCCAGTCAAAAGCTTGCAGGGCATGATGGGACATGTAGTTTCACAACACATGGAGAGCCACAGGTCGACCAGACCTGCTGTAGGTATTTTCCCCATCTCTACTCATTTCACGTTGGCAAAATATAATTGCTGTGTAATCCTTAATGAAATCATTTATCTAAACAGTACTAGGATTTATAGAAAAGTAAAGTGAAATTAAGCTCTTTTTCAACATTAAAAATGTAAAATATGATGTTTGCAACTTTCCAATTTTGATTCTTTCCTATAATTAAGTAACAAATAAATGAATAAGAAATGGAAATTGACATAAGGAAGCAAATATTGGATAAACATGAGAGGTAATTATTGGCAAAAATTAGGAAATCGATTGTTTTTCTTCCTGGCTGCCCTTCCAATACTTGACATCAGTAAAATTAAAGGAGATATGTTTGTAATCCTAGGGCAGCTGCTATTTACTTAAAGCAGCGACATTAACTGTCACTCACGTGATGTTTACCTACTTTATGATAATGCTCACAATCAAATTGGTTTCTTATGTGGTGTTGAAGAAATACGTCTTTCATTAGGAAACCTACCACAAGTTCCATTCCCCAGCAGGGACAGGATTTGATGAAAAGAAGGGGATATAGTTTTCAACGTAAGAGAAAAGCATTATTTATTTTGGGGCATTATGATGCGGTTAACAGAAGCCTAATGTTTAAAATGATGCGTCAAAGGTATAATAAAATCCAGACTTTAGTACAAAAGAAACAATGCTTGGGAGGGGTCACAGTTTTAAGGAACTAAATATTACAGATTACTGTTTGTTTAAGGATCCCAACAGCATTAAATAATACACATTTGGCTAGCATTTCGCATTATTCATGATTATTTAGGAAAATGCAGTGCTTGGAAAACATTTGTAAGCCAAGAGTTAAGACTAAAGTCCTACATTTTGCCTTCAGCTTTTTTTATTTCACAGAATTATATTTCTCTGCCTCTGGGCCCTTGATACATGTAAGATATCCTATAAAATGGTGAATAGCAATGTCCCTCATTTCACAATGGATTTGTCATTCATCAGTGAAAGCAGAAAATACATAATCCCTAATGTAAACTATAAGGATATCATAAGTTGGATTTGTTTTTCAGAACACTTGGGTTTCCGGAAACAACGTTTATTTACCAATTTGGAGCATGATGCCTAAAGTATATTAAAAACATTTAAAACAATTCCCCACCTTCCTCAAACATTACATACTTTTGCCTTCTGGAATGTCAATGAAATGGCAGGAGGATGCCAGACAATGGGACAGGTCAATGCATAAGGAAGCAGATATCATAAGGTCCCCCTGTCCCCAACATTTGAAAATAAATTCCCCCTCCTCTTTTTGACCCCTTTCCCAGTTGTGATGGGTGGGGTACAGATTAATGGCTCTGGGAAAGCCGACATAGTTTTAAACGAACCCAGCATAACGATTGGTATAACAGCAATACTAATAAAAAGCCTACTTACTACATGACAGATACTAACTTTGACCGAAGGCGAAATTACGTCATTTTCCATAGACAGAGTGAATTGGCCGGTTTTAAAGCGGCGATACCCACAACCCACGCCATGTATAATGCAGTACACATGTGGGGTCCGAGTATTGGCGCTTTAAAACCGGCCTTTTCACTCTGTCTATGGAAAATGACGTAATTTAGTACTGTACCTATTTAGGACATTCGGATCTTACACGCGCCGCTCATTCAAACCTTCGGTCAAAGTTAGTATCTGTTATATAGTAAATAGGGTTTATATTAGTATCGCTGTTATACCTATCGCTATGCTGGGTTCGTTTAAAACTATGTCGGCTTTCCCAGAGCCGTAATAATAAGTACCACTGATTGTGATCAGTGGCCACTATGCCATCGTGCAGCGGGCTGCAGGAGGTGGCTTAGTGGACCAAGAACTTCCTGGATGGTGCCAGCTGAACAGCATTGACTTAGATTAAATGCACCTATTAGTTACTTTCTACTATAAAATTCTATGTTTCTGTGTTTAAAGTCACAGTAAGACTGAGATCCACAAAAGAGAGTCTAAGCTGAAAGTGCATTCATTAATCACAGTGTTGCTTAAATGTGGAACAGCAAAATGTTTATACATGTATAAAATAATCTATTATAAAATGTTATACAAATTATAAAATGGCATAATATAGTGTATTAATCAGCTAACTTGAATGTGCAGCTCTTCGTTTTAGCTAGAGTGACCCAGGGCTGTTTATAGCATAATGTGAATACTTTCCTTGCCTGAAAGACAGGTTGCTCTGCAAAATATTGTGCTGCAGGCAATTTTTACTTAAACTGCTTGCTGCAGTTTTATATAGTGTGTTCAAAATTGTCTACTGATTCATTACAGACTATTCCTTATCCAAGAAGACAGAGTTTATAGCAGACTGGCAGCTGGGGATGAATAATGTTGAGAAATGACCTGTTCTGTTGCAAAATTTGATAAGCATTACATTTTGTCATAGAACAAGATATTTTACAGAGGCTCAAAGTTCCGCTAATACAATCCATACCACAGAATTTGTAAAGTTCACAATTTGCAGAATTTATAGTCTATAAATAGAGTTGAAACAATGACAGTGTCAATTCATTCTGCTCCGTTGTGTGGTTGGTTTATAATAAAGGGCAAAACACTTATGGCCAAATTCGACTGTAGAAATGTACAGAATTCTGCAGCCAAATGAGGCGAATGTCCGGCAGAACAGTTTTGAAAATTTCACATATTTCTACTTCCTACCAAAATCTATTAAGTCTTCTTGGATGATGTCACATTTCCTCTAGAGAACAGCTAACTGGTGCTAGGGACATCAATTTTGCCCAGAGGAAAACTGTTGGAAAAAGGCAGCTTTATTGAAATTAAAGGTATCTGACAATTACCTGGAAGACATACTCAAGCAGTGAGTTGTCAAATAACAAGGCAGGGGGCCTCATTTAAACTTGGTCAAGAGTCCAATTGTGTGGTGTAAAAATGTGTTTTGCTATGCTGGACATGCACCTTAACTTATATTTGTTTGAGCATACTGTACTTGCATTTGCACACCACTGATCCACCTTCCCAGGCATAGGTAACAGCGAGTTCAAGTTATGAACTAGTGCTGTGAATGCACAGGGAAAAAAAGTAGACTAATCAGGTACTTTTCAAATACATTTGCTTTCATAGTTGAATTTTCCAGTAGCGTTTTATAGACTGTCAGTAGTAACAGTCACGGAATCACTAGAAATTGTTAGTGTGACATTCTCCAATATTTAATGGATATCAATGAAAACATATTTAACATTCTTGTAATTTGTGTTTTTTATTTACTTACATAAATTCTGCAGAAAAATCACCTTTGAGATAATCAGTAAATTTCTCAGGTGAGGGCCATTGTTATTGGAAAACAGGATAAAGATAATTCTAATCATCTTCAGTACATCACAGCATTGTTAGGAGTGTGAGTTCAATAGTTGAGACATACCCCTGAGGAGTCAGGATTTTCAGGCCCAGAAAAGAGTGGATTGCATCATTTGGGATGTGTAATCTGATCCCAGCTTTGACAGATCTTGAATGTGGCAATTTCTGAGACTGGAATATAAGGAAGTTTGATTGGTTATTATAATTATTCATAATAGGTCACTGAATGACCTGCAATATTAGAAAACTGCAGGGCAAATGTCCTTTTGTGCCATCTTATGCTTATGTCTGGGCAAGTGTGTCTAGATCTTGAAACCGATATGGTAGCATTTATGAGACAACAGTAGTTTATGTATTGGGAGTGTTCTTGTGAATTGCCTACTCTTGCAATAAAAGGTAAAAATGAGATTTCATTTTGTGAGATAAGATTATTTATGTGAAATAAAAGGGTGAATATGGCACAAATCAGGGGCATTCCCTGATTTATGGAGGACGCACCTGTTCATGCAGATTCAGCAAATGACAAAACTAAGCAGATAATTCTTTCACAGAGGTGTTTTCAAACACATGAAGTGGACATGCACTTTGAGATGCGCTTGACAAACATGTAGGTGCATTTGCACACACAAAGAAACATTGTGAGTCCACATATTTTGTAAATCACCCCTATTGAATTAACAACAATAACTGTACTGGCTGGATAACTGTTTAATTGGGTTACTCCCAATACAAATTAATGGCTCGTCCCAGCGCCAAACATTCAAATGGCCAGCAGTGAGCCCTGATTGCCTCGCTGTCCCAGCTATCGGTTAAATGGCAATGAATAATTTTCAATTTTGTGTTACCAGCATCGGGGGACCCTGAAAGAGGGAAGACCTTACTTGCAGCCATCCGACAATCAGATACGTGTTCCTTTTCCTTTTATTCTCTGTTTGCCCTCGTCATGGGCTCCAGAGGGCACCCTCTCACACCACCCTGCCCAAAAAGTGCAATTATTAGTTAGTCAGGATTCAAACATCACAGTCATTCCCACAGAGATAAGAGGGAGATATGGTGCTGACTGCACTACCTTCTGTTTCTCTGATCTGCACTACTTATTCATAAACCTGGAAGGAGCTGGAGCCCGCAGGTGAAAACTCACTGAGCCGCCTATTGCTCATCAATGTTGTGTTATGTTGTCTTTTCTTATATCAGCAAAACTGTTCTTCTGAATGTATCATAACACATACTCGGGCTTACTTCATAACATGGGGCAATATGTATTGATGTGATGTAATCCACGGCAGCCAATCAGAATATGAACTTGTACACACAGGTGCTTTCCCTACACCATTGGTACATTCCATATGAACTGTGTTTACTTTAACCAGCTCTGCAAACAGTTAATTGAAGCGTTTAAAGTGGCTACGGTACACACAGACAATTCACTACACATGAACATTAAATATCACGGCATCTCAGTGTTTGTGTGTATTACTGCCACTATCTTCATAAGGTTCAATTAACCCTGTTAGCAGGGATATTTGAGTTGTATATTTGAGCAGATGAAAAGAATCACAAGTGCAAGGAAAGCGCTCTTGTATATGAGCCCTTGAGCCATCAATTTTTTTAGTACAGTTTAGAAAGTGAAATCTAAGATATGATATATTGCTATTGCTTAAATTGTTGAAATTACATTTAAAACACAAGAGCAAATTATGTTATTACATGCTTATAAGTAAAATATCTTTTGTTTTAGGAGTCAAGATTCTGTCTTGTGGGTTTAGCATTAGAAAGACCTGTGAGCTTTTGCAGCTGGCAGCTGGAACTTCAAGTCATATTACACTGTACTCTCCTGGTAATCTTGACAACTTTACCATTAAATGACACAAGAAAAGGCAAACAATGATTTCCCTTGCGATACAACAATTGATACTGTTTCCAGAAGTTTAATAGACTTTTTAGCTAATAGAAAGCTGCAGAAAACACTATTTTACTAGTAATTTTATTAGAACATGTGTCTTGTGTTTATCGTAGCCAGAAGTTTAAATTCAGGAAAAAAACTGGCTTTGAGTTCTTATGGAAGTGATGACCTACAATTACCATCTGCGCAAATGCAACTTGCAATGTCCTAAAACTGCAATTGATTTATAAACATAATCGCTTATACACCCAAAACAATTATAATAGCACCAATTTTATTTTTAAATAAAAATATAAATGCAAATAAATTAAAGACAAATTATTCACAACTCATAAAATAAAACACACACTTTCACACCTCCCAACTGTTCATATTTAGGCAGGAACGTCCTGTTTTGAGGGGACTGTTTCACCGTCCCAAGTATCAAGGCTTTTGTCCCAATTTGGGTACAGTTGAAAGACAGGTCCACTGAGTGCCACGTCACATTGAGTGCATGTGTGGCGGTCTAAGTGGCATGCACTAGGCGTATGTTCTGCTGTCGCCCAAGAGCCCGTAATGTAGAGGCTTTGTGTTTATGTGACCTGGAATACACTCCAGGGCGCACCTAGATTGTGCACTTGCGTCAGGCATATGTAACATAGTAACATAGTTGATGAGGTTGAAAAAAGACACCAGTCCATCAAGTTCAACCTATTTTGGATCTTCTGAGATCCTGCACTTATATTTGAAATTAATCCAGAGTAGGCAACCACCCATCTGTTTCAATTTTGAAAATCCCCCCAGACTCAATATTGCAATCCAATTTTTACCCTATATCCACTACTATCCTTTATTTTAAATTAACGGTCATATCCCTGGATACACCTTTCCGCTAAAAATTTGTCTAACCCTTTCTTAAACATATCTATTGAATCTGCCATCACAACCTTCCCTGGCAATGAATTCCATATCTTGACTGCCCTTACTGTAAAGAACCCCTTCCTTTGCTGGTTGTGAAATTTCCTCTCCTCTAACCTTAGTGGATGACCACGTGTCCTGTGTATGGTCCTTGGGGTAAAAAGTTCCCATGAAAGCTCTCTGTATTGACCCCTAATGTATTTGTACATAGTAATCATATCTCCCCTTAGACGCCTCTTTTCTAAAGTAAACATGCCTAAACTGGCTAACCTTTCCTAATAACTTAATAACTCCATACCCTTTATCAATTTTGTCGCCCTTCTCTGAACCCTTTCTAGTTCCAAATTATGTCAAATGTACAAGTGTGTATTCTTGCGTCCAGTGGTCAAAGTAAAGAACTGGCAGTATGGAAATATAATGTAAGTGAATGGAAGTTGGTAGTTTCACAATGAAGGCAGTAGGAGAAGTGGCGGCATGGTATACCACCATATACACACCCACTTCCACCACTGTCCTTACTATAAACACCACCACATTTGTTGTTTACCTCTTGGTAATCTTCTTTCTTGCAGTAGTCTAAATGAAAATATCAATTAAGTCATATGAATAGACGAGCGCAACTTGATATAATATAGCCGCAACGCTATTGAATTATGTGATCAGCCGGAGCGGCCACAAGAAGTATGCTTGCAGTTCATAGCTACTTGGTGCACATAATCGACTTACTGCATTACTCCATGAAATGTAGAAAAATGCAGTGGTTTAAGTAAAAGAATCAGTAAAAGTGTTCATACTACAGAATGTATAAATGCACATAGCAGTATATTATGAAAAAAGATGTATTTAAGACCAACTTTGTGATTGTGGGTGGAGAAATGGAAATTGCTCTTTACTTCTTTATTTTACTTCTTTACTTTTTTTAACTTTTTTTTTACTTTTTTTTTTTTTACTCCTTTACTTTATTGCCCTTTACTTCCTTTATTTGCTCATCCTTCCTTATTCGACAATTGGAAGCTTAGAAATTGTGTAATGTTCAGCGAGATCCTCATTACCAATTTCTCACATGCTTGGCTGGCACCAATGGCGCCGCAAACAGTAACATTTTTAAAAAAGTGATCACGGATACTGAGCGGGAGCTAAAGTTCAGGTGTTACACACAGACATTCACAAACAGCAAATGCAGATGGACAGATAGGGACGTGCACATGCTGTTTCACTGGTGGAAAATATGAAAGCGTATTAGAACAAAAGATATTTGAGGTAAGGCTTTGATTATTGGAGTCAGGGCCGGTGCTAGGGTCCTTGGCGCCCTAGGCACAGTGTGAAAATCGGCGCCGCCCCCTGTAAAAATTGGCGCTGCGCTTCCCTCCCCTCAGCTCCCCTCCCCTCCCCATGTCTTTCTTTAACTTACCTGCATGAAGCTTCTCCTCTGTGCCCTGTCTTCTCCCCTCCACTCACAGACACTGTCGGCCGTGATGATATCATCACGGACTGTCACTGTCAGTGAGCGGAGGGGAGGAGACAGAGCAGAGAGGGGCAGCTTCATGCAGGTAAGATTCATAGCCCCTTCCCTCCTCTCCTCCCCGTGGATTTCCGTTTTAAATGACCATAGTCATTTTTTTTTTAATTTTGAGGCGCCCTGCAGAGCCCGGCGCCCTAGGCAATTGCCTAACCTTGCCTAATGGGAGCACCGGGCCTGATTGGAGTCCTTTTCATTATGGATGTAAGATTTTCAATCAGTTTACTTTCATTGAAGGAAAATGTGAACAGCCCTACAGAGCTTACAATGACTCCCAAATATCCTTTAATGTCACAGGCCAGTGTTCTGAGACCAAATGTAACTGAATGCAAGTGGTGTGATCAGCAAATGAATATAATTAAACAGTCTATTACAAGCAAGAAATCTATTTGATATTTTGTGATTAATTGAGCACTTTTTTTTTTAAAGCATACAGAGCTGAAATATAATATTGACTTTGGGCATTACTTACAAACTGATATAGTGTGCAAATATCATCAAGTACTATTGTAACATACATAAACTATAGGGTATATGTACAAAGGCAAATATGAAGGAAAGTGTGGCACATTTCCTCCATAATTACCTCTTCCCTGTCGCTTACCGTGTCCGTCTGCCACGGAAAGTGCTAATGGAGGAGCCAGAGCTGCGCTTTAGCATACACATATGGAAATAAGGTATAAATACTATCATCAAGGCTCAAGAAATATTACATAACTATAGCCATACAAATGAGCTTACAACTCTTTTGCAGAACATTCTTCCTCTTTTGTTCTAGATGAAACAATCTGTGAATGCTATTATATTGGATTGCAGCTTGTGATGCAAGCTGTGACTTATCAGTGACCTGGCCTCTGGGTATAATAATCTTCATTTTCTCTTCTGTTCGGTGGATTCAGTGACATTAGACAACATATTTTAAGAAACTACTTGCATCAAAGTTGTATCATCACTGTATCATCAGTGATGATGAAGAAGAAACAGTCACCCAAATAAACTCAACTAGATAGAGCTGACATTTAGTAGATAAATGGTAAGCAAAAAATAATTGTTGTCCCTCCAACTGCATCCATGTGGAGCAACGCTCCAATATCACATCACCCCAAAAAAATTATGCTTGGGGGAAAGTGTAATTTGCCATATTCTAAGTGATTCCAATAACGCAAAACCAGACAGTGCCATTGCTGCTTGTTCTCCAACAGCTATGTAACCCCCATACTCATCAATCACCTGCTCAGAGAGGCTGGATCTTAAGAGTATAGAGACAGGGTATGAGATGCCACTGGCTGAGAGCAGTTCAAAGCTTCCCTCTAGAAACTACACATTACAGCATGACCGTGGAACAGTGGAGCGGGAAGTGGCGTCAGTTGCCGATATGATCCCGTCAGTACAGCAGGACACATCCTAGAGCACGCTTAATAACACCTATTTGAACAAATGATAGGTTTAGAGATAACGCCTTTCAAATTATTTTTAATCTGCCAATTGCAATGCAATTAATGGCTTGAGCAAAATAAAGATGGAAAGTGCCTAATCCATATTACTATATGCACCTACTTTATACACTGACCAGAAAAAAACCCCTACATTTTCCCTTTTAAGCAACTTCCTTACCCTTTACTCATTGCATTGTGCTGCCAACTGCTGCCACATAAATTGTAGTTGGCTGATTGGTGGGACAAATCATCACTGGAGCAAATCTGCCTGAATCAAAGCAACTGTGATTTGAAAGCAGGATTTTTCTTTATTAACCAAAAAAAGAATTTTAATATGATTTTTAAATTTAAAGTTGCAATTTATATGCATTACAGCAAATGGAAATGATGTGGCTTCATATAATCCTACTCACAAGATGATTTGGAGCAAATGTAGCAAGCTGAGATTTAGCTAATCCAATCGTTTTATATGAAAGTGGTTGTGACAGTGGTGGGGTCCTTAATTGATATGAATATCTCCAGAAGCAATGTAGAAGTAGCAGACCTTTATATAGAGGATGTGATTAAGGGATATTCCATTGGGCACTTGGGGCTAACTAGATGAGCACAAACCCCTTAGTTATGGCTCCTTAAATGGTATCTCTGTTTGTGAATTTCAGAGCGGTGCAATTACTGTTTGTGGGGACCACTAACAAACAAGTGAAGAGTAGACCGTAAAATAACAAAAGTAATGCTAATTGTATTTTAGTGACTCCCGGCTGATACACAGAAACCAGGGGCTAACCATTTAGTTTCGGTGCACAGGTTACGTGATGAAGAGAACACCGCTGAGAAGGTGAAGAAGCCTAAAACTATTCTGATGTACAAGAAAGTAGAGTAAGAGGATAGATGAGAACTGGTTAAAAGCTATGTGAACCTTTGGCTTTTTTTTTTTTTTAACCAAATCCCCCTTTCCCAGGGACTCATGCCAGCAAAAAATGCTGTCTTTTAAAAATTGTATTCACTAGTGTCTGGAGAACTTACAAAGGTGTAGGGGTCAGTTTTACAGCATCATGTCTTTGATGTATATATATATATATATATATATATATATATATATATATATATATATATATTGTGATAAGCATGCATAGAGATGGCTCCTTACACAGGTTTCTGCTGAACCACGTTGACGTTTATTTACTTGTCCGGATGAATAAACAGTCTTGGCAGTGTCTTCAGCAGTTAAATGAAACATTCAAAAAAAAATACAGTCCCATAGCCCTAAACTCTGGCTATCACAATTAGGTCCCTAACTGGTCACTGGTCACTTGTTGGCTTCAGTCTCCCACACACAGATCAAACCCAGTTATTAAGCTTCCTGTCAGGCATTGTTCTGGCTGACTCCTTAATTGATTAGACCAGGTGCTCCACCTGGTCTCCATGTGTGTGTGTGTTTCCTCTATTAGAAGGTGGCAAAGTGTCCAATTGCCATGATATATATCGATATATATAAATATATATATATATATATATATATATATATATATATATATATATTTATATATAAATATAATATGTGTAGCATTTCGTGATAGCTGACATGCCTGTTGTTTCTTGTCCAAGTTTAATAATCAAATAAATGTTCTACTATTAATGGGCACTGCAAGTACAAATGCTAAAAAAAAGTAGAAAGTAGTTTTGTAAATGGTCCTCGGGTTTTCCGGACCAATAAAAAGACTATAGTGAAAAACTATTGAAGATGAATAGATTAATTATATTTTAACTCAATCAAACAAATTATGTGCAATCCAGCAGATATTGTTTTGATTAATCTTTTCAGCTACATACAGTATAGGAAGGGGTGCAACCGGAAACAACTCCTTTTAAATTTGGAAACAAATCAGGTAATTCCAATATTAGCCCTAAATTCACCTTTCTAAGAACTTCTTATTAGGCTATTAGCATGTGCACACTTACCGTGTATTTCAGAAATTGCTGCCTGCAGGCATTCATTCTTTTGTGATCCTTTGAAGAAATATAGTGCTTCACCCACCATGACAAGTAAGGGTTAAATGTTAACTTGACGTACTATAGGAAAAAGGATATAGTTTGTCAGCTGTGCATGGTGCTGTGAAATAATAAATATGTGAAGACAGAAAGGATTTTAATACTTGGCATACAAGGTAAAGCAAACCGTGTGCACCTCAGACCCATCTGTCCAGCATGGCATATAAACCCAGTATCCACCTCATTCGGTATATCTTAATTGCCTGACACATACTATACGAATACAATCCTCACCATCTACAGTTACATTACCAACTAAATGTCCCATATCACTATATAATCTGATACAACAGTAAACAGCCTCTTCAATGCACAATATAGCCCCCAAGTGCCACCCTTCAGCCTCAAATGTTACTATGTACATCCCCAGTTTGCTAACATATGCAGTGAATCATAACGCCATACAGCCAGATCACAGCACCATGTGACTTCATAATGTCACCATAAAGCACCAATAAACAACCTATTTTAGTAACTAGGGGCCTGATTCATTAAGGATCTTAACTTGAGAAACTTCTTATCCTGGACAAAACCATGTTACAATGCAAGGGGTGCAAATTAGTATTTTGTTTTGCACATAAGTTAAATACTGCCTATTTTTTCATGTAGCACGCAAATAATTGATAGCTTATTTGTACACTGAAATTTAAAGTTGATATTTGTTGATACATGAAAAAACAGGCAGTATTTAACTTATGTACAAAACAGAATACTAATTTGCCACCCCTTGCATTGTAACATGGTTTTGTCCAGGAGACTGAAATTTCTTGAAGTTTCTCCAGTTAAGATCCTTAATGAATCAGGCTCTAGATGCCTTGTGGCATACATGTGATTTGTATGTATTTGTAAGTGTTTTGTCATGTATTGAGCAGTACTCCATTCAATTAAGTAAATGGAAGACTATTTAACTTGCATTAGATCTGGTGTATACTGCATTCTTTTGAGATCAACACAATGCTCAAGTGCTCCAAGACATTGAAGTGAAAGTATACATCCAGAGCAATATGTAATGCTGTTCATGTTCTAACTAGTGCAAACAAATTGGTGCTATTCCTGAAAGCTTTTTTTTCCAATCCTAACCTATTTGTGTGCTGGAGATATAAGTAGGTTTCTCACTTTGAAAATATATAAGTTTTGGAGTGTATAGCCTACTCCCATCACTTTCATGACAGGAGAACTTGGTAAGTAGGCACAACTGCTGTAAGCTTTTTACTTTGTTGAAACAATGTCGCTTCATTATTCAAAAAAAAACTTAGAAGAGACTAAGGGGTAAATGTATGAACTTGCGATTTTCGCAAGTCGCACAACAATGCCTTTAAAGCCATTGCGGCTTTAAAGTTTCACTGCAAACTCCCCAAATAGCGGCGACTTGTGAAAATCGCAAGTTAATACATTTACCCCTAAGGGTCATATTTACTAAACCGTGGGTTTGTAAAAGTGGAGATGTTGCCTATAGCAGCCAATCAGATTCTAGCTGTCATTTGTAGCATGTACTAAATAAATGATAACAAGAATCTGCTATAAGCAACATCTCCAATTTTTCAAGCACACAGTTTAGTAAATATACCCCTAAGTGAAGCTTTTGCATGTTTTGTAGATTTTAAATAACAAGACAGTAAGACAGTGGTTCCCCACTTTTATGATGTTATGGCACACCTGCTGACACTAAGCAATTTATTTTATTGGGATACATCAATTTTGACAGTTGCTTCAGCAGAAACAATTTTGAAATATAAGAGAGGGATCGCAGAAGATCTAAAATAGGTTGAACTTAATGGACAGGTTTCTTTTTTCAACCTCATCAACTATGTTACTATGTAATTTTAAAATATTGTAATACATAGGTGTAGACTGTTCCCCCTATTGAACAATTACACACAATGTATCTTTGTGTGTAATTTGTGTGCAATTAACTACTAGATTTAGTACATCTTTTTATATATTGCATATATAGTGGTCTAAGTGGGAAATTAGAAGTGCTGGCATGAGAAATTAAGTGAATGGCTGCTATATCATGCCGGCACATACCGCCCCACGTTGAGCACTGTATATATAACACTTCTAAATTTTAACTTTCACCCTATACATATTATATATTGCGGCAAAAAGGTCAGTTTGCCACAGAATGTTAAGGAAGAGACTAAGGATTCCTCTGGGAGTCTGTAGGCTCCTACTGGAGAAGGTTTAACTCTCCACACTTCTCTATACATAGAATACAGGATCACAGGTGGAGCACATGGTTGTGATTGATTTCAGGTGTAGATACTTAGTGCTGGGGAGCAGTCATAATTAGATGGGAATGTGTTGTGGGCAGGGAGACCGACAGTGAATTCGGTGGTAGTCAGTTTTACAAAGACAATAAGTGTGACATTAGTTACACCGACAGTAATATGCAAATGACTACAATCCCGGCAAATACAGACTTACCATAAAAGCGACTGACAACATTGCAAACACGCCGCATATAAATTCCGATAGCAGAAAATGCCGGTAGTGTGATTCTTGTGACATTGCCAGTTTTATGTAGGCAATGCCAGGACTCGGCGACCTAACCCTTTTTAGGATTATACCTGCGCCAGGTCTTGCCAATGCCCCTTAAAACGGGCATGGTCATTTTCTGCTATAAGAATTTATATGCAGAGTGTCTGCAATGTTGTCAGTCGCTTTTACGTTAAGTCTGTATTTGATACATACCGGCATTGTACTCATCGGCACTTTAAAAGGAGTCGCGTTTTGACGTGACATAATTTTCCTTGGTCGGTAACACATCGGGTAGTCACATCACTTCATCTCTGTCATGGTAAGTCGTTTTTTTTTTTCCATGTCGGGTAGTAGTCTTCGGAATTGCCATATTGTTGTGGTTGCTGTCGGGGTAGTCAGTATCGTTAAACTGACTACCTCCGGAAACTGCCATTCGCATATTATTGTATACTGTATGTTATTCTATTGATGCTTGTGAAAGTTCAATCAAATTGTATTGCACACATCATCTAATATTTCTATATTTTCTATTTTTATTTATTTTACCACTTTGAAAAATATAACTATTCTAATGCTTTGTGTGGACAAATGAAGTTGTTTGCATATATGTATCTGTTGTATCTGTTGACAGCACAGGCTATTGACAAAACTGCCACAGCTGTTGAAGTCATTAGACCAGAGAGCCAAACTCTATTTTCAAGGGGCTTAGTAAATAATAGATCTCTATATGTATAGCAGACAAACTGGAGTCATTCCAAACAGACATTACAGTGATATCTAGAACACACACATTCTATACAGTAAATGATCATTCTTGGACAACTGTTGCACCCAGTATCTAAAGTATATCTGAATGTGATTCAGTAACATTAATTCTTAATTTTAAACAAAATTGTTGTTGTTCAGTTAATTAAGAAATATCTTATCAATATAGAAATTTTTAACAACATTCTAGATATGTTTTCTGATCATACTTTATCAATTCTCTGGATTCTTTGTGCCCTGTTCATACACAGCATTCTTTATTTTATATGGCTTGTGTAACGGACTATCGATATTATTATTATTATTACCATTGATTTATAAAGAGCCACTAATTCCGCAGCGCTGTACAGAGAACTCACTCACATCAGTCCCTGCCCCATTGGGGCTAACAGTCAAAATTCCCTAACAGAGAGAGACACAGACAGAGAGAGACAGAGACAGACAGACACAGACAGACACACAGATATTAATAATAGCATGTATACAAACATACATCAACCCATAGAATTCAATCATTATTTGCTTTCACTGTATAGTTTGCACTCATACCCCCACCAACATTATTGAAATTGTGATATGAAGGTGTGTCTATGTCACGAGGGAAAATAATGCATCAAGATAGGGGTGTTCATAGTTAATTTACACTGTAAGCTCCAATGGGGGCAGGGTCTGATGTAAATAACAAATATTCTCTGTACAGCGCTGCGGAATTGGTGGCGCTATATAAATAAATGGTGATGATGATGATCATGATAGTGCCCTTAAACTGCAAGGTCATCCTAACCCCCTTCCAAGCCCTGAACACACTCTTCATCATTATCATCAACATTTATTTATAAAGTTCCAGCAAATTCCATAGCGCTTTACAAATGAGAACAAACACAGTAATAAAACAATGCTGGGTAATATAGACAGAAAGGTAAGAAGCCCTGCTTGCAAGCTTACAAGCTTATGGGATTGCAATAATGCACACACCATTGGCAGACGACTACAGCACCCGATCACCACTTCTCTGCTGTGCAGAACATAGCTTCCAACATTCTCAGTCAGAGGGTATGCTTATAGTAGACAAGCTGTAACTTCAACCTCTCAACTTGTGTATCAAAATTAAATTGAATCACTATATAATCAAGTTTCTTGCACAAAGCAATACTCAAATCCCTCACACTATTGTCAGAGCCAGTACACATGCCCCGGGACCCCCTCTGTCAGCTTCTCCCCCAGGTACTGTAAAAGGCTGCCAGCGGGGGGTCAGTAATGTTCTTGGCGGCTAGTTCCAGTAATGTTCTTGGCGGGAGTCTCCCGGACATTCCGGGAGAGTTGGCAAGTATGCTTTCACCTAAGGATCCCCATACACATTTCAGTGAAATATATCCTTTTCTTGTTATTCATAGAATTCAACAAACTGCCCTGGCCACATACAGAATTAGGGTGGTATAGAGCTGGTGATCCGGGACAACTACCCAAGCAATGGAGGGTTTAGTTTAATGAACCTCACCTAGTAATTTGTGTTATTCAATCTGTTCTAGCCTACATGGAATCAAGTGGGTCAGAACAATCTCCCCAAGGAAGGCCCATCACCTGACTGTATCTTCTCAGAGATGTACATAATGGCTGGGCATAGCACAAATTAACGCAGAGCAATGCACTGTGGAAAACAGCTGAAATCCATAAGAAGTGCAGTAGAGTTTTGATTGAGTATGATACACACAGTATAGTGACACATGCAAGCACCTTAGTTTAGAACACTGGAAAGTGTAATTCTGAGGACAAAGTTCATCAAACGCATTAATCTCAGTATTTGAAGATAATAATAGTTCCTCACACTCTGACCACAACTATTAGCCCTTTGTTGTTTTGTCAACAATTTAGACAGATAGATTACACAACACAAAGAAACTGTCACCGCTGAGGGCAGGAATTACCAGCAGTGATTTGTAGTCATTTATATTACATGACTGCTATAATTACAATTGCCACAGAGAGTATATTTCCAACGTATGCACTACAGTGCCATCTAGTGCACCTTTCAAAGAACAGATATTGCGAACTTTCAGTAAACTATGAAGCATGAGACAAACTGCATTTCTGCCTTTACGGCTATATAATCAGGTTCTTAACCACACTCTTGGGTTATTGCCAGCATTGAATATTGAAGTTTGCACACAGCTGCTGCTGAAAGACCCTGTAGACAGGCCCACCAGTTGCTATCTGGACGATAGATGATAGCCTATGCTCAGTGATAACAAAAGTTTATTGGGATCCCCAACGTGTCAATTTCAAGAGAAGAACAGGGGCGTCTTCTATAACTGTGTTAATTTTAATATGCGTTCTGTACAAGATTTCGTAAACGGATGTACTTTATCCTGAATGGTATAATAAACCCTTTCCACTCATATTAAAAATTTCATTATATGTTCTCCATGCTCCATCATTAAAAGAGAAATATGCAATAAAAAATATTATCTAGTTTCTTGAAATAATTGTGACGAGCCATTTCTTAATTGAGATCCCACGCTCAGTGTGCATTGTATTTAATATCTGAAATTCTATCTATGCTTCTTCTTCTAAATGACCTGCCAGGGCCCACAATATTATTAAGCAGTTATTACAGTATTTTGTCTCTAACCGTTGATAAATATGTAAACTCTCATTTGCTGCATTGCAAGACATCTAGGGATTTAATAAAGTGGATTGCCTATTTTAAGAGGGCACAATAATAGATTGAATATTACTAAATATGAGTATTTGAGTATTACTAATGTCCTTGGCTTTTTGTTCTCTGCTTGAGGCTTCCTATTGGTCCTTCTGGTCCTATCCCCATGTGCTAGACCTGGAACAGCAAACCAAGAATATTCTTCAGCACACCTATCCTCTGGCTCTATAAAGAAACAAACCCAGTTTCCCCAACCCCATCTCCCATCAACCACCTTGACAACAGAAATAAGTGGGCAGAATAGGAGTATAAAAAAGATTTTATAGGATAAACTTATTGATGTGAGAAGGTGAGCATGTATGTAATTTGTATTAAAAATGTAAAAGTTCATACAAGTTAAATCATATCATATACTAATATTGAATACTTGACATTTCAAACACTGGTCAAAGCAAGACGCTGCAAAATCATACATCGTACAGAAAGGGTTTGTCTGAACAAGATCTTGATCATCATCATCATCATCAGTTATTTAAATAGCGCCACTAATTCTGCAGCTCTGTACAGAGAACTCATTCACATCAGTCCCTGCCCCATTGGAGCTTACAGTCTAACTTCCCTAACATAGACACACAGAGAGAGAGAGAGACTAGGGTCAATTTGATAGCAGCCAATTAACCTACTAGTATGATTTTGGAGTGTGGGAGGAAACCGGAGCACCCAGAAGAAACCCACGCAAACACGAGGAGAACATACAAACTCCACACAGATAAGGCCATGGTCGGGAATCGAACTCATGACCCCAGTGCTGTGAGGCAGAAGTGCTGACCACTGCCTGTGAGGGGTGAATTCCAGAAATTTACGGGTTAAAAACTTAAGATGGAAATGTACAAATAACTTATAACATTTTATAGGATGATTGATAAATAACTGTTATTAACTTCTCTGCAGGCTTCTAGTAAAATAAACCTATATTATTGTTGTTTCTATTTGTCTACTGTAGATTTCAGCTAACAAGTCAATTTATTATGAAAAGACCGGATTCCCACATCCCTTCCCTATGCTCTACAACGGAACTTGCAAGCAGACAGGACTATGGGGTCTATTTACCATTAGATCCAGTCTTCTGAGCATCTGCGCATGTGTGACCAGGCTTTGCCAGCTCTCACATGTGCAATTGACCTGGAAGCCTTTACCGCAATGACTCAGCAATAGCTGCCACCGGCAGTATCCTTTGATACATAGGTGTAATTACTTGTTTGCCAGAACAAGGGCATTTCTCCTTTTAACAATAAGTTTAGTTTTCTTACTTTGTTACAACAATACATATTTGACCATAGCCAGGGGGTGTTTCTTGCAGGTGGTAGCCATGGTAACTTGTAGATGAGCCGGGTTCACAGATGGTGGATGATGTTACAACAATGTACCTGCCCTGACAAATAACCCAATATTCCCCACTCTCTCACACTCCAATATAACAAATAAGCCCAGGGCTATACTAGGCTAGTGGGCCTGGATCATAATCCCGATAATGAGCCACCATATCCCTCCGAAAATCATGAGGGGCAATGTGAAATTATTTAAAAAGATGAGTTTAAGTTCTGTTGATGCACTATCACCTCATGGTATTACAGAAGTGGCAGAGCCTTGGGAACCATGGCTGGGGGTGATGGATGCCCTACACTACCACCTTCTACTGCTTGGTAATATGGATTTAAGAGAGCAGTCTTTGGGCATTAGGGGACTGTAATAGAAGGTATTTTATTGGCTCTTCTATTTGGGATTCATTAGCAGGAATTCTATTGGTAGTCCCCATATCCTAGAGCAAATATATTAAAATACCCCCTGAACACACATCTAATGAGGTCTCCAACTTGAAGTGCTACATTGAGAATCTTTCATTTAGTGTAACCCTGCACAATGGGCTTTTCCCAACTTGAGAAATTATAATAATCTTGGTTCATGAAGATAAAGCTCTTATGCATTTAATGGTCAGGTCAGGAGGGTCACTGATACAAATATATATTATATCTTTTAATGCTGGGCTCATACAATTTTGCATTATCTCGTTTACTTAAACAGCGCTCTTGTGAAGAGCACAAATGATACATGTATCTAGTGCCATCTGTCCGCCAGACAAGCACCCTTCACAAGATGAAAAGCAGAGCTGCAGACCCCTTAATTTTATTATACAAGAGAGAGAGAGAACCAGGGAAACAGCTGCACCTGCAGGAGATGTTTGACCAGTTACCAATCTAGATGTAGCATTAACACAATCATTATCTCTTAATTTGGTAACAGCTGTGGGTGATATTTTACTAAATATTCACACATGGAACTAATTTAGAGAACAAGTAAAGGACGGAGAATACACCATTGTCTACTTCGAGCATCTTTTCATTTACTGCACAGTAGACAAAAAAAAATGTAATTTTGTTACTTTCAATATATTTAGCAAGCAGGGACACGGTTTTCTTTTGGATAAAATGTGGTTAAATTGAAGTCTTTTGCCTTCAATTTATTTCAGAAAATGTAATTATGGCCAATTTAATTAGTTCGTTGAAGAAGTGCTCTTAATCTTCTTTGTATGTATTAATGTATGTATAACTACTTCTGCTAAATGTCACAAATAATAGCAGTATAAAAAAAAAATATTATATATATCTATTATATAAACATAGACTAAATACAAATAAGATCTATACATCATTTAAAAAAACTAATATAAATAACATTTTTGCTGCAGAAAATAAAGAAAAATGTTCTACAGACCAATTTAATACATTCAGACATGGGGAAATCTAAGACAAACACAGTATTTTATGTCAACACTAAATGAAACATACAAGAAAAAAAAAACATTGCTGAGAAAGTGAACATATATATATATATATATATATATATATATATATTCATGCTCTCTATTCATGCTCCATCCCGCCCTCTCCGTTCTGCCTCTGACCGTCGCCTCTGTTCCCCCCTTATAACCTCCTCCCACGCGCGTATCCAAAACTTCGCCCGCGCTGCCCCCCTCCACTGGAACAAGCTCCCTCCCTCCATCAGAACTTCCCCTAATCTGTCCAGCTTCAAACGGGCCCTAAAAACCCACCTTTTTCTTAAAGCCTTTCTGTCTCCCACTTAACTTCCTACCTTATCTTCTGCCTCTGTCCCCCTACTCTCCCTCTCTCCCCTGCGTCTCTCTGTCTGTCCACCCCTCCCCTTAGATTGTACGCTCCTCTGAGCAGGGCCATCTCTCCTCCTGTTTCCACCACTTCTAACTCTGCTCTCCAGCTACTTAGCCCTCCTCCTCGAGGGTCCTCCACCCCACGTCCACTCTCGCTCCCTCCTCCCCCCTGGGGGTCTCCCTGTCTTCCGCGCCCTCCTTCTTGGGCCCCGTCATTTGCGGATCCTCCCTCCCCCTTCCCCGCCCTCTCTAGCTGTACATTGAGCGTACTGAGTTGCTGTGTTTACTGTACTGTGCTGTCTCCCATTGTATTGTGATTTTGTTTGTCTCTGTACGGCGCTGGGGATGCCTTGTGGCGCCTTATAAATAAATATTAATAATAATAATAATATATATATATATATATATATATATATATATAAATAAATAAAACATGGTATTAATGTATCAATTGTTAAAGAACTCCCAAAAAATAATGTATTTTAATAATAAACCCCTTTCCCTTCAGAAAAACATATCTTGTCCCATTTGCTTCGTCAACAAACAAGGCTTTCTGCAGTTCACCGTCAAGCTCCAAGCTTGGAGCCCTGAAGCATCATGGGACTGCTGACGATGGTCCTTGACATGGGTTCACGTCCTCCTTTCTGATAGCTGAAAGCACTTATGATCAAATTTTTACAAACCCATGTTATCCCCTTTTCATTGGGCATATAAATATTTCTAAGATTTTTATCTGGAAGATTTTTTAAAATTTACAACAAAGTCCCTGTTTGATCATAGTATTAAATGCACAGTACTGCTTCCTTTCTCTTGTAACATGGAAGGAAGTTCTCAGCATCAATTCATAACATGTTGTTTACATTAAAATTGGTTTATGATCGTGGTTAGTAGTCAGGTCATATTAAGCATGTAAGTGCTATAGAATTTGCTGGCGCTATATAAATAAATGTTGTTGATGACGATGCATTTTCCTTTAAACTAGAGAATGTTTGGATGCAGAATTTTCAACATTTTAGTTTTCCCCTTAGGAACTCCCTGGCACCCTTGTTAAATCTATAGTGCCTTATACACATCCTGGAATTGGTCTGACTTGCTCCAGAGTGTTAAAGGCCTCCCAGGGACCCCATGTAAATTCTCTCATAGCCGCTTTTGGGCCCTGCTCACTTGTTTTGCTTTGATGCTGTTTTCTTAGTCAATTAAACATTTGATCTGTTGTGGATTTCTCCACTGCTGTCTGTGTTTATTTCCATTAGGGTTGTACCTTTTAATTGCTGTTTTAAAATCTCTACATACTGTCTTTAAATGAATGTCTTCAGTTTGAAAGCACCTTGTCTAAACACATTACATGGCTTACTCTTGGGATAGTAAGATTGTCATGAGAACAGTGGGTGCCCAAAGTAATAATGTAGCATGAAGGGTGGTGTTTAACTGGTCCACGATGTTCCGTCACCTTTTCTGTGTAACATTGTGATTCTGGACAGTGTCCTGCTTAAGACTCTCTGTCTGTCTCGTTATCACTGTTCGTGTGTAACACTTAATGTAGATGACGATACAATGGGCAGCATGATGGTTATCACTATTGCCTCAGTGCACTAGGGCCATGGTTTTTATTCTGACCAGGGCAATATTTGTGTGCAGTTTCTATGTTCTCCATGCATTTGCATGCAATGTTCTGCTTGGGGTTTTCAATCAAGGACCTTTATATTTCAGTGCCTGCTCAGTGCAGATGCCATGGTAGGCCCCTTCCTATCTTCTGTGGTGTTTGCTGCCTCTTGTTTCCGGTCTGTGTTCTCCGCCCTCACATGCTCAGTTGCAGTGAATTCCCAATCTCTATTATTATATCTAAGGCCTGCTCATATACTGGAAATGGCTGATTCATTTTGTGGCTGGCCTCTGTGCCCAGGCCTGCCTTGTATCAGTGTTTCTGAGTATTCTTTCTCCTGATCCTGTCTCAGTTGTTATACTTAGCCAGTGCCGTAACTAGCCATTTTAGTGCCCCCCATCTAAGTGGGAGTGTCAATTGTTGGGTGGGTGTGGTCAACCTACTGTGGGGGCGTGGCTAGCACTTTACAAGTTCTAGACCGCACTGAAACCACCTCCCTCTCCATTATTCTTGGTCTGGCTTTGTAAGGATCTTTATGTAATAAGCCTCCATAGAATCAAAGTACTTTAAATGCAGCTATCACATGCTAGCTGTATAAAAAAATTAATTGGTTATTGAAATAAAACTCACTGAAACAAATTAAAACATAAATGTAATGGTACCATCTGTATCACACTGCCCCTTCATCCCACTGTGCTCTCCATAACAGTTTCTCCTTTATCACAACGTGCCATGGAGCCATCTCTATCATTGTGCCCCCTTGTCACCATCACACTAAATATAATATATATATATATATATATATATATATATATATATATATATATATATAACACAAAACAAATGGGAGGGGACGCCAAATAGTATAATACTGTATATAAAAATACAGAAAGGTGTACCAAAAGTCAGAATCTTAACCACTAAATAGGTATAGACACTCAGGTAATAATAGTGGATCAACAGGAAGAAGGAAATGAGGAACCACTCTAGAACACCAGCGCCGTGCCAATATAATATGCGTACCAGATAAAAGATCTTTAAAGCTTATCTGTAGGTATAACCGGTATCTTCACCAATCAAGTTGAGCCTTATTACCCCATGGGAATAGCAGATGCTTCATACAATGTTGAAAGGTTCCGGAACTGGCACTTCATATATACTCAGTAGTATTCAGGATAATGGAGAGGAAGAAACTCACATAGTGTAATGCTGTATAGCAATACATTTATTACATAAATAATGTGGATGTGCACTTACATAAAATATATATATATATATATATATATATATATATATACACACATGTACACACACACATACAATATAAAGAGCCTCCTAGTGTCCGCCGTACCTTACAGAGAGCATTCCTGTGACCGCCATACCTTACAGAGAGCATTCCTGTGACCGCCATACTATACAGAGAGCATTCCTGTGACCGCCATACTATACAGAGAGGATTCCTATGATCACCATACTATACAGAGAGCATTCCTATGACCACCATACTATACAGAGAGCATTCCTGTGACCCCCATACTATACAGAGAGGATTCCTATGATCACCATACAATACAGAGAGCATTCCTGTGACCACCATACTATACAGAGAGCATTCCTGTGACCGCCATACTATACAGAGAGGATTCCTATGATCACCATACAATACAGAGAGCATTCCTGTGACCACCATACTATACAGAGAGGATTCCTATGATCACCATACTATACAGAGAGCATTCCTGTGACCACCATACTATACAGAGAGCATTCTTGTGACTGCAATAGATAAATACCTCACCTGAAATTAATAGACCCCACCATTAAATTAAAAAGCCCCATCAATAAATTAAATTGACCCACCAGCACCCCACAAATAAACTAGTACCCATTAAATAATTAGCCCCGCCTAAACGTCACCATTAAATTAATAGCCTACCTCCCACCCATGTACTAAGACACCCAACCTCCCTACCCTCATATCACACATTATATTAATACATACCCCCCTTCCCTCACACATGATGGCAGCATACCCCCCCATCCCTCATAAAGCATAGCAGCATCCCCCCCCCTCCATAATAGCAAGATGCAGCACACATTCCTCCTCTCCCTAATAGCAGCACACATTCCCCCCCTCCCTAATAGCAGCACACATTCCCCCCTCCCTAATAGCAGCATACATCCCCTCCCCCCCTCCATAATTGCAGCTTACATTCCCCCCCTGCCTCCCTCCATAATTTCAGCTTACATCCCCCCCCCTTGCCTCCATCCATAATTGCAGCTTACATTCCCCCCTCCCCTTGCCACCATCCATAATTGTAGCTTACATTCCCCCCCCCTTGCCTCCATCCATAATTGCAGCTTACATTCCCCCCTCCCCTTGCCACCATCCATAATTGCAGCTTACATTCCCCCCCTCTTGCCTCCATCCATAATTGCAGCTTACATTCCCCCCCCTTGCCTCCATCCATAATTGCAGCTTACATTCCCCCCTCCCCTTGCCACCATCCATAATTGCAGCTTACATTCCCCCCCTCTTGCCTCCATCCATAATTGCAGCTTACATCCCCCCCCTCCCCTCCATAATTGCAGCTTACATCTCCTCCATAATTGCAGCTTACATCCCCTCCATAATTGAAGCTTACATCCCCCTTCCCCTGCTTTGAAACTTACCTCCTGTCCAGCCGTCGCTGCCTGGCTCCTCTCTGCTTCTCTGCTCCTCTGCTGCCTAGCAACGTCATGACATCAGACGCTGAGGCAGAGGGCAGAGTTCAGAAGGGGGTGGAGCCGGCCGCCATCTTGGATGCGCCGGGCGGCCGGCAGTCTGAATCTGAGGTCTGTTTAATTTTATTTTTTTTCTTTTCACTCCTCACACAGAAGTCGGCGCACCGGCCTCGTTACGGCTCTGTACTTAGCCGTGTGTGTCATGTGTTCCCTGTCCTTGGTCTGGTGTCTGCTTTGACCTTATGTTTCTGTTGCTTTTCTTCTTTTCCTGCACTATTCCTGTTGCATTGTGTACAGCTCTAAATTAAATACTAAATATTCACCTCAGATAATATCTCAAAATTTCAGGTTCTTGACTGAACCATTATAAAAAGTTAAAATGTTCTGCTTCAGTTATTGTAAACAATCAAAGTATTGCCAGAATACACCCTTTCTCACTTTGGTAATTACCAAAACCCTCATCCATTCTCTCATTATTTATTGCATTGACTATTACAATTTGCTGTGATTTGGTTTTACCGTCACCCATCTGTCCCTGCTATAATGCATCCTAAGGGGTATATTTACTAAACTGCAGGTTTGAAAAAGTGGAGATGTTGCCTATAGCAACCAACCAAATTCCAGTTATCATTTTTTTAGTACATTCTACAAAATGATAGCTAGAATCTTATTGGTTGCTATAGGCAACATCTCCACTTTTGCAAACCCGCAGTTTAGTAAATATACCCCTAAATGTCATAGTGTGACTGATCTTCCTCTCTTACCACTCCACATCCACATCATTACTCTGCAAATCCCTACATTGTCTCCCCATTATCTCCTGAATCCATTGGAGGCTGCTCACCCTCACCTTCCAAACTATAACTAAGACTGTACAGAGAACTCACTCACATCAGTCCCTGCCCCGTTGCAGCTTATAGTCTAATTTCCCTAACATACACACACAGAAACCGATTGGGACTAAGGTCAAATTTTAATAGCAGCCAATTAACCTACCAGTATGTTTTAGGAGTGTGGGAGGAAACTGGAGCACCTGGAGGAAACCTACGCAAACACGGGGAGAACATACAAACTCCACACATATAAGGCCATGTTTTGGAATCAAACTCAACAACCCCAGTGCTGTAAGGCAGAAGTGTTAACCACTAAGCCACTGTGCTGCCCTCATACATCTCTTACCTTGTCTGGAGGTACTCTCTCTCTCTCTAGATGGCAGGCTTTATGAACAGGGGCCTCTCTCACATCCTTTGTCAACCTTTTTTAATTTTCTGACTGTCCGGTGCTGTGAAGGTTTGTTGCACCTTACAAATAAATGATGATGTCAATTCTGTTCTAGAATTAATTGCATTTTTACGTTTCTTGTTTTGCTGTATGAATCACATTTTGTTAAGCTTCAGCTCAGAAAGATACCATTACATTATCCTGTAGAATATTCAGCTAAATCCAGAATTAATTGTTGTTTTCAATAATCATGAGCTCTCTGGGTACTCGTGCTTTAAGACAGCCCCAATTCATGACCCTAACTAATACATCCATGTATTCACAGCCGGGATATGATTCTTTGTATTTGAATGCAGCATTTTTTTTATTTAAAAAATGAATGCTTCTCATAAATGAGAAGAGTTTCATGTTTGTCTGATTGTCCACAGATTACTCTTCCAGTAGCTCTCTGGATCACCCAGGAGGTCTTGAGATGAGTACAATGCTTTTTTAATAGATCAGTAGTTCCTCCCATTCTCACCACATGTCTTCAGTGTTTCCTTATGGTGTACTCATGAACACTCTCATTAAACTATGTAGGATTTGTTTTGAATTCAATATCCATTATTTGGGTCTTTTGTGACCTCCTGGACTATTGTATTTCTTGCTTTTGGACTCTGTAGTTCATGCATTTTGTTAAGGTGTCATGTTCACATCATATGTCATCAAAAATTCCAACAATAGTTTTTAAAATACAAACAACTGAATTAATATAAAAAAAGGGAAAATATATTAAAATAGGTTAATGTGCTAAATGAAGCATATCTGTTCAAGATGTTTTCTACTACTTGCAAGACTAGCACTTCCTACATTACTGTCCTTAATTACAGATCAACAGAGGCTCAACAGCAACAGTGTGAAGTGTTCAGTCTACAACATGTCTGCCTCCACTGTAATAGTACAATAGGTGCATTTAAAAAAGAAGTCTTATCAAATCTATGACATTTTTTTCAAAACCGTTACGCTCATTGATGCTTAATTTCACACAGCATACACAAATTGGTTCTTAATTGCCACAAAACATTGCATATGTCCAAGTCTGTGTAATCTTCATTTAATGACTTAATAAAGGCACATTCCAAGCTTAAACCAAAGAATTACAAAGACATAATTGCAGTGCTCTCAAAAAAGTTATATCTGCAATTGAATTGCCAAAAGGTCTAATCTCATTTCTTTGCAACACAGTTTTGTCTTAGTGTTAACAAGCTCTTTATTTACACGTTTAGATAAACATTTGCGTTTTTATTATACAGACTGCCTGATGCACTTTGAATAAATAGAACGAAAACATATTTAAGTAAACTGATGTTAAGTAAAGCATCTGTGTTTACTGAGGATTATAACATTTTACTATTATTAGTACACCCAGCCTGGGAGTCTGATAAATAACCATAATATGTTCCTTTAAATATTTGCATAGCACAGTAGAATTATTTCAAAATATATGTTAGATTATGCTAATAAATAATAATTATGCAAACTATGAAATATTGCAATATTTATTTAATATGTTTAGTGCTACTATGTTACATTACTATTAAGCCTATAATATATATGTGTATTTGAAATCGCATGGTCTATTAAATCCAGGGCTTTTGTACTGTTTCTGTGTCTAGTTATAAATAAAACACTTATTGGGACCCAATTATAAATGAACAAACGGAACAATTTAACTTAATTTGATATGGGGTTTTTTTTCACTTTCCTTTTCTTCCAGTTTTCAGTAAAACAAATAAATGTAGCTCTAGTACAGGGGACTGATGTTTGGCAGTTATCAGTCACAAGTACTAACTACTGATTTCCCAGGTAATTGTGGAACAACAAGAACAGCTATGAGAGGTGTGAATTAAGCAGCCCCACTATTTAAAGAACAAACAACTTTTTATTTTAAAATGAACACATAGTTACAACACTATTACATTTTATAGCCTGATTTTAGAAATAAATTAATTTATGTATTCATACCTTAATCCATCAGCCAGGAGATGATTGTTAGAAGTAAGAATAATGAAGGCAAACCTAAGGACCCCAAGGACCACCAGGTAGAGCATATCCATCTCCCCATCTGGTGGGCTCTAATATTAGTGTGGGCCAGGCATAAGGTTGTCATAGTTTTTGGTAATAGTATCCATCATATTGGCAAGATGACATAATCCTCCTCTGAGTAGAGCAATTTGCATTTCATGGGATAGTTCTTGATTAGTGTATCTGACCAAGTATGCTTCAAAGGTTTAAAGTACACTTGCCACCAATATATATTGGAGACAGCTATATTGTGGTTTGATTAAAGATTTAACTGAAGGCTAATAGGATTGCACTTTGTAATCCACTAGGAACCAGTGACATCAGTAAGGCGTTTCATGCATGTGTATTTGTAGATCTGTAACTCCATGTATCCATGTGCCAGCAGGGCTGTAATGAGGGCAGTACTGGCGGTACGCCTACCCCCAGGGCTCAAGGCTGAGGGGGTGCAATGGCCGCCTACTATATGCCGAATGACCTGCCTCTCAGGTAAATATCAGTGCAGTGCGTTCCACGGGCCAGCACCGCATCTCTGTACTTGCCCATTGACAGAAAGCCGACACAATGAAGAAGGCGTCCAGCATCTTGTTCACTGCAGCAACAAAAATTACTTCCATACGCTGTGATTATAGTGGAGCCAAGAGGAACCAGCATGCAAGCAAGAAGAAAAAGCAAAAAGGAGCAGGAAGAAAACAAAAAAAAGAATAAGTAGAGAGAACAAGAACAGAAGCTGAGAAGCTCTAATACATGTAACACCCTCTCTGGTGTTGTTATTGATGCCTCCCAGTGGCTGAGTGTGTGGCTCGGCACTGGGACCCAGTGGAGACACACCAGGGGGGTTGCAGTATGGGAAGAGCAGAACCTGCATGGCCGTTGGGAGTGTGACAGTTGAGAGGTTGTTGAAGATATCTTGCAAACCAGGACCCAGGAGGTAGGAGAGTGGTCTCAGGTCCTTGGCTAGTGAAGGGAGTGTGCAGCTCATGCCTCGAGGACACAATTATTTATGTTAGCCCTTATACTCACCTCACACACTTTCTTACAGCAAACAACCTTTTGGATCCTCTTCATTCAGGCTTTTGCTCTCAACACTCCACAGAGACTGCGCTGACCAAGGTTGTCAATGATTTGATCACAGCAAAAAGAAAAAAACATTACTCTCTTCTAATTCTCCTGGATCTCTCGGCTGCATTTGACACTGTTGACCACTCTCTCCTCATACAAACGCTACAATCCCTAGGTCTTGAAGGCACTGTCCTATCCTTGTTCTTATCCTACCTATCGAATCACTCTTTCTGTGTCTATTTCTCTGGATCCACCTCTGCTCCGCTTCCTTAATCAGTTGGATTACCGCAAGGCTCAGTCCTAGGTCCTCTGCTATTCTCTATCTACACCACTTCTCTCGGAAAAACTAATAAGCTGCTTTGGATTTCAGTATCATCTCTATGCGGATGATACACATCTATCTATCCTCTCCTGATCTTTCACCATCTGTGTTGTCTCGCGTTACTGACTGTCTTTCTGCCATTTCATCTTAGATGTCTTCTCGCCAACTTAAAATCAATCTTTCAAAAACTAAATTAATAATATTCCCACCCAAAAACAGAAGCTTCCTGCCTGACATTTCTATTTCTGTTGATAACATGACCATAAATCCCACCCCGCAAGCTCGCTGCCTAGGTGTGATCCTTGACTCACAACTATCATTTATTCCCCACATCAACTCTATATCTAAATCATGTTACATACATCTAAAGAACATTTCCAGATTACGCACATATCTCACGCAAGACACCTCAAAAACCTTTATTCATGAACTCATCATCTCCCACACCAACTATTGCAAAGACACTTTGTAATAAAATTACCTGCATGTGCAGGGAACCCCTGGTAATTTATTTGCATACCCATGAGTTAGCCAGGGCTGAAGAGGGAGGGAGATGCAATACCTAACCTGTGCACCTTA
The DNA here is from genome assembly GCF_038048845.1 of Mixophyes fleayi. Lineage (NCBI taxonomy): Eukaryota > Metazoa > Chordata > Amphibia > Anura > Limnodynastidae > Mixophyes > Mixophyes fleayi. The sequence continues at coordinate 39,355,250 of NC_134406.1, forward strand.
CACTTTGACAGTTGGTTACATGTAATTCAATTAGTGCAGGGGCTGAAGAGAACAGGGGGGGGGGGGGGTAGGGTGCTAGAGAGAATGGGGGAGGATGCTAGAGAGAACAGAGGGAGATTCAGGGGTGCTGGGGGTTGGGGAGAAGGTAGGATTTTCATTGGAGCACAAAATAATGGAGTACATAATTATGCTACATAAATAAATATAAAGATATAATAATTAATTCATTATACAAAAAGTGCTGATACCTTTATTATCAATAATAATGTCTATTAATTGTGGGGGGAAATTAATTTGATTTTGTGACTGATGTCTTGTGTTGTAAATGGGAATGCTATTAATTTAAAGTCAGAGCTGGTGAGGGGTGAAATTGGTTTGTTTATTAAATGTTATTATTTTAATGTCGGGTTGGTAAGGGGGGATATGTCTATTTATTAAATGGGAATGCTATTAGTGCCCATTGCATTAGAATGTCTACTTACAGCTCTGTGTCAGGGTTTGCTGCAGGAATCACCTATCTGATATGTCAGAAAGTCCCAGTCAGAAGACCAAGGTACATATGGGGGCAGACATATATTGTTCATATGAAATGTGTCACAATGACACTCTGCTAAGAATGTGAGATTTCCTTTTTACCTGCAATCCTCCTTTGGATACGAATGGACCAATTATATTTAACTTATAAACTTTTTCGACTCCATTCATCCAAGTATTGGCCTATTAACAATAAAGTAACATGAGCCTATGCACTGGAGTTAATTAGCCTGTCGGTCTACTGTTTGTAGATCCTGCACAATGAATGCTTCAGTATTTCTTCTTCATACACATTAATGGCATAAAAACAATTAAAGTGACATGTTTAGTAAATCATTATGTGATTAAGGCAGAGGAGATGTCTCGATTCTTTCAGGCTGCGTGAAACAAAAACCGAACTAAACACCTGTTAAAACACAGAGTGAAGTGACAGGTGATAGACAAAATGTCTGAACGAGCTAGTGATGATTACCAGTAGGCTGACGAGGGTTTAGGAAAGATATATAATACTTCAGGAAATGAGCTCCCTTGTCTCATTTACAAAACACATCATACACTAAGTAAATTAGTAGTTCTTTTCAATCAATGCCTAAATGTTTGATTAAATGCCAAGGTGGTAAGAGGAGACTAGTTTGTGTTAATATTAATTGCACTACTTCAATTACCCTGAAAGCCATTAGGGTTCTATCATTGATTTCCATTTAATTGTCAGCGCGCAGTGAAGCTTGTGTTTCTGGTTCAAATAAGAAAATTCAGGAAGGGATTTTGTAGGATTACAGCAATTGTTCACAGAGTTATGTTTAATCAAGGTGACTGGACCTTTATATTAATCCTGAATAATTACAAACTCCCCTTAAAACGGCATCAGATTATAAACATTGCACCATCTACAAACAGGAAAAATGCTGTTTTGCCTTTGTTTGTATAATTTTAACTTCAATTACGTTCTACGTATTTTTCCTATCAATCCATAAATATAATGAACTAATATGACTTACTAAATTGGGTATATTAAGAGTTTGAACTATCTGAAATAACATAAGCATGTCATTGCTGACCTACTTTTTCAACATTATTTATTGTTTGCATTATTATTATTATTTGCATTTCTTTATATACACTATATGGACAAAAGTATTTAGCCACACCTGTTAATTATTGAATTGAGGTGTTTCAATCAGACCCATTGCCAGAGGTGTGTTACATTAAGCACCTAACCATGCAGTCTCAATTTGCAAACATTTATGATACAAAATGGGTCATTTTGAAGAGCTCAGTGGCTTCAACCATGGTACTGTTATAGGATGCCACCTTTGCAATAAGACAATTTGTGAAATTTCATCTATGCTGGATATTCCACAGTCAACTGTATATAACATTAATAGAAAGTGTGGAAGCATTTAGGAACAAAAGCAACTCAGCCACGAAGCGGAAAACCTTGTAAAATCACAGAGTGGGGTCAGCGACTGCTAAGGCGCATGGTGCATAAAAGTCACCAACTCTTTGCTGATTCCATTGCTGAAGAGTTTTGAACTTACACTGGCATTAAAGTACAAAAACAGTGTGGCAGGAACTTAATAGAATGTGTTTCCATGGCAGAGCAGCTGTATGCAAGCCTCACATCACCAAGACCAATGCCAAGCGTCGGATGGAGTGGTGTAAAGCACACCGACAATGGACTGTGGACACAAGTTATGTGGAGTGACGAATCACGCTTCCCCAAACTTCACAGGTGGCATAATGCAGTCAGGCAGGTAACCTTGTACCGGCATCCGACAATCCCAGACTCGCCCATCTTACTGCCAAACAGAGAAGGAGAAATAATGGTTTGGGGTTGTTTTTCAGGGTGTGGACTAGGCCTCTTATCCTCAGTGAAGGGCAATCTTAATGCTTCAGCATGCCAAGTTATTTTGAACAATGCTAAGCTTCCAACTTTGTGGCAACAGTTTGGGGAAAGCCCTTTTCTATTCCAAAATGACTGTGCCCCAGTGCACAAAGCAAGGACTACAAAGACATGATTTGTTGAGTTCAGTGTGGAAGACCTTGACTGGTCCACACAGAGCCCTGACCTCAACCCCATCGAACACTGTTGAAATGAACTGGAATGGAGATTGTAAGCCAGTCCTTCTCGTCCAACATCAGGCCTTCTCATCTTGACCTCATAAATGCTCTACAGAATGAATGGGCACAAATCCCACAGAAACACTCCAACATCTTGTGGAAAGCCTTCCAAGAAGAGTGGAAACTGTTATCACTGCAAAAAGGGGACCAACCCCATATTAAAGTATATGTATTTGAATATACTGTCATTACAGATCCTGTTGGTGTAATGATCAAGCATCTGAATACTTTTGGTCATATAGCGTAGCTCCATCATATTCCACATGCATTTAAATTGGGCAAAAGTAGACTAATTATATAAATAATAATATATAAATATTTGCACTTTTAAAGTGTTCATTCTGCCACTTACACTTTTCCATTTTTATTACTGTTATGGAAACTGGACTAGTGCTTGTACCTGCTGCTCAGCGCCATGATTTTCCAGAGGTTTAGTTTTCCAATCCGCAGCATTTAGTATGCGGCGGGTTTAAGTCTCCAATCTAAAACCGCCATCAGTGTGTGGTGGTTTGTAACATTGCCGGCACTTATGGTAGAAATCTCCACCAATTTTGAAACAAAATAAGATAATAATAAAAATAATCAGAGATTTCTTTCAAATCTCTGCTGCGAAGTGTCTCCAGAACGTTCATGAGACACTTTGCGGCTAATTGACGCCTTTCCCCTTATTATCTCAACAAATATTTAGATGCCAAACAGCACAGTTACCATAGTATTGGGTCATTATTATTTATATGCATACTTATGTTAGGCTAACATTTTTGCCATCAGCAATATAGCGTGCACATGGAATTACATTAGTTCTGTTAATAGATCAAATATTTCTTGACGTGACCGTTATGCACTGTGCCAATTTCCAACATCACACAAGTGATTGTCTTGTAATCAAGAAGGTGATAAAGCGATATATGAAAGGACTAACATAAGATATGAAACAGGAAATACACATTAAGGGTCATCGCCGTTTTTTTTCTTATGTTCATATTAAGTCCCAGGAGACAGGGAAAGGGCGCTTTAAACCTAACAAAACTTGGCAAAAGCAGAAAGTGATATATTATTCCCTATACAAAACATTCTTTTAAGTGGTCAAGATGTTCTTTTCCCTCTAATCCTCATTTATACTCCTTAGCCATTTGTTTGGGATTAAATTAGCTGCAATTTAGAAAAAAAAATGAATGAAAGGCAGCACATTGAGTAGATATCACTTGTTATCTGAATAGGGATTGCTCAGAACCTTTCACAGCAATTCAGTAAGCCTGGAGGGGTGCACTGTGTGAATTGTTAGACTGTCACTCTGCAACAAAGTCTATCAGTCGGTACCGCCATAGAATAAAAAAAAGAGGCAAGAGACAATGAATTAAATAGAACTCGCCCATTTCTTTAAAAATCAAAAACAAAAGAAGTTCAGCATTTCTAGCAGAAACTATTATTAATGTTTTTGCAGATTGATCTATTGGTATTACTGTATGTTTAATGCATACGTCATATTCAATAAAATGTATTCAATCTACTTATTTATTTAATTTATTGGTAATTTTGAAGGTGAATGGATGTTAATGGATGGAGCAGAAAGTTTAACCTCACCACATTAATTGGTCTCTTAATTAACACCTATTGGCTTCTATCCAACAAAGAAAAAAAAAACTATTCTGAAAGAAGGAGATCAGAAGGAATGTACTGCAAGGCTGGGTTGATGCTGATGTCAGGAATTTTAGGTTTAGATCACATTAGCCCAATGTGATACATTTAGCAAACTACTGGTGGTAGTGAAAACAGGCAGCTCTTCCTAAACAAAGTAACATGGTTTTAGCATGGAAACCATTGCCCAGCCCTTGTTTACATTCATTCCATCAAGCATATTGTGCATAATGTTATATGCTGTATTTGATTTTTAAAAACAAGATACTGTAGAATAAAAATGTCTGTTGGCAACACGACAATAGGCTGATTTTTCAATTTACTTAAAGTTACGCCAACTACTCAGGTCACTGACCTCACTATCTGCCTGATGAAACAGCATGAACAAAATAGTAACATGCAGCATGGTGGCTCAGTGGTTAGCACTTGTGCTTTACAGCACTGGGGTCATGAGTTCAATTTCCGATCATGGCCTTATCTGTATGGAATTTGTATGTTCTCCCCCTGTTTGCGTGGGTTTCCTCCGGGTGCTCCGGTTTCCTTCCACACTCCAAAAAACATACTGGTAGGTAGGTGTGTGTGTCTGTGGGTGTGTGTTAGGGAATTTAGACTGTAAGCCCCAATGATGCAGGGACTGATGTGGGTGAGTTCTCTGTGGAATTAGTGGCGCTATATAAATAAATGGTGATGATGATGAACATGCAATAATGTGGAAAGTGTTGTAACCAATATGTGCATTGCAGCATGCCTTATAAGTGAACCCATGTACTGTGCATAACATATTTTGCTTAATTAGCATGTCCTCTAATGACAATAAAATAAGCTTAAAATGTAAGTTATATATAGAATGATGCATGATCTACTGTAAATATTAATATATTATACAGGAGAGCCCTAGGACCATAGAATGGCACTAGGTTAAGGGCAAAAAATTTTCATACAGGTCAGGCAAGCCTGAGGGGACGTATAATAATTTGACTGCATTATTTCCTATAATACACAAGTTTACCTAATGAACATTGAATGAACTATCAAGTCTGACATCAGAACTCCCAAAGCATAAGCTTTGATATCTGAACTCAACAGTTATAAAGATTTTATTTATACAAATAAATAAATCAGACTTATTATGTATTATAGCTATTTCCATATGCCCACTTGTGTCTATTTTATCTCTGTATTTTTATATATCTAGTGTGAGAAAGACACTAGGTAATTGACAGGACACAGTTTCCATCTCTGTGAGTTTAGACTCTGTGTATGTCTGTGTAAGGCTGTCTCCCCACATTACAGCCTGTCACACACACTTTTCAGCCTGAACTGTCTTGGGGAATGGCTCTCTATGCCACATAACCCTCCCCCTAGCATCACCAAGAATGGGGACATGGGCTTCGCGGAGAGCACATGCTTCCTTGATGAAGCGTCTGTTTTCTTATGCAGAACGCCTGGTCTATGTTCCACTGTGAACTGTAAAGGCTGGAGAGTCAAGAACCACCAGGTGACCTTGGCATTTACCTCCCTGTTGGTATGCATCCAGCACAAGGATGCATGATCAGCTACTATGGTGAATTTCCTGCCCAGGAGATAGTACTGCAGGGCATCTTTATGATCAAACATTCTTTTTCTACTTTCACCTAGTTTTGCTCACATGGTAGAACATTTCAACTCAACTAAGTAAGGGGTTTTCAATCCCCTTCTTGACTTGGACAGAAGTATCCCAAAGCCAACACTAGATGCATCTGTCTGCAGAATGGACCTTTGGTTAAAGTCCTAAGTGGATTCGGACAGTTCTTTACAGCTTCCACCTTATCCAACTGGGGGCTTTCACCTATCCCTTTCCCACTATGGTGCACAAGTACTTAGTCTCTTTCATAGTCACTGCACATATTTCTGGATTAGCATTTAGCCTGGCAGACTCTAAAGATGCTTATACGGCCTCTACCTTCAAAAGATGGGCCAATGTTATCCAGATATGCTGAAACACAAGTGGCATGAGGTCGCAAGAGCTTATACATGGCCTGTTGAAAGGTGGAAGTTGCATTATGTAGGTCAAAGGAAAGAAAGAGTCCATCAGGGGTGGAAAATTTTGTCTCTTGCTTTGCTGAAAGGGTAAGTGGGATCTGCCAATATCCCTCAGTGATATCAAGGGTGGTCAAATAATTACTAACTGTAATGGTGCCATTAGTGTTCAGTACAAGTGCAATTGGACTATTCCATTAACTTGTGGATTATTTGATCAAATCCATCTTAACCATTTTTTATGCACTTTCTGCTTTACTGCTTGCTTCAGGTATACGATATGGCTTCTGTTTGACTATCACCCCTGGACTGGTCAATAAAAGCAGGTATTGGATTTTATTTTTCTTGAGTGGAATGTTCTCTAGATAGTGGGTGGCATAATCCAGAATTACTAGGACATATTGGTGTCTGCGTGTAGACTTTTCAGAGGGACCCACCAAATCCATTATAAAAAAGGAACCTGAATTACTGGAATAGGAAGAAGGGGTGCTTTAGAATCAGGTTTGGGACAAGGCATTTGACATATAGGACAAGAACAGAAATACTTCTTTACTGCCATAAACACGCCTCGCCAATAAAACATCAATAAGATTATTTCTTATTCTCTCACAAATGTCCCCCCCACAAATGTGTATGTGATACCTTTAAGGCTAATGGAACCTATTTTTTGCAGCACCAACGCTTGTTATATAGTTTTCTCTTGCACATTACCAACTCTATGCAGCAAATTGTTTTTAATAATATAGTAAGGTTTACCTTCAGCTAGCCTAGTGGCCTTTTCTACACCATAAACTTCAACCACATTTTCAAGAATGGCATTATTAAGATGGTCACATACAAAGTCTCTTAAGGGAAAACATTTGGTATTACTGACCTGTCAGGATACTCTTCTGGAGGTGAGAAGACCCCATCTATGACATCCCCACCAGCGACACAGCAGTAATGTTTTTTCACCAGTCCGGCTACTCACGTCTCCAATGATTTTGGGAACAAATTGCAGTGGACTCCAGTACAGCATTCAAAAATGGCAACTCCACAATTTCAGGGAGCTTATCAACTGTATCCTCAATCATGTTGGTCAAGATCAGATTTTCTGCCTTTATGTCAATTGGCGAATATATCTGGCCAGACTTGCTGTTGGCGGACTTCTTTAAATAACAGAAAGCGTCTTGCCGGAATGAGCAGCTTTGGTGCAATGGAAGCTACCGCAGTAACCGTCTGATCTTTCACAGTGACCGTTTAATTACCATGACAGTTACTCAGAACTACCCACTGTTGTGCAGCAACTTGGATATACCTGACTGACCTGGACAACGGACAACGGAACAGTCCATAGGCTCCTGCAATGTAGAACACTGGGCGTGAAAGTAGCCAGGTTCAGCATACTAAAAGCATAGCAGAGCAGTTGGAGCCTTAACGGGTTCCTTGTCTGTAGTATCTTTTCCGTTGTGTCCTCTAGAAAAAACACGTAAACTCGGCTTCTGTCGGAGCATTCGCTTTGGAAACCACGTTAGAGGTCTGGCCATTTGTTGCAGCACTCCGAGTCTCACCACGACAGTAGCAAGTTCTTCAAACAACTGTGGATCAGACTGCAGTACCCACCTTTGCAACCCCCTGTCCAAAACCACGGATTCAGTGGTCTGTGGCACGTATTTTCTTCCTGCTTCTCTGCTTCCCTAAGCTAGTAATACAAATTGCATGCTTTATAGATGGAGTTTCAGGGAAGGTTTTAATGTGACAACCTGAAAATAACTTTGTATCCCTTACACTCACCTACAGAAGATGCCTTGACATTGGCAGGTGAGCTTAATCCCAATATAGCTATAATGTGCACAAAATTCTACTTTAAGTATATGCTGACACATAGTTATTTATATATTCTTTGTTTGTAAGCGCCAGACAGCAACTTTCTTAAATGCAGATCATTTAAGAGACCTCTGCCAGCCCACAGGGATAGCAGTGTTTTGATTGTATATAAATTAAAGTAAGTAAGGAAAGCTGTCATCAATAAGTATTTATACTTAACTTGGCAGTTTGCTGTTTTGACAACTGTCACTGTAAATTAGCACTACAGCTGGATCTCCTTTTGTTAGTATTTTTTTAATTGTTTTTACTATATAAAGGACACCTTTGATTGACTTTCATGTGAATATTTATATAATAGATTAGTCAACTGATATCATTATTATAAAATGTGGAAAGAATGGTATATGAGATTGATAGAGAGAGCCCAATAAATTAAAAAGGAAATAAGCTGGTCCTTGCATAAAACAACATTTGTAACATTTATTGAAATATGAACGGTACATATGATGAATGCATCGGTTACTGTTATCGAACTTCTTCTCTTTACATACATGATTACCAAGTGCCATATGTACTTTACATGCCACAATGTCTGAAATTGCCTATTGGGCATTTAACAGATCTATCTATTACTGTTACTTGAAAGATCATGGGGCTGAGTGGCACATACACCAGTTTGTATGAAATTGCTCCTCGTATGTGTTACGTCCGTAACTATTCTTTAAAATAAATATTTTCTGCTGCAATCGCTGTGGTTCCATAGCACATAGGTTTTATTCGCAGTGCATATTAAAAGGCAAAGTTTGGTAAACATACGCGTGCGACAGTTGGCACCAACTCAAGCTTCAATCCGACCGCTCTGCGGTCCAAAACACAGAGCTCAACAATTTATACACTGTACAGTTGTAAAAGTAGCTACATCGCAGGGAAAAACAGTTACAGTTGTAAGGTCTTCATTCATTGGTTGAAGGTTCTTGTACTCTCAGTTACTTGATGTGGAATTTATGGATTCCTCTGGTCATTGTTCTTGAAACTGCCAACTGTCCTTTCCTCAGGCTCCCGCTTCTAGACCTGTATACCTGTTTTTCCTGACCCCTGTGTACTAGCTATTTGGTGTACAAAATAGTGATATTATTTATAACTTGCGTTCTCAGGGTGCGAATACTACACAAGTTACACCGGAAATGTTCTCATAAAATGGCGAGCAGATAGATACCAATCTCAATGTATTTCAGATGTCGGAAACATTATTTAGCTTTTTAACCACATTATATTTTATATGAACAGTTTATAAAATACATTAAACACATTTAAATGTTATAATAAAATTTACGTTGTGTATGAATAGCATTGCAGCTGATTGAAATGTACAGAAAATATTGATTACCACCTTCATCCAATTATTTAACTTCCACACATGCCCAGAACGAGGGTGCATGCATATTTGCCTATGCAGACGTGTTCCATTCTGGCACTTACACCAACTGTGCCTGGAGAGGTGAGACGGGGAGGGAAGGATGTGATTACATTGGCTGAGTCATAATACAATGCATACTAGTGGATGCTATTCAATGCCAAACCTCTTCTAGAGGCCTCTATATACGCAGACTGCCAAATATCTGTTGATTTCACAGTACAGGTCCCCCAAATGTCTGGTGGTGTTACAAATTACAATGTAGTCCCCTAAAATCTCTGTTACAAAATCAGACCCCAAATCTCTAGTGGCGACTCTTCTGCTGTCCCACGCTGTCTCTGGCGACGCTTGGCAGTGCTGGATCATTGTTATATTCAGTAGACGGATCCTAGCATGCTGATTGGTGGATAGTTCCAGACATTTATCAGTCAGTGTTTGGGGACATCATGACACAGTTGTTGGTGGATGGCCAATACAATCTACCAATCAACCTGGTAGGAGCCCTCTACTGGGTATGACAACATACCCAGTAACCGTGCAGGTGCACACTCAGTAGCCATGTATGTTTGCCGAGAGGAAAGCAGAGAAAACTTCCTGGCCACTCCGATTGTGTTTATAATGAAACACAATCAGAATGGCTGGGGAACATGTACAGCTATAGGCAGGCTATTGACCCATGAGGCAGATGCCCCTCTGCCCCCCCCACACCCACCCAGACTGCTCCAAAGGCAAACCTCCATAACATGACACACTACTAACCTCAATAATGGGTTTTATTCCTCATATTTTCACTGAGCCCCTTTGATTTTCTCTTTATTAAAATTCTGATTACCATTTACAAGCATTACCTGCAGCCAGTTGCCTCTTCTCCGAAGCAAATGTTTATGATACATCAGCCAATCTTGTGGATTTCCTCCCCCAAGCATCTGACATTGTGGTGCTAGACAAGGAGTAAAGCTCCAAGTCATAGACTTCAGTTCATGGAAGATTTATGTATAGATTCAGTTCCAAGGTTGTTTGATGTTGAACTTGTACAAACTACAGATGAAGACAAGTTTATTGAGATCCCCCGTGCACTTGTGAGTCTTTCATCAAGAAAGTCAACTGTGCCACTCTCCACTAAGGACACTACGCACTCACAAAGGAACACTATAGTGTGAGCGGCAGTAAAATCCCATATATATACTCATCACTTGGGGAAACGCTGAGTCATCATGCCCTTGTTGTATTTAACGCTGGCACCAACTCTAGTTACCCCTTTTTAACATCAGAATAGATAAAGTATTTGTTTGTTTTATTTGTATATAACACATAAAGAGGAAACCAGTTTAAACTTGTTTTAAATTAACCTAATTAAAACAGTGATGTTGACTACAAGCAAAGATAATATCTTACATTTAATTGATAATGTCTTACTTTTAATTTTATAGATCAGCCCTTTCTATTGGTGGAACATTTGACAAACTTCAAATGCTTGCTTGGCGAGTTAATGCTTGCACAGTGAGTGAATGCTTGCACAGTGAGTGAATGCTTGCACGGTGAGTGAATGCTTGCACGGTGAGTGAATGCTTGCACGATGAGTGAATGCTTGCACAATGAGTCAATGCTTGCACGGTGAGTGAATCCTTGCACAATGAGTCAATGCTTGCAAGGTGAATCAATGCATTCAGACAGACACTGATGTACAGTTTACTCTTTCCATGTCCTCACACTGATTTCCTTTTTATGGTTGCTATGGGATATTTCATATTTGCATTTACCATATCTGTTTGTAATCCATCAGCAATGTTTTACACCATCAAATAAAATGCATTTAGCATGTTTTAATTTGTTTAATTAATGTAGCTCATTTTCAAGTAAATATTTAAAAAAAATACTTAATCTCATTCAAAAGTTTAGCAATGATTAGTTAGTGTTTATCATTATTATTATTATTATTATGTTATGTGTAGTGTTTTAGTAGTAGTAGTAATAGTATTACATATACCAAAAGGAATATTCTTACATTCCTATTAAGCTACTTGATGAAATAAACATAGTACAAGCATCTCCAATCTCCAAAAAAACAGAAAAAAAATCACAGTCTTGGGAGTAATCAATCAACAGTCCAGGGTCTTGCAAAAATGCAAGTGGGTTTCATGTCATCGTTCATGGTCCTCTGAGGCCTTCTTCAGTTTGCATTAGGGACTGAAATGTTGACATACAACTACATAAATAATGCATTTCTATTTTGCTATACCCTTGAGTGTTGAGTGAGTACACTGTAGATATACATCACTTGTAATAGCACCAGGACTGCTGAGACTCTGTAATGTTGATACTTATAAATATATGTGTGCTTTTTTATTTAAGTTCCCATTATGTCATGTTTGAAGTCATTTTTAAATCCAGTTCATCACTTGTTAAATCATACTTCCCAAATGTCGCTCCTTTGGACCAGAACTCTTCTGCTCCTTTGTCCTTCCAAATCATCTCTCTTTTGGGGTTAATCGACAAACACACATGGATAAACTCATCCTCTGGGTCTCCAAAGTGTCCATTTGGATGAGAAAATGTAGAACATCACCAAACCAGCATAGTATTACAATTGTAATGTTTGTAAATGTGTACAATAAGCTGTGTTTTACAACGACCCAGGCTAGTTTGTAGACATTTCTAGAAATGCTAAAAAGCAGTTCTTAACCAAGATTCCGCCTTAGGCCATTTCAATTGTTGGAAGGTACAGTAAAAGTACTGTAAATATAGAGGCCGGTCAGAGGTTCTGTGGTGTTTGTATAGTGACCATGATTGCCTAGAGTTGGGGAGACTTCTCCATAGGAAATGCCAAAAATTCAGATTTTTACAGGAATTAAATTAAGTCAAATTTTGGTAGACCTAAAGGTGTTTTTTGAGCAGTTCTGGGAATGGTTTGGGTTGCTCGGGAAGGTTGGCCACATGTACATACATGTACATACACATGTATATACAGTAGGAAAGATTGGACATGTCTAAGATCCTGAATTGGAAAGTGTGTTTGGCTGTTGTCTGACTAAAATGTTGTCAAACGTTCATACATGATATATTTTTCTAGACTGTGAGTGAATCCAATGCCTGGATGAAAAAGAAGGTTTAAAATAGTAATAAAAGAGCTGGAGACTAAATAACTAACTTCGATTAAATTCCCCCTCTGCACTATGTGAAATGACGCCTGAAGAAATTAGACCTCCGTAACAAATGACCTGAACTGCAAGACAGGCTACAATGGTCTGTAATGTCCGAACCACCTCAAACTGTTCTTTCAGAGTTCATGTCTCTTGATCCGTTTCTTCTCTGCTTCCTCTATTAGTCAGAAAGCCACAAATCTTGGGCCTAAGTTCCCTGATCTTCTCAATCTATATCACTGCTTGTAAACTAATTTGGGTTTCAGTATAATTTCTATGAAATGACTCCCAGATATATCTATCCTCTAGGGATCTCTCACCATTTGTGTTGCCCCAAGTTACTGAATGTCTTTTCACCTTGGATGTTCACTCACCTCTTGAAAAATCTTTCAAAAATGAACTATTATCTTTCCAACAGCCAACAGAAGCTACTCACTTTACATCCCTATTTCTGCTGACAAAATAACAAGAAACCCACCCCTTCAAGCTCACTGCTAAAGTGTCATCCTTGACCTTGTTCCCCACATCCAATCTGTCTCTAAATCCTGTTATATTGATCTAAGAAACATCTCACACAATACACTGCAAGAACCTGTGTTCATGCACTCATAGGGACTTATGCTGGTTGCGTATTGTGTACTAACCTAACGGGTGTATGCCCAACTCAGAAAGAGACCATAATCTCTAGCATTGACTATTTTGAATGCAGCAAACTTGTTCTTGCAAACCATTCTTCTGGTACTGCCCCACTCTGTCAGTTCCTACATTGGTTGCCTGTCCCTTATCAAATCCAATATAAAATACCTCTACTAACATACAAAGCCACTAACCAACTTCAATGACATACAACTCTACACTCGGCTCAAAATATCCCCAAATTGATCCCTCTGCTCTGCCCGGGATCTGCGACTCTCATTCAGACTCATCAATTTACACACATTTCTGGTTATAGGGTTTATTAAGGCTGCATCCATATAGTTCAATCCCTTCAGGCAAGTTTATTAAATTCCCGAACTGCATTTCTGACCTTCCTAGGCTATTCTACCTATGTCCAGTTCACTCAAAACTTAGTTATTCTCTTGCTATGCTGAAACATACGGGTCCCTACACCAACATTGCTGGATGATATAGTCCGACAAAGCACCTTTTCCAATGTTATCTGGCTGCATCAATATGCACTATGTGACATATAACATCATACATACAATCCTATTTTACAATAAATTCTTAGATTGTGAGCTTAGCTCTTTGTCTGTTAATATCATGCAATGTTTTATTACCGTGTCTGTTCCCAATTTGTAGAGGGCTTGCAGAGTATGCTGGCACTCTGTAAATAAATGTTATTAAATGGTATTTACCCAAGAAAAACATTTCCTGAGCTCTAATGTCCCATTAGGTGCAGCACTGTGGGTGTATCTCCCCAGAATTTCCAATGCTACTAAAACTAGACCGCTGATTCTGCTGAGTTTTCCTACTACAGACATTAATGCAATTTATAAAGAGACGGGACCACTTCATGAGCTTGCCACATGGATGGCAACTACAGTCACCCCCCTTTGTTAAATGTTAATTATTTGCATCATGATCCCTCATCAATGCATACTTCCCAATTTTTAGGGTTTTGGAACCAGCACCCTTCCCGTGGAACTGCAGGACACTCCCCTCAAATTGGGTCTGTCCCTCCTATATTGGGATAATTGGGAGGTATGCTCTGCACAGCGATGTGTAATATGTTGGTGCTTTATAAATAAAGGATAATAATATTACATTCACATTATAAAATGCAGTGATTATATTGTAGAATTGATATATAATCGAAATAATAATTGTATGTAACCCAGGCTTGCTCTGCCCTCTGGTGGACACAGCGCAGCACAACCTGTGGTATATAATTTCACAGTAGAAACTTTACTTTTCATCAACCTTTGGGAAAGGACAGTCCCCCAGAGGACCACAAACAGAGTAGTCTAGTAGCCAATTTTCTCTCTTGGAGACTAGCCAACGAGAGGAAAGGAGCTGCTGTAGGAGCCACCATCTCATACCTGGGAAGGCTGAGTGCTTAAATACAAGAGAGAGAGAACGTCTCCAGCTGCAGCTGATACTGCTGAATGCTGCAACAGTCAAGAAAGGGAGAGAGCCGAGCTCATCTGTCTTCAGTGCTGTCAGGTTAAGTGGTTATAGGCACCATACTCACCACTTTGATAGAAGAGTCAAGAATGGTAAGAGAGACAAATTCAGCTTCCTGAATACATCTCACCTATACATGCTGTTTTGAAGGCAAAGGGTGGTCACACCAAATATTGATTTGATTTAGATGTCTCTTCTGTTCATTCACTTTGCATTTTGTTAATTGATACAAATAAATTATTAACACTTCTATTTTTGAAAACATTATTACTTTACAGCATTTTTTCCAGACCTGCCTAAAACTTTTGCACAGTACGGTAGATAATGTATAAAATATATAAAAAGTTTTTTTTAAACTTATAAATAGGATCAGATTTAGTTTGTTTCTTTTGGTTCATGGTCGTTACTGTAGCTCACAAGTGCGATGCAGCTACTTACACCTGAGCTGATGCTTTCAAACCTTCCACTGCCTGACTGACGTGATGACTAATTCACTGACTTGAGGCCGGTAGAGGGGGGCTATTGAAATAAGCAGTTTTGTGGAAGACGTTGTACAACACAGTGTCATCTGTATAATTAACAAGTACCAAAAGTAAGTAAATGCCCCCTCTATTGGCTGACCTTGACCCTGGTAGCTGGCCACACCCTCGTCTGATGACTGGCCACGCCCCTTCTGTGCTGCGCCCCTGCTTTGAGGGCAGCACCCACTTATTTCAAACAGCATTTCATGGATCCCTTCCACTGCATACTCCCTGTGGGCCTCTCATGCCCCAGTCCGACACTGCTTATATTAGAAGGACTAATAATACTCCCAGTTTACTGTAAATGAGGAAGACTAGCAGTTTAAATGGTCACACAAGCTGTGATCCTTCGTTCTTGAATCCCTGGCACCTCTGATTGGAGTTGAAAGATAACGGCCCAAAGACCACCAGCAGTCATCTTATGACCACATTTACCAGCCTTGCCATGAAAGATCCTATCAGTGACAAGTGGATCATTATCACAAATTGCGGTTGGTTCAGGCCAACTAACCAATATGACCTGTTGATATAAAGTGTTTGGTCAGCATTGTTCTAATTTCAGTTTAAGTTTAAGATTATGTATAGGCATTGATGTACCTAATGGAGGTGACAACTGACATGGTTCCACTCTCACATCTTACCTAAAACATAAACAGTTTATCAATATAATGCACACTACAAAACTTCTATGTGCTAAGGGCAAAGAGTATGTAATCCTCAACTACTAAAACCGCTTCTCGAGATGTTTGCCTTTAGCAGCCCCCTTTCCGAGGAACTAGATACGTTCCACAGTACTCAACTGACCCCAGGACTTAAGCTCGGGTAGTAGTAGTTATTGATTTACAATTGTCCGGTGGAGTGGAAAGAACATGGCAGGAGGTAGTGAGCAACCTTGATGGTGTAGTGTTGACAATCAGACAGAAAAATAGATGCAGATCTGTTTAGCAAGCCAAGAGTCTGGAGTGGAGAAGATTGGTGATAGCAGAACAGGTCAGGATACAAGGCACACTAGTTCAAGTAGGAAATATCACCAGCATTGGTATGAAGACAGAATGAGGTTTTTAAAGGCAGCAACACCAATCAGAACTGCAGGAGGATTTCAGAACAAATACACATTATTTCCTTGGTAGAATAAAGGAAATAATTTTACATAAGAATTATAAGGTATAAAAAATATTAAAAAAATATAAGATTACTTCCAAAACCTTCATTGTGTTTCCGGTATTGGTGTTGATTTTGGTTGTAGCATAGTGTACCTAGACCCATATTCATCAAGAGACTAGTTAAATACAGATGTGTGTTTTTTGGAATTACTTGTCTTTTTTTAAAGTAAGCACAATACATTTCTTTTGTGTGTATTAATGAATCAGGCTCCTAATTTTTAGCCTTAAGGCAGAATTATGTCTCTCTGCTACTAGAAGATGCTATTGGACAGAATTGAATCAGCCGGGAATATCAGCTCCAGAGAGGTAGTCGGGTGGCAGTTTAATTAGCAAACAAAAGATACATTTCATACACAAGGTGGAATTGGAAGCAAATGAACAAAACAGAGTGACAGAGCTGAAGCAGACAGTATGACAGCTTAACACAAGGTACAGGCAGACAAAGTCCAACATTTCTTAATATACAAGAATATAGCAACGGCCACAGATTAAACATATGGAAATAGCAGCAATATTTAGGTAAAAGGGTGGCAGTTTAACGAAAGATACAGGGCAAGTGCCAGCATATTTAAGTAATATAAGTAATATTAGCAAAAGAAGATGGTTTGAGATCCCTCCCTGTCTTTTCTTGCATAACATTTACTAGTAGTAAATGCTTGTTTTGTGTGATTGCTCTTTCCATATATTATTCCCCAACCACTTCCTCTGCTGCAATATTGACATGATCAATTTGACATTTGCAATGGAATGGATTGTATTCAACCATAACTGTCATCCGCAATGGTGCTATGCTCTGCAGTAGTATTCAAAGTAGCATTCAATCAACTACAAAGACATCTTGACTTGAATATATGTTTTTTTTTGCTCTCTGATTACTTTTCTCAGAGTATATTAAATTTATTTCAGATATCTTAACTAATGTTTTACCAGTACTAATAAACATGTATTCTTTACATAGGAACTGCTGCGGCTATAGTGCACTCCATCAAGGCTCACAGTTTAGTTTTATAACTTTTTATTTTTATATTATTATTATTATTATTATTATTATTATTATTATTATTATATTTTTATTGTTTTTTTCACCAAATGAATGCAGTTCATAAATCACTGCAGTTATTTGTGTTTGTAACAAATGAAAGAGCCTGGAAACAGAGCTATGCTTTAGTTTCTAGTGTTATAGCGACACCAAGTGGAAATGTTATAAATTGCAGTATCATAAATAATCTGAATTTAAACATAACCTTGTTCTAAAGGATAAGAATGCAGAGGCACACTTTAGACATTAAAGACATACTAATCTCAATAAGAAACATTTGCGTATTAAACTGTAATATTTCTTAATAATATATGAAATAAATATGGGGCTCTTAGTGCACATTTTGGTCAAATTGTGAATGAATATCTGTCTTCCAAGTGAACTCATGCAGATGGGACAAATCCAATTATTGGGTAAAAACACTTGTTGCTTCTCTCTTCCCACAATAGGAAAAAGATACACTAAAATACAAACAAAATGTTCAATTCTGTATCATAACTTGAGATTTGTTCAAAAGCAAACCAAGTGTGATGGCTACTTACAAGAAGCCGACCTTATTCAATGTGGGAATCCCGATATATTCAAGCCCGAAGCTTTCGATGTCAGGTAGTTCCTTTCAAATTGGGCGAATATCCTCCAAGTAACAACCACTGTTTTCAGTTCCAATTGCCGCAGGTATAGGAACCGCAATCACTCCGTTAGCATTCCATAAAAACACAGAAATCACACATACTGTAATATTGTTTAAAATTAGGAGTTAATTCTTTAATCAAGGAAACTCATATTAAACAGCCACATAATCATCATCATCATCATCTATTTATATAGCGCAACTAATTCCGCAGCACTGCACAGAGAACTCACTCACATCAGTCCCTGCCCCATTGGAGCTTACAATCTAAATCCCCTAACAAACACACACAGACAGAGAGAGACTGAGGGCAATTTAATAGCAGCCAATTAACCTACTAGTGAGTTTTTGGATTGTGGGAGGAAACGTTTGATGCAAAAACAAAACAAGAAGCAAATGTTTTACTTCAAAATGTTCTAAAGTTTGAAACAATATTGACAGTGTTCAGTTACTTGTATATGTTTGAAACTACAGCCCCGTTATCAAGTTATTTACAGACAAGTGGTTTAGACATGGTTACTGCATTGAGTTTAGTAGATTCAGCTACAACAAAGTTGAAGGAACAGACAAGAACATTTGATAACGTCACAGCAAGGCATTGAAATTTGTAAATAAATGTAATGACAAGATTTCTCAATTGAATATGGATGATAATCAAACTTTGGAAGGTTTTATTGAACCGTCTCCACAAATCAGCAAAGATCAAGTAATATTGAAATTGTTTTCTTTTGCTTCGAATTTTGATGTATTAAAGCTATTGCCTAATGATGGTGAGAATATGCATTCCAGTTGCAACAAGAGTAAAATTTGTATCACTTGCCCATCATGTATACTAATTTTTTTTAGCATCAAACAGACTTCATGGCAAGCCATATGATAACCTTTATGATCTTTATAAAGTCATCTGTACTCTAAGTGGTATATTTACTAAACTGCAGGTTTGAAAAAGTGGAGATTTTGCCTATAGCAACCAATCAGATTCTAATTATCATTTTGTAGAATATACTAAACAAATGAAAGCTGGAAACTGATTGGTTGCTATAGGCAATATCCTTTTAGCATCAAGGCGGGCTTTACATTGTGCAATGGTTCCATCCGCACAATGGTGAACTGGGTCCTTAATGCGCCACTGTGCATGTGCGGATATCCGAAACCGGAAATTCGGCTATCGCGCTGACACTTCCATTGAGATAGTGATACAGACCAGTTGCAGCATTAGGAGCTGAGTGCCCACATACAATATAATAATATAAGTTGCTCAAAAACCCTTAATAAGTGATGGGAGGATCCCACTATATTGTAGGAGAACCAGTGACCACAACAATAGTATCCTGCACGGTTGTGCAGAGAGCCAGAGAGTGCACCATACTAAATAACCTGCATCTGCATATACAACTGCATAAGGGTGTATACAGTAACCTGCAGACATACAAGACTGTATTACCTGATTGGTGCTGTACTGCAAAACTACCAACTGTGAGTACCTGCATAGTCAAGTGTGTTACGAAGTCCATTAAACATTGTCACGAACAACACTCACCTGAGTCTACGTGATGCAGGTGTGACACAGAGTTAAACAAAAAACAACCACCTGGTCTGCCTAAAATGATTAAATCCTGCCCTATCTATACCACACACTAGTCTTGCCGTACCAACTATGCCACCACCAAGGTTTTTTTTGTGAAGAGCTGACACTCTTATTTAGGAAGCCTTCGGTTCTCCCTAGAATTAATCTAGCACAATTTACTTTAATCAGAGTTAACATAAACCACAATGTTCTCCTCGTTTTACTTATGTAGCATCTTCACCAAACTGTCGCGTGAATTCGTAAGAACACAGAGACTTGAATTTAACAAGGGTAATTTAATATGGAAAATACATCAACAATGCTTAAGATAAAACAGTTAATAAAAGGCATACAAATATAATGCAAAAATATAATTGTTTTTTATAAAATAAAAAGGATAAAACACAGAATTGATAACTCACATATAATCAAGTTTCTGGTGCTGGGAGAAGCATGAAAAATGGTAAACTCTTGTGAACAATTTCTTAGAGTCACAGTGCAGTTTTAAATCCAAGCTGGAGGGCCCACAGCTCCCATTCCTATGATGTCAGAAAAATAAGGTCTGTGAGAATGCAAATTAGGGTTTTATGACTCTGCTGGAGAAGCACTTCTTAAGTCAGGTTTTTGTTACCCTGTCCTAACTTTTCACCAGTATTGCTTACAAACATGATTTTACCTCCACACAACAGGTCATAAGTTCCCCTTCATCTGCATACCACACATGCCTCTGGTAAGTATGATATTGGAGAAAATGGTATGATATTTTCCTGTGACCCTATTCAGCTTGAATTTGCCATTAACATATAACCCTGTCTCTGCAGTTGCCATGTCTGAGGCTTCCCAAACATGTTTTAGATTTCATTATCTTGAAAGAGATATTTTCAAAGGTTTTCACATTTGCGGCCTGCCATAAATTATACAAGGTGCTACAATGGATCCAGGCTCTTATCTACCAGCCCCCTATGGGTAGTTTAACATAAACAAAACACATTGATTTAAACAGCTCCTCTGAGCCATGTCACACTATTTCTAGGAATTAATACGCAAGCACATATTTGCAGATTTATATGTCTAAAATTTAACTTGCACATGACAAACATAAACCTGTTTAAGTTAAAATTGTTTGTGGCTTTACCATCACTTAACACCACTGATGCATTTCACAACACCAATGAAATAGACAATATTATCTACACCAATGGATCCCAAACTTTCTCAGTTCGGGGCACCATTAGGATCTCCATAAATTTTTCAAGGCACCACTAAGCCAAAATAATTACCATGTAGTCCCCGCCTTGCTTACCCCAGGGAGCTGCAGTGCACAGTTTGGGAACTGCTGATCTACACTAATAAAATCTCATCCTCACTGAGGTCTTTTCTTGTCAATGCTCCGCTGCATTCATACTATTTTATGCCACTCTATCAGTTGTGCTGCATTCCTGAGGAACCTGGATGGTCTTTTCTTGAACTCTCGAAACTCTCATAAATGTTACTTCCTGCATAGTATAAAGACTTACAACTCCACACTGTCAGCGACTATTGTGTACCAAGATACGTGATTGTGTGAGGCAAATGCCCTTAGGTGCAACTCTAAATCAGGCCTTTAATATCTGCAGGGAGCATACACCCATTACTGGCTGCTATTATCCCTGACAGTGTCTGAGTTACAGTCTGAGGATTCTTGGGCACCACCTTGTTCTGCTCTTAAATAAAGCGTCTGCATGTTGGAATAATCTTTACAATTATCTGGTTTAAAAATTATTTGCTTTTGTTTAATAGCGACATAAACAAGTCTGTTACTCCAGCCCTAGGAGATGTTTGTAACCATTTAACTTGAGTTTACTTGTTCATTTTAAGTGCAACATTTTAACCTCCATGTTCCAGAGCCTATAGATAAAGGAAGGATTTCCAGGTTACCTGCACCATATTCTGGGGGGAAACAGCCCTCAAATGTCCCACTGTTCATAAATCACCGTCTGTTTATAAGGGCAATTTTTATTTGTTAATGCAATTTATAATAAACCAGTTGATCTACATTTGGTTTCGTTACAGCACCTTCCAGATGTGTATTAGTATTAACATTCTTGCCTAATACTGGACAGATTGGGCCTGAGTCATTAAGGAGAGCAAAGCATAAAAAAGGAGTAACTTTTCCCCTGGGCAAAATCATGTTGCATTGGAGGGGGAGGTAAATTAACATGTGAGGACAGATTTATAATTGGGGTAGGGCATGTCCTAGATCAACTTTTAATGTCAGTGTAAAACAAAAGAGATCAAGTATTTGTGTCCTACATGAAAAATCAGCCAGTATTTTCCTTACATGCAAAATAATAAACTAATTTGCACCCCTTACATTGTAACATGGTTTGTCCTGGAGAACATTTACTCCTTTTGTTGCCTTACTTTCCTTAATGACTCAGGCCCATTGTCTCCTGGTTGTCCTACTTTAATATCCCAGTATATCCAGAGATAGAAGTTCTCTGTCAGTGATGTGCCCCCACATCACCCCCGCCTTGTGGCTACTGCTCTCCTCTGAGAAGGGCTGGTGAAAATACACACTGATGATGACAATCACCAGCGCTAGCCGCTTCTGATTGGCTGATTGCGATTCACCTCTGAAGTTTTCTTCATTGATCATACCAATATTATATGACTTTCTGGGCCTATTTTGAATTAAGTTTTTGCTACTTTCATTCCTACACAAGAAGTTATAGAGTCTTTTTTTATTTCATTTAAATCAAACCTAATAACGAATGCATTTTTCATTGTCAAAACAAATGTAAGTGTATTTGGGTGTAAGTACGTTTAACGTAATCCTGGTGCATAAGCGACTGGTGCAGAGCTGGATGTATCTGATGTGTCTGACCCAGCACATGGGTGTAAATATGTATCTTACCTTTTTGATTCTTATGTGCTTATATTTTATGTGTCAATGACCACTGACACAAACAAAACAACATTTTAAATATAACACAGACTAATAAAAACAAAAACAAAAAGCAAGATATAAAAGCAAAAAAACAAAAGTAAAATATGTGCTCATAAAATGGACTGTTGTTGTTGTTATTTTATTGTCAGATACTATATTTCTGTGTGGAGGCTGCAACAAGTGTCAGGATCCTCTGTGCAGCTTTCCAATCCATCCAAGTCTCACCTTTGGGTCTGTCTCCTTCTTCAAGTTCCAATATGATGCAGTGGTGCCTAAATACGCTCTCTGGGCTCCTCCACTTCCCAATCATATATCCAACAATAATCGTGATATCAGGTAACACACATCAAATATGTTTCAAAGGCTGATCAGAGCTGGTTTATTGTGATACAAGTGGGTGTCATGACACACAACCTTTTGTGTGTGTGGGGAGGGGGGGTGGGGTGGGCTCTACCCCCTTCTTCATGTGAAGTCACTCAAAGCAAACAGGAAACCGGTGGATAAAGGCAGCAGCTGTATATGACACTGATATATCTTTCTTTGTCACAGAATTGTTAACCTCTCTTTGACCACATATTAAATATATTATTCATTCTTATGACTTATAAACATCAGACGTCTCTTCCAGGTGATCATCTTCCCTCCTTAGAGCTAGTGCCCATAGTGCTCCCCATGTCTCCATCAGTAGATGGAGGAGACACATTAGGGTGAGACTGGGGCACTAGGGGTCATTGATATATGAGAAGAAGCAATGACTGTGCACAAGGGGGTTTGGTCACAAACCCTAAGACTACTGTGAATATGAAAGGACATGTCTGTTCTTGTCCATCCACATCCATCTCATGCTGTCTGAAGAAACCAATGCGGACAGGTATTTATTTTTCGCATACAGACCAATAACCCCAAGTGTGCTGACATCTAACTTACAGAAGACAGAAAACTGGAAGTAGCACGGATGGATTAAAATCACTTGTGTGCACTTAGTCTTAGTCTTTTCCTCCTCAACCCTCAGATTTGCCTATTGTAACCTTTATCTTCTCTTTACCTGTGGTTTATGTGTAATAAGCTGAGATTTCATTCTTTCAGCTTCCCCTGTACTGCCCTCCATCACCATCTCTGCCCCCAGTCATTGTCTCACACACAACTTCTCTTCCCAGTTAAGGAGCATTTATGAAGAAAACAAAAGAAAAATCAAGCAAACATACAGTATTTTAAAATACATTTATTAAGGTTTTCTTTAAAACTAAAACATACATTTGTTACTCTGCATAATAAAATAGAAACATATTGTTGAAGATGGACCTATGGCTCTTACAAACTTGTTCTATAAGAGAACCAATATAGTGGATACCCCGGACTCACGAAGAGTCATCCTTCAGCACTCAGGAGAGGAAAAACCCCCTGTGGAGGAAACCTTTGGGGAACCATGGCTGCAAGGACTGCCCTTCCCTCTGGGCATTAAGGGGATATGCAGAGATAAATTACTGAGCCTTAATCAAGTATGTATATGTGAAGGTGAAATGCTTGTTGATCATGTCAAGTTGAAATGTGTGTTGATCTTGTAAAGGTGAAATGCCTTTTGATCATGTGATGGTGAAATGTGTTTTGATCATGTGAAGGTTAAATGTGTGTTGATTGTGTGAAGGTGAAATGTTTGTTGATCATTTGAAGGTGAAATGTTTGCTGATCATGTGAAAGTGAAATATTTGTTGCCCGTGTGAAGGTGAAATGTGTGTTGATAATGAGAAGGTGAAATGTGTGTTGATAATGAGAAGGTGAAATGTGTGTTGATAATGAGAAGGTGAAATGCCTTTTGATCATGTGAAGTTGCAATGCTTGCTGATCATGTGAACGGTGAAAGGTGTTTTGATCATGTGAATTTGAAATGTGTGTTGATCGTGTGAAGGTGAAATGTTTGTTGATCATGTGAAGGTGAAATATGTGTTGATCATGAGAAAGTGAAATGTGTGTTGAGCATGATCAATACACATTTTATCTTAACATGATCATCACACATTTCACCTTCACATGAATAAAACGTGGAGGTGAAATGTGTTTTACTCATGTGAAGGTAAAATGTGTGTTGATTGTGTGAAGGTAAAATGTTTGTTGATCGTGCGAAGGTGAAATGTTTGTTGCTCGTGTGAAGGTGAAATGTGTGTTGATTATGTCAAGGTGAAATGTGTGTTGATCTTGTAAATGTGAAATGCCTTTTGATCATGTGAAGTTGCAATGCTTGCTGATCATGTGAAGGTGAAATGCGTTTTGATCATGTGAAGTTGAAATGTGTTTTGATCATGTAAAGGTGAAATGTGTTTTATTCATGTGAAGGTGAAATGTTTGTTGTTCGTGTGAAGGTGAAATATGTGTTGATAATGAAAAGGTGACATGTGTGTTGATCTTGTAAAGGTAAAATGCCTTTTGATCATGTGAAGGTGCAATGCTTGCTGATCATGTGATCGGTGAAATGTGTTTTGATCATGTAAAGTTGAAATGTGTTTTGTTCATGTGAAGGTGCAATGTTTGTTGATTGTGTGAAGGTGAAATGTTTGTTGATCATGAGAAGGTCAAATGTGTGTTGATCTTGTAAAGGTGAAATGCCTTTTGATCATGTGAAGGTGCAATGCTTCAATACACATTTTACCTTCACATGATCAACACACATTTCCCCTTCACATGATCAACACATATTTCACCTTCACATGATCAACAAACATTTCACCTTCACACGATCAACACACATTTCATCTTCATATGAATAAAACTAATTTCACCTTCACATGATTAAAACACATTTCACCTTCACATGATCAACAAGCATTTCACTTTCACATGATCAGCAAGCATTTCACCTTCCCATGATCAGCAAGCTTTGCACCTTCACATGATCAACAGACATTTCACCTTCACAAGAAAATGTGTGTGTTGGTCATGTGTAGGTGAAATGTGTGTTGAGCATGATCAACACACATTTTACCTTCACATGATCAACACACATTTCTCCTTCACATGATCAACACATATTTTACCTTCACATGATCAACACATATTTCACTTTCACATGATCAACACACATTTCACCTTCACATAATCATGTTGCTCACTAAAGTAGGTTTGGCTGAGCTAATTGATTAGATGGATATCCCCTTTTCCTCCCACTGCCCAATTTGTTTTCCTCGCAAAGCTGTGCAATTTGCTGAATTTGACAGCTATACCCTATTTAGAAACGCAATAATAATAGCACCCTGCTAGAACCTCAAATCTTAATAACATCCTAACAAGCTGAAGGACAAGTTTTCGGGTAGTCAGCTCCAAGTCTGCAGGCACATCCACATGTTTATGATGATATACTTATCTAATTCAGGTATATTTCGGCGAGATAGCTACAGTTTCTGAAGCAAAGCTTAGGGGATGGCGAAGTACAGAGGATGTAGTCAGTATATGTAGGAGAGCTGGTGATGGATGCTGGTGCTGGGTCAGTGTCCTGACTGTGTGTGACAGAGGGTGGAGTCTTGAAGCAGTGATATGAGCAGTTACCATTATGATGTCACATCATGACATCACTCAGCTTAACATTCCATAAAGAGTCAGAGTGCACAGGCTATTTATCACACATCTGTCCATATAGTCCTCAGTCACCAATATTTGCTTTTCTTCCAATCTACTTTCACTCAACTCCTATCACATACTGTCTTTTAATAAATATAATTTATCTGACACTCTTTTAATTTTATTTCTAGACCTCTAAATGTACTGCTAATTAGGTCCATAACTGTCAGAAGATTGCTGTTATCAAAAGGAGAAAAATAAATAATTTCGTGGTTTTCTACCTTACAAGGACACAATATCCGGAACTATACTATTAGGTATTTATTCCTATAACACCTTAAGATAACTTAAATATACCCCCAAAAAAACACTGTTTCCCGTCCAACTAAACACATTTAATGGCATTAAAAATATTTACATTTTATCTAAGAAGATTAATGACTTTTCACTCTTCCCAATAATAGTATACTTTGGTGGTTCTCCCTCCTCTCTCCGCAGCATATGAGCTAAGACATAGAGGGTTGTATGCGTCAATAAGAAGCGGGGCAATTAAATATACATCGTTGCAAATGGTAGTAATGCATATTTATGCACCGCTGGAATGCGTCATGCAGGGGATACTCTGGGAGCCTGGCAAAGTGACCCCTCTGCTGCAAACTTCTTTCCGTATTGTTTCCGGTGAAAGGAGGAAGTGCTGTGCACACAGAAACGGATTTTGCAAAACCAGAGAGGCTTCAGCAGAATCCCACAGGAAAAGACAGGTAACGCCATCCTGAGATGGAAAGCTTATCAAAGCTTCATGCATTGCTGAACATTGCAGTCCCCATGTTAATCTATTGGGACTGCGATGCTACACGGTATTTGCCTAAAAGGAAGAGATTTCTGTTATATCTCCTCCATTAGACATGTAATACATAGCAATCAAACTTAAAAGATGCGGAAACAGCTGTTTCTACATCTTTTAAGTGGCAAATAAGCTTGATGCATAGACTCCAGAGGACCTGATTCATTAAGGCACGCAAAACCAATGTAATATGTGTTTTTTAAAAAAACGCCGTGAAATGGGTGTACACACATCGAAATACCCCAAAGAGCGGATGTGAAGCTACGTCTGGTGATTAATACGGGTGTAGGTCTGCTTTGCTCTACTAGATATGTGTGGAATAAAAACTCACAAAAAAATGCACAGAAAATAAAAATCTATTCAATTAATGTCATCTGTTAATTATATAGTCATTAATGACAAAACATTAAAAAAATAGGTTTTTTTTCCCCCATGAAAAACATTTATTAGGATGTTATTAATGTCTACTGTATGTATAAGTACATTTACAAAGGAGAAGAACTGAAATTGAGTAAATCAATGGGGCTAACTGGGATACATCTAATGATACTAAAGGAGCTTAGAGGGGTGCTGGCAACACCATTAGCAGAATTATTCAATCAGTCACTAGCTACAGGAGTAATTCCAGAGGACTGGAAAAGAGCAAATGTAGTCCCACTGCACAGTGGAAGCAAGAAAGAGGTGAGCAACCTCCGACCAGTGAGCCTTACATCAGTAGTAGGGAAATTGATGGAAACACTCTTAAAAGAAAGAGATGTAGAATATCTCAGATCCAGTAACTTACAGGATCCCAAGCAGCATGGATTTACTGGGGGAAGATCATGTCAAACAAATCTTATTGACTTTTTTGTCTGGGTGACTAAAGTGATAGATGAAGGGAAGGCAATGGATGTAGCATATCTGGAAGGCTTTTGATACTGTCCCACATCACAGACTGTTATATAAACTTAAATGCTTGGGATTGGATTTAAAGATGGTTTAAATAGATAAGATCTTGGTTGCAGGATAGAAAGCAGAGAGTTGAAGTATATGGAGTGCATTCACAGGAGAGAGAGGTTACCAGTGGTATTAAAGGGAAAGTATGCCTTTTTGCAGATGACACAAAGATATGCATTAGGGTAGACACACCAGGAGGAGTAAAACAAATGATTGATGATCTAGGTAGACTAGAGGAATGGTCAAGAGTGTGGCAACTACAGTTTAATGCCAAAAAATGCAAAATCATGCACTTGGGTCTCAAAACCCAAAGGCTATATATAGTATTAATGACACTATAATGGAACCTACTGAAGAGGAAAGGGATCTAGGAGTCACTATTTCAGGTGACTTAAAGGCAGGTAAGCGATGTAACAAAGCAATGAGGAAGGCAAGTCAGATGTTTGGTTGCATAGAGAGTGGAAACAGTAGCAGAAAGAAAGAAGTAATAATCCCACTGTATAGGTCATTGGTACGGCCACATCTAGAATACTGTTTTCCATTCTGGAGGCCATATTTCCAGAAGGATATAAATACATTAGAGACTGTACAAAGAAGGGCAACTAAAATGGTGCATGGTCTACAGCACAAATCCTACCCGGAAAGACTAAAAGATCTTAAGATGTATAGTTTGGAGCAAAGAATGGAATGGGGGGGACATGATAGGAACTTTCAAATATATCAAGGGTTTTAGCAAGATACATGAGGGAAACATTCTTCAAAGGAAGAGAAATATTAGAACAAGAGGACATGCACTGACACTGGAGTGAAGTAGGTTCAGAGGAAATTTGTGAAAAAAACAACTTCTTAGAAAGGTTAGTGTATACGTGGAATGGCCTCCCATCAGAGGTGATAGAGGCTAATAGTAGAGCAATTTAAACATGCTTTGGATAGACATAAGGATATCCTTACAAAGATTAAAGGACCAAATAGGGTTTGAGGTTACCATAGGTTAACAGAAAAATGGGCAGATTAGATTGGCTAGGTGGTCCTTATCTGAAATCAAATTCTATGTTTCTATGTAATATTATTACTATATGCAACTAAAATGTATGTTGTATTACTATTTTAATAAAATCATTTGTCAAGGATACTTTATATTTAAGAATATAATAAAGAACTCGTCCCTGAAAAAATAATTCTGCTCTGGGTTATGTGAGGCCGATACATACGTTATACAGGCTCGAATCATTACTAATTCGACAGCACAATGAAGCTTAGCTGGGAATCCCAGCCTGGGATTGTGACGCTCAGCCGGATTCAAATCTATTGACATGCTTATCAATGATACAAGATTCAGAAAAGTTGAATGCAAAAACAAAACAAGACTTCAAAAATCAAAATCTTCTAAAGTGTGAAACAATATTGACAGCGTTTAGTTAGTTATATATATGTGAAACTATAGCTCCGTTATCAAGTTATTTCATCATCATCATCATCATCATCATCATCATCTATTTATTTATATAATTTTTTTTACAGACAAGTGGTTTAGATTTGTTTACATCAAGGAGTTTAGTAGCTTCAGCTACAACAAAATTGAAGGAACAGACAAGAACATTTGATAAAGTTAACAGTAGAGATGCTCAGGCTTGGTTCCTCGAGAACCGGACACATCCGAACCTCGGAATTGAAAACGAGGCAAAACGTTATAGTGACGTCATCGGATCTTGGATCTCACAAGTTTTGAAATCCTTTTAAAGATCCAACATCACGGTGGGTGGGAGGGAGGGCGGACCCCCATTTATCTTTTCTGCCACTGCTGTGTGCCAGTGTGTCCTAGATGTGCTAGGAACTGCCGTGTGTTTGTGTCATTGATCTGTCGCTTACCATCCAGCCAGGTCGCTGCAGTATTTGTCCAAAAGTGTATGAAAATAATATTGTGACCTGTGAGGTGGTCTAAATTGACTGCAAATGACCATGGATCTTTAAAAATAATTAAAAACTCGCGAGATCCAAGATCCGACAACGCCGCAATGACGTTTTACCTCATTTTCAATTCCGAGGGCGCGAGACAGTACTGAGTCGGCTCGGTACTCGGATCCCATAGGTTTGGGTGTGTTCGGTTTTCGAGGAACCGAGCCTGAGCATCTCTACTGATAACATGATTTAAACATTTTATCAGTAGATTTTTGGAAATATTTTTTAAAAAAATGTTTTATTTTTTTTTACAATATTTTGGAATTTTACCCCTAATTTGGGGCAACGATGGGGGAGGGCTGGGCCACATTGCAGAGTCATCAACGTCAGCTGTAAAAGAAGAGAGAAAAACAAATAAATCCATGGCAACCTAATTGTGAAAACAGACAGGAGTTAGCAGAGATGTGCACTGTTTCATTGCTTTAAAATGACAGCAATGTCTGATTGGATGCCAAATACAGTTGGAGCAAGAGGCTTTATATATATATATATATACACATTTTGTTGGTGGCCAGGAGAGGGGGGCGTGGATAGTATATTTTCTACAACTACTTTGTAGTACCATCATTATGGAAACATGTGACATTTACGCAACAGAGTAATTCAGCTTGCGCATCGGATTCTAATGGTTTCCACCTCGCATCTCCTGTTTCTGGGCATGCACAGAGGCGATTATCGTATTATCGCAGAATGCGTTCCTTGATGAATCAGGCCTAATATCATTAATCCTTCTCCTTTGCACTTACTATATCACCAGCAAGCACTTGGAATAGCTCTCCCCTTCACTTATGCCATTGTCTGCCATCCCTCCCTGCACTGTTATTAATTCAAACCATCACCAATCACTGGGCACATTTAGGGCTCATACACAATTGTTAAAAAAATAAGTGTTTTCTTGCAGATGGTTGAAGCATTTCACCGTTGTGGGGATCACACTGGATAACCATTTATTATAAGGTTTATTTTAAATGCACTTTTTAAAACACAAAGTACACATTATTATATATTAAAGAGAGAAGTTTGGCTGGTAGTTTGCATCTCTTGACATCAGGGGAAGATGCAACAGTGCAGTGAAGTGCTCATATGCTGCTTTATGTTTTGCAATAGTTAAACTTATTAAACAAAGTCAGATATGTTTCTATGAAGGGGATATTGGAAGGATGTGTTAGTAGGCAACTGAACAAGTTTGAGCACAGAGACATAAACCAGTCGCAGATAATGTAAAGGGATTCGTGTATTTTTATAACACAGGACTGGCAGCTTTTTCCCTGCAAGCCTTTAGAAATGAGAAACTCTGTCTTAAGTCATCAAATCTAGGTTTTCCTGAATGTTACTACAACCAAATTCTAGTATTGCTAAACCCCGCCTACTTTTGTGTTGGCCCCACCTACAGTTGATTTGGTCCCACCCACATGAGGCCACTTCAAGGATTTTTCCAGGGCCACTTTAAGTTCCCAATCCGCCCCTGGTGGTAATAAATAAATAAATGACGATGATGATGATATTGGGCAAGCTTCAGTAATTGTGCATAATTGTGCAAGTTCTGACTCTTGACAAACCTTATGACGAAACTTGACCAACTTTTGAACTCTATGTACATAATTTCAGACATAACAAAAACCCATTATTTGTATGCAATGTTCCTCAGAAAAGGACGTTGAACACAGGATACCCAATGTCATTACAAATGATAAAATACATACAGACCTTGAGCGACCTCTCTAAATGCTGATGGATGATGTCAGATGGTGTTGAGCTCATTCTGTGCATAGCTGAGAATGAAGTCTAGCTTGACTGCTGTCCTTAAAAGCAATTAGCAACTTCTACAGCAACAACAAGAACACTGGTTACATTCCAGAGAATTGTGTCTTTTTTGAGGAAAGCAGTCTTTGAAATGTATTTTTTATTGTAAGTACTGTATAAAATGATATAGGAATGAATTGCAATTTTTTTTTTGTTTGATAAAAAATAATATTTACTACATAGTGAAAAAAAATGCATCATCTTGCCAATGTCAACACTCAGCTTAAACCTGATGATATTGGGCTTGTGAAGTAGCACACACAAGTTAATTTTTTTTCGGAGGCTGGAGAGATCAGGGTGGTGATGAGTGGGCTGGAAAGAACAGGGGGAGAGCTGGAGAGAAAATGGGGGGTGGTAGAGTACTGGGCAGGGAGAAGAGCAGGAGAGAACACGATGGGAGGAGTGCTGGATGGGAGAGGTGGAGAGAACAACACAGTGCTGGAGAATGGCATTGCACTTGTAAAGGGGTAGAGACATTCTCTCCAGCAGTTCATTGCCGCTGAGAGGCAGCATATAATCCTGCCAAAATGTGGAGTGGGGTGGGGGGAGGCGGGGGAGGAGGAGGGTTCTGTCTTGTCCAGGCCACTAAAATGTCTAGTTATGGCTTTAATTGTAACATTGCTCCATTCTTAAATGTTCTTAAATGCAGCCAGGTGGGGTTACTAGGCACCACTGGGATCTGTACAAAGTCCACTAAAGGAACTACTGTCACTTGGATTCAATGGGGTGCCAAGCTGACCTAGCGCCACACAGTCTGGCACTGTACTTCTGAGACTTGGTTCCTTACCAGTTGCCCAAACTTTGCAAAAATGTTATTCAGACTGGGACGTGGTTTTTCTCAAAAAGACTTAAAGGGTTAATCAGGATGTGACTCTAGTGCTCTGTATGATCATCCATGCACCTTCGTGTGGACAACTAGGCTTAACCACTGCCTACCTGAGGGAAAAGGGTGGAACAGTGACAGACCTCCGATAAGTGGGTGTCAAACTTATGGGTCAGCGCACACCTCAACTGAAACAATATAAAGTATATAAAGTGCTATATTTTACCATGTAATGTATCATTCCATCTGTAACTTCTGGATAACTAGTACCTCAAATTAGCATGTAACTGTCCTTGTAAGGACTACTTGAGCTAATAAAACATCACTGTGTCAAGATTCTGCTTTGACGCCTACCGTATATACTCGTGTATAAGCCGAGTTTTTCAGCACATTTTTTGTGCTGAAAAAAGCCCCCCTCAGCTTATACTCGAGTCTCACTTACCTGGTCTCCGTTTTCCAGTCTCCCTCGCTCATCTGCAGGCATCTGCAGCCTCTGTGGATCCCTGTCAGCCACCATTTTATTGTAGCCCGTTTTTGTGTGTTCATTGCACATGGAACAATAAAGTTAAATGAAAAGAAGCCTATCAGTCAAAGCTAAAGACCGGGACATTTCCATCTAGCTCCACTGGTCAGAGACACATGTGAGTACCCTGACTTGTCCACTGCAATTATTTGCAGCAGTTTTATAAAGTCCAATATTTTCATTTTTTGTCACCTATTAATAAGTGTCTGAAGATTCTTTTGCATAACTGTGAAATCATTGAAAAGTCTAAAAACATCCCAAACTTCAAGTATAATAAGGGTTAAATCACACAAAGCAAATTGTATTGTTCTGTTAAAATGTTTCTTCCAGCAAACAAAATCAAACTTATCTTTATCTGAGCTATTATATCAAATTCTATTTAGTGTATGTGCAGCATCTTTTGCATTACTAAAGCCTAAATTACTATACTGTTCTGAACACTTAGGAGTAACTGCTCATCACCTTCTAAAGGCGAATAAACTTAACTGGCACATGTATTTAGTATCCACAGACTGTCTCATTGATTTATATATTAATGATCTGAGTTGTCTTTAGTGAATGTTATTTATATCTGTGTTCACCTATTAGGCTTGATACCAAGTGCAGAGGATTTAGTTTAACCATTTGTGTACAATTTATTAGGATATGGGTATATATTATGTACTTATAAAATTTTATTGATGTTTAATAACAATAAATTTTGATATATTAATTTACAACCTCACGTTTGTATTATTGGGAGCCCAGTGTTAACGATATCCAGCACTGTTTTTATTTTTGAAACTTACCAGTAGCTGCTGCATTTCCCACCCTAGGCTTATACTCGAGTCAATAAGTTTTCTCAGTTTTTTGTGGTAAAATTAAGTGCCTCGGCTTATATTCGGGTCGACTTATACTCGAGTATATACGGTACTTACTTGCTTTAATTCCTGTGACCTACAGATTAGATAAATCTATCCAGTTATCCAGCTGTTCTGAGGTTGGGACCTAGCATCTAGTACCAACGCTCTGCCAGCTACCCTGTGACTCTAGCCAGTGTGATAGGACAGTGGAACCATCCACAGCAACCCTGATCTAAAGGAAGAGATCAGGTGCACCAGCCAAGGTGCCCAGCAAGGTGGTACACAAGCAACAAGAGTTACCCAGAAGGATGTGGTTCTAGGTACTGGCAATTGAGCCTAGGGCTGACAGCAGGCCTTTCCAACTGCATTTGGAGGGGTGCAATTGAGATAAAGAAAGAGGACGGAGGCAAGGCAAGCCCAGCTGGTCCCCAACAGCATAGACAGGTGTAAGAGACTGACCTGACCCTTGCTCCTGTTCTCGATCCCATCCGCTGCTCTGTTATTCCGGGCGCGCGTCGTGCGGCTGCGGTCATGTGACACAGAGGCGTGAGAAGTGATGGGATTCTTCTGTATGTGCTGATCAACCTCAGCTAAACAATCCTGCCGTATTGTACTACTATACCGCTACAGAGTCTGCTCTCTGGATCCCTCATCTTCAGCCTCTCACCTATTACGTCAGGGGCTAACCTGAGCTCTGTGACCTGCGGGCATCCAGCAGCAAAACCCATCCTGCCTTGCGGCGCTTCTTGGTGAAAGCGGGGGGTCCATTAGACTCTGCGCCTTGGGAAGGCCTGTGATAACACTGACTAATAGAAGTCTCCCGTGAGACATAACAGTTTGCTCTGACCCCAATGATGGATGGATCCGGTAACCCCTCTGCCAGGAATCTTTTGGAGCATCTCGTCACTCAGGTGGAGGAACAAGAAAAGAATCAGGCTACCACAATTTCTACAGTATATGTCTACTTGACTAAATACCCTTCAGAATACTCTAGCCTCACAGGCGGCTACGCTACCTTCTCTGCCTTCTCGTCCACAGCCTCCTCCTTCTCCTGCACCAAGTCCGGCAGCTTCTGCATCGTTGACTTCTCAGCTTCGGATCCCAAATCCTCATAAATGTGACAGAGATCCTAAAGCTTGTTGTGGTTTCTTAAACCAATGTGCCATCCAATTTGAATTACAGTCGGGAAATTTCCCTACAGAGAAAATTAATGTGGCATAAATTAATTTTTATTATCGGGACAAGCTCTAGCCTATTTTGCATAACTGTACTACATTTTTTGGAAATTTTCAGGCGTATCTTTGATGAAGTCGGATGGGTCTCCAGCGCGACCTCTGATATTCTGCACCTTCGCAAAGGCACACTGTCTCTAGGCTGTCCAGTTCCGTACCTTGGCTGCCGAACTTTGGTGGAACAACGAAGCTCATGGCCACATTTTGGCAAGGACTTTCGGATCGCATCAAAGATGAATTAGCTGGTCGTGAACTCCCTTCCTCTATGGATGTGTTAATTTCTCTGTGCAATCAGACTGATATACATTTCTGGGAGCGCACTCAAGAGAAGGAGATATCTTGCCTACCAGGGTTTCGTTTGACTCCTCTCTTTCAGAGTCCTGTGACACCTTTAGAGGAACCCATGCAATTGGGGAGAGCCCGTCTCTCTTAGGAGAAGAGAGAGAGAGACGATTCAGGAACCATTTATGCTTATACTGCAGAGAACCAGGTCATGTTCTGGGCAATTGTCCCAAACAGCTGGGAAATGACAAGGCCTAACTGGCTCTAGAGAGGTCAGGTTAGGTGTCTTCGCTTCTTCTCCATCATATTCCAGTTTATCCATCCAGGCTCTTCTTTAATATGCTGATAGACAGCTTTATCATCCTGCTCTCATTGATTCCGGAGCGGCAGGGAATTTCTTAAGTGCTGCCACAGTCACTAAATTATCGCTACCTACACTTCCCCTGATCATCCCATTGCTATTACTAGCATAAATGGTAGTCACATTGTAGGAGGATCTATTAGGAGACGTACTATCAACCTGTCTCTTCAGATTGGAGCCTTGCATAAAGAGATTATTTTGTTTCTGGTCATTCCTGACGCTATAAATCCATTGGTACTAGTTCTTCCTTGACTTAGTCTTCATTCCACCAACCTGGACTGGCATAAGGCCGAAGTACTTGCTTGGGGACCCGATTGTCACTCTCAATGTCTTTTTAAAGGCAGAAAAGCCCTTGGGGGCTACCTCTTCTGTATCTAAGGCATCCTCTGATATTCCACCGCAATACAGCTCATTTTCTGATGTACTTTGCGAAAAGGAGGCTTCCAAGCTACCTCCCCATAGACCCTGGAACTGCAGCATTGAACTCTTGATGGATAAGATGCCAGTTTGAGGGCGAGTCTACCCGCTGTCACTGCCTGAATCACAGTCCATGTCCGCTTATATTGACGATAACCTTAATTGGGGTTTTATTAGGACATCTTCTTCTCCTACCTGGGTTGGCTTCTTTTTTGTTAAAAAGAAGGACGGTGGTCTCCAGCCCTGTATCAATTAAAGGGGACTGAACGCTATCATGGTGAAGAATAAATACCCTCTGCCTCTAATCTCTGAGTTGCTTGACAGAATTAGAGGGGCCTCTATATTCTCCAAGCTGGATCTCAGAGGTGCAAATAATTTAATCAGTATCAAGCTTGGAGACATATGGAAGATGGCATTTAATACTCATAGTGGACATTTTGAGTAATAGGTCATGCCCTTTGGACAACGCAATGCCCCCCCCCCCCCCCCCCCCCCCCCGGTGTTCCAAAACTTTATCAACTAAATTTTTCAAGATATTCTTTACCAATATGTGGCAATATTCTTGGATGATATCCTTATATTTTCTCTAGAAATCATTTCCCATCGAAATACCATTGGTACTAGGTCTTTCTTTTCCGGTCATTATGGTACTAAGAAGACCACGTAACTAATATGTCGTGGTTATTGGTGAACTTCCTTACACTAAGATGTGCAGGATTTTGTAGCCACATGCTCTACTTGTGCTCAAAATAAAGTTGCTCTACAATCGCCCTATGGGCTGTTGCATCCACTGCCCATTCCTGATCGTCCTTGGAGTCATCTCTCTATGGATTTCATAACTGATTTGCCAATTTCCAAAGGATTCTCCCTGGTATGGTTTATTACTGACCGCTTTTCCCATGCTGCTCACTTTGTTCCTTTTGAAGGGTCTACTATTTGCCTATGTTCTGGCTCAGCTATTCATAAAAGAAGTCTTTTGTCTTCATGGTTGTCCGGACGTGAATGTTTCTGACCGTGGAACTCAATTTGTGGCAAAATTTTGGAGAGCTTTCTGTTGTGTTTGTGGGATCAAGTTAAATTTTTCATCTGCTTATCATCCCCAAACTAATGGGCTGACTGCAAGAACCAATCAAGAGCTTTGAGAAATTCCTCAGATGCTATATTTCAGCCAAGCATGATGATTGGGTCAATCCGTTACCTTGGGCAGAATTCGTCCATAATAACCATTGTTATGATTCCACTTTGGTCTCTCCTTTCTTTGCTCTTCAGGGATTTTATTCCAAACTTCCCTCATTTCATGACTTACCTCCATACGGAGTTCCTCTTGCGCAAAAATTTTCTTCTAGGTGGGCTAAAATCAAATGCAGATTGTTTCTAACATCCGCCTTAAGTAAAAAGTCCTATGATAAAAAGACAACCTGTTCCTCTCTTCTGTCCCAAAGTATGGTTGTCTACATGGAACCTTCGTCTTCAGGTCCCTTCCAGGATGAAATCCTGAACTCTCGCATTTCCAGAGGTTTGTTGCAATCCTTAGTAGATTGGAAAGGTTATCAACCTGAGGAGTGCTCCTGGATTCCTGCTAGAGATCTTCATGCTCCTGACCCTCTTAAAAAGCTTTCATAAAAAAAATCCACATAAGCCTTATAGGGCGTCCGGAGTCCACCCCTAAGTGGAGGGGTACTGTAAGAGATTTACCTGACCCTAGCTCCTATTCTTGATCGCAGCCACTGCTCTGTTCTTCCGGGCGGACGGCACGCAGCTGCGGTCATGTGATACAGAGGTGAGGAATTTGAATTCCTTTCTCCTATATCTTGCACGTTCTGTCAGACTGCCTGTGTCAGAATAACAAGTTACAGCTTGGCGTCTGGCTCACTCTGTGTATCCTGTGCTGCTTTCTGGTGTTTCTTTGTGTATGACCTCTGGCTTGTTAAACCACTGCTTCTGTACTACTCTACTGTCTGTGCTTCTGTATATCCGACCCAGCTATTATTATTATTATTATTATTATTATTATTATTATCATTTATTTGTTAGGTGACCACAAGGTGTCCGCAGTGCCGTACATAGTACAAACAGTCAACCATACAGGGTTAAACAGTACAGAACAGTAAACACAAAGTACCAGTGCTTCAGAAACTCCGGGACAGACAAATGGAGTAAGGACGGAGCAGAAGAACAGGTGTGGAGACACGAGGGTAGAAGTGCCCTGCTCAAACGAGCTTAAATCCTAAGGGAGGGTGGGAGCTATCCATATTGACTACTCTGCTGTCTGTGCTCCTGGGAATCCGACCCGGCTATCCATATTTACCAATCCGCTGTCTGAGTATCAGTGTATGCGATCCTGTGACTCTCCCGTCTGTGGTATCGCTTCAGTGTATTCGACCCAGTGTTCCACTGAGATGTGATGGGAATCTTCAATATGTGCTGATCAACCTCAGCTAAACAATCCTGCCGTACTGTATTACTATACTGCTACAGAGTCTGCTCTCCGGATCCCTCATCTGCAGCCTCTCACCAATTACGACAGGGGGCCACGACCTGCAGGCATCCGGCAGCAAAACCCATCCCGCCTTGTGGTGGTTCTTGGTGAAGACCTGGGGGTCCGTTAAACTCTGCTCCTTGGGAAGGCCTCCTTGGGAAGGCCTGTTGTTATGTCTGTGAGACATAACAACAGGGTGGCATAGAAGGACCATCCTGTCACAGTATCTGAAATTAGGAAAATGTTATATCTGTGTGAACTGGCCAAAATACATGATAAATGTTAACTTTTCATTCCTATAGATATCAACACCTACTGTAGTTGCCCAGTATTCCACAGCAAAATGTAAGCCATTTTATTGTTGTTGATACATATTCTAAATTTTGCTTACATTTCATTGATAAATATTTATTAAAATGTTTGCTATTAAAAAATGTTGAATTAGACACATCATCAGCAAAACTACAATTAAAACTTAAATTTCAGAATTCAGGGTAAATGCAGCCTTTGGCACAGTCAGTCTTCATTCATTAATGCAATTTTGCTTATTGTAATCAAAACAA
Organism: Mixophyes fleayi; assembly: GCF_038048845.1. Taxonomy (NCBI): domain Eukaryota; kingdom Metazoa; phylum Chordata; class Amphibia; order Anura; family Limnodynastidae; genus Mixophyes; species Mixophyes fleayi. The sequence continues at coordinate 39,394,512 of NC_134406.1, forward strand.
TATATTTGGTATATATATATTTTCTTATAACTGTATAATCTGATTTACATTGGTACTTACTGTATTAAGTATTTATTAAGTATTTCTATTTCTGCTAGATTGATTTCCTTGCAAATCGCTCTTCTACTGCTGATTCGCTCTGTCAGTATCTACATTGGTTGCCTGGTTTTTTTTACCAATAAAAAATACATCAACTAACATACAAGGCCATCAACAAAATGGCACCAACATGCATCTCCTCATTTGTCTCAAAATATCTTCCAACTCGACACCTCTGTTTTTCTGCGCATCTCATCTACGCTCAATAACTGCTCCCATTCCCAGTTAAAGGACTTATTTTGCGCTGCACCCACTTTGTGGAATTCAATCCCTCACACAACAAAACTCTTCACTTGTCTTCAAGCCTTCAAGTGTTCTCTAAAAACCACTTCAGGCAAGCTTATAAAATTCCTCAACCTCCCTCTTAACCTCCATAAGGTACCCTATTATCATCCTCTACACAGCTCTCATAAGACTTCAATCTGTTTCTTTCTATAATCAATCAACCCTCTAACCCCTGACCTCCTGACCAATATTGCTGTGTGACTGGATCATATAGTCCAACAATAACTTTCTACCTTTGCAATCTGGCTTGACCAATGAGCAATTTGCAGCACTTCATGTATCCTATAGATTGTAAGCTTGTAAGCAGTTCATTCTCGCTTTATTACTGTGTTTGTTCCCAATTGTAAATTGCTACTCAATATGCTGGTACTATATAAATGAATGTTGATGATGATGTATTAAACCCTGATTGTCCTATAGATTGTAAGCTTGCAAGCAGGCCCTTCTTACCTCTATCTGTAATACACAGTCTCATTTTTATTACTCCTTTGTTCCCAATTGTAAAGTACTACTAAATATGCTGGGGCTACATAAATAATATTTAATATAAAATAATAATAATAAGTAAATGAGTACTTGGTTTGTGTATTTAGTGCCGTAATTTTGCGAAGTGACCAGAAGATGGCAAAAGCGTTCTATTTTTAATACACTTCTAATTGCAGGATTGGTAAGTAAAGATTAACAAAATTTTAAATTCTGTTTCTTGGAATATTTGACTCATTACGAATATGGCACTGAATTTCGCATGTTTCCCTGGTGAAATGTAACCTTACGTGTTCCGTATGGCATTCCCCTATAATCTTTACTTTATTTCTTCCTGATTATGCCCCAACCACACCACAGAGCAGAATTAATTGATACTGTTATCGTCCCAGCTCCATTTCTAGATTATAAATTTAGTAAGAGGTAGAATTTACAAATACAGTGCAGGATAGCATTCCGCGGAATGGAAAAGCAAAAGCAGAACTCGAAGGCCGGCCTGTTGGAACTTCGCAACGTTGCAAAATGGCCAGTTACTTCTCTGTAACCTTTTGTTCCAGCTAACTTTACAACTCTGCAGTATTTTTTCTTCTCTTCAGCTTCTGTGACACTTTCTGGTGTGAACTCAAAGTCCATTCTCAATCTAAACACTTGTAGATTGCTTAAGTCTGGGGATCTGTGTTTATTTGGGCATGGTTTTGATGGCTAAAGCACATTGCTCATTCATGTACAAAAGACAGAGACCCACATTTCCTCTACGAATATCATACTTTCTATATCAGACGCACTGTGTGTGGGGCAAATGGAGGAGGACGACAGCCTTGGGGATTAAAACTGAGCAGATTAATGTAGGGAATGTAGAGTAAAGGTATTCCCCAGCAAGGAACGTCCAAGTCAGCTTCCTGCACTAATTTCAGCTGTTTGAAAGTTGCAGGGTCTATTTATAACCCGGGGGTTTCCCACACTGTGAGGGAAACCCCGAGGTTAAAAATAGACCTCGCATCTTTCATATTTCATTCTGCGGTGGTTGTGCATCCATAGAGGAACAAAGTTTGTTTCATCTTAAATGCTTTTTTTTCTTTTACAAGCCCCTCATTTTTTTGAGGGGGGGAAACATTTTTGGGCTTGCAAAATTACGACAGAGAGAGGTCTAAACTAAAAAACAGTTGTTCTCCAAAGTTAAAAGAAAGCATGAAAAATGTAGCAAGGTTTTAATCTTGACATGTTCCCATGGTAAAGGGTGAGAGAGTAGGATAGACAAGTATAGCAACAGGCGCAGGCGTGACAGTCCCTCCCCCCCACCTTCGCCCTCAGTAGATCTCGTTCATGCCTCCGTTTTAATATAAAGTTTTGACTTTAATGAAAATGAAATAAGTGACTAAGATCGCTGTGACCCTCAAAAAGAACCAAGTGGAGCTGAATTTCTATAACACAGGAACGTAAACAGTGGTAGGGGTGATGGAAGTCGGATTTCAAATTAAGGACAAGTACGTTTTTATTGCGTACTAGCTTGGCATATTAGGGAAGGCGGCGCTATGAAAGTATTAGTCTACGGTGCCCTGAACACTTAATCAGGCCCTGACCAAACCCTTTTGTCTATTTTTAGATTGTTATTTAACATTATTCTTATTACTACCGCACATATAATAAATACAAAACAATGATAACTGTGAAATATTTCAGGACTAGGACAAAACAATTCTCATAGTTATCAATAGGTTTGTTAGCCACTATCCAGTGATCAAAAAGGAATAACCAGTAGTAAGAGTAATTCTTGCACCTCAGATCAATTGTTTAAGCTTACGATTCAGTTGTTCTGCACTTTTACAGTTGCTCCTGAATGAAAACAAATGTTCTAGCCTGCATTCTCAGCCTCATCACTAGTAATCAGCAGTTAGACTAGAGCAAGAGATACAGCCAGGCCCAATGTGAGTAATGACCAGCAAGTGTGACTGTCAAAACCCCTTTAAAAGTTTGTGAAAGACAACTACTAAATGCAACAGATCACAAGCCAATGTGCAATAAAAGAAAATGTATTTACAGAATTGCAAAGCGAAAGCAGTAATCGAAGATTATTGTGCCAGGACTTTGTGCCTCAGCGAAACAATCTGTTCCACCGCAAAATTAAATTTGCAAAAAATTTCCCCGCAGCTTTGCTCAATTTCCATTACTGTATAGACTTCTCTGCAACTGCAAAATTGTTACTCCTACAAAAGTATTTTCAAAAGTTGCAAGTATTAGGCTGATTGAGTGAATAACATAAAATGGTGCATCATAATTACATTTCAATAGATCAGTGTTAGTAAGTGACCACGTTATCATGACATATTACAGAACGTGGCATTACTAAAAAAAAATAAATATCTGAACACAAACAGGCACAAAATAACTGTTTTACTGCATTTGGCTCCCCTAAGGAAGTATGGCATTTATACACCGAAAACCCTTCATAGCACATATCATTTTTTGCTTTAGGAAAGTTAAAAGCCTTAATATTCCTCTAATACTACTATTATGAATTGTTATTTAGTTCCTCTAATATTTATATGGCACATTTTTGTGTTTATATTGTGCCTGTAGTTAAGGCTTATTATTGATTTATTTTGATGATTTATTTTGATGATTTAGCTGATTCTAGCTTATTTTAAGCATTTGAATGTATGTGAGTGATTGTGGCGAGAGTAGGGTGCCAGGTATATTGAGAATAAGGTTAAGCCTGCCTGGCATCTCCTCTTCTCACCCAGTACTCTTCTAAATGCCTTCCATTGAAATGTTTGTGTTTTAAAGTGTGGTGCTTTGCTATTCTTAAATGTCGCATGATGGATTTATTAGCTACTGCTAGCTTCTCTAACATGATATTATTACCAGGGCTTATGTGGGCAACCATGCACACGGAGATACCCACAGAAGTTGCGCCAACAGCGCTAAAGACACTGCAGGACTTCATAAACGTGACATTAGCTTAAGGGAATTATGGTTTATGGCCTGACATGTAGTTTTACTTTGTTCTTTATCCAAATCGCATAGACTCCATGGAGCTGGTCTCTGCAGTTGGACCATGCTTAAAAGGGGGACCCCAGCCATCCGGTTGTGTGATCTATCTTAAACTACAGACCAGGGGTTACGAATCCTGGTCCAAGATCATGCCAAGGTTCAAATTTACTAAGCTTCTGTGGAACGTGCTTCTTTGGGGATCTGAAAAGCAGGAGGACTTTGGGCTTGGTCCCTGCCTTGCCGACAATGAAGTGAACAGTGTTGCTTAGTGGCTGAGAGGAGCCTCAAATGAATGGTGACTATAGACCCTTTAGGTTAGGGTAGTTATGTAGGCTTTCTGTGTGTTGAACCTCTTGACTATTGTTAAATGTACTCCTAGGAATGTGTGAATTTGTACTTATAAATATGTATTATTATATAAAAAATAAAGGTACACTTGTTTTTTTTTGCCTGGGTGATTCTGAACTCACAGCATTTAGTGCATAAGCATTCCCCAGCAGAGTTGCAAAAGATCTAACAATTAGTCTGATATACTCACAGCAGCCTTTACAGTAAAGATTATACATGTGATATGCTTGGGGCATATTTTTACATTTGTAATTTATATTAATATTAACTTATTTAAATAAATAGAATGCGTTTAGGATGAAGTGGATTAATCCATTGTTAATTTTGATGGTTGTAATATTGCTCCAATAGTTAAATTACCATAGGTCAATCATTTTTTTTTTGTTTCAACCCCAACAAAACTGGAGTTGATCCTAGCCCCAGTTAGGGCTAAAGTCCACCTAAGTGTCACTTTGAGTGAGGGGGTCTTTGCCCAACCAGCAATGCGGTATATTGTTCTGTGTCCCAAGAGTGGGAAAACATATTGAGGTGTCCCCAGCGAGTGTCAGTGGGTTACTTAAGTGTTGGGAATGACATTCACCCTGCCAATGGAACAAATTATTTGGTGATGTCCAAAGGATGGGGAGCTACAGGGAAGTGGGTTGAAGCACTTTCACAGCTAGAGCATCGGGGACAGGAATACTGGGTGCAAAGAACAAATATGGGTACCAGCCTTACAGAAAGTATTTGCAGATATTATCCCCACAGTAAACTAGCAGTGAGTCTGAGTCCCACAGTATGTAAGAGCGGGCATCAGCTCCACTATAATTGAGGTGGGTACCAGCCCCACCCAGAGTGGTGGTTATAAACCAGCCGTAGATGTCGAGAAGTCCCTGATGTGTCACAGATTTCTTGGAAAGACAGAGATCTGAGATAGAGAAGCCCTGCTGAACCTGGAGATCATGAAGCTGCACCTGTCACCTGTACTTGCTGAGCTGCCCTATACATGTAAATGTTTTTTTTAGGACTCCGAAGGAATTAGCATTAGATAAGAAGCCAACAGACATACTGAATGTTTCCTGCTCTGCAAAGGCCCTGAATAGAAGGAGGCTGTTAAGAAGGCGGTCTGGAAGTTGCTCTAACTAGTGCTAGAAGTCCAAAGACAGAGTATTCTAGGAATCAGCCAGCAGTTGGAGGTGTCGATCCCCGTCTTGCTTTTGCCTAACCTGGGTGGGCATCCTATAGTTTTCACTGCAGCTGAAAGGACTATGGTCAACTGATCCTGTAGAACCACTTGCTGAGATATATATATGGAGGAATTGACAGATGAATGTCAGCTATGAGGTGCATTCTGCCAAAATCTGAACCTCTAGCACCTTGCCTGGGATAAGGCAGACTTGGTTGAAGCTTTCAGCAACTATTGGTGGTAGATTATTCATCATGGTCCTACAATGAGTCTGTGAGAACATATGGATTGCCTGGGAGAGTATTTTGAGTATGCAGAGGAAGAGGCCTTGGATCAGTGACTGCTTGATATCCCACTGTGGTAAGACCAGTGACACCAGGTGTATGCCGAAAGGTACTGCTTGTAACAGCTTCTCCCACCAGCCAGAGAAGCAGTTGTCCCAATTGCTCTGCTGGGGGAGGCCAATAATGAAGTGTAAATAATGGACACTGCTATTTTTACACCACAATATTGATAGTTACACATCTTTCCCTATGCGGTTTGATCTATGAAGACATAGAGACTGAATAATAGTTATGGAAGACAGTGTGCACTATTAGCTCTACACTACTGGCTACCCACATAATTCATCTAGGGAGTCCCCTTGCAAGTTAACTCTTGAGAAGAATATGAGCCTGGAGGAAGCACCACTACTGGTAGGCCAGTCACTATATTCTGGGAATGGTATAATCAAATTCCTGCTGCCCTACCACCCCACCAGCCCATAAGACTAGTGAAACCCGTGGGGACTATGGACAAGTCCGCTGCAAGTGTACTGTCTTCAGAGAACCCAGTAAAAAACCTGCCAGTAGTGCTGGACATTATGAAACCCCCTACATTTTACTGCCACTTGGCAGTTTTTGTTTGTGCTATTGGGGGAGGGCATGTTGGGCTTTGAGGGGAGAGAGCCAAGGAAGGAGACCAACATTTTTCCTGCCCATGCACATTTTTCAGTTTAGTGATAGGTAGGACCATCTAAGGATTTTACACTGCATCCCTGCTTCCCTGTGTGAATTAGGTGATTTGCTGAATGGGCTGTGCCGTCTCTACAGGTAATGGGTGCATACCTGTGGCTATAAAGGTTTGGCATTGCAGGTATGTATTTGCCAGATTATTGAGTTGTGTCTCCTGTGATCTGTTGTGTACCTGACCTTGGCGTTACCTGTCTGACCATCGTTTGTCCACTGCCCTTAATTCAAAACTTGGCTATCTGTTGGAACTAATGTGTATCTGATACTTGAATATTTTATCCTGGAAACACCTCTGAATACAGTTTTGTTTTTCTGATCAGCATATGACAGCTATTTGTCCACCAGAATCTTGCTGTTTCTCACTTGCTATCAGAGTACCAGGTTCCTGCAAAAGATTTTGATAATTTTAATCCTCTGCTCATACACCTGGAAACATTTGCTGTTGCTCGCCTTCTATCAGAATACTGGGTTCCTGCTAAAGGCTTTGTCCATTGAAATCCACTGCTCATACAGCTTGGAAAGTTTGCTATTGCTCACTTGATATCAGAATACTGGGTTCCTGCTGAAGACTAACTATGGTATTCTACTGCTCATATACCTGGAAATGTTTGCTTTTGCTCACTTGCTGCCAAAATACCAGGTTCCCATTGAAGATTTTAGCTATTACTATTCACTGCATATACACTATATGCAGCCAGCAACATTTGCTATAGCTTGTCAGGAGCTCATTCTCCCAGGCTGCATCCTGGCCATTTTCATGATGTCCGGGACGTCACTTAAAGCGTCCGCTGCCTGTGTGTTGCTGACCTGTTTGTTTTCCTGCAGTCCTGATTGATTCTTTGTTTTGACCTTGCCTGAACTCTTGGACTTTGCCTGATTGCCTGTTACCCTGACCTTTTGCCTGGATTTTGGATATCGATTCTTTGCCTGTAATTCTGACCTTTGCCTGAAATTTGGACTTGCTTGATTGCTACCAACCCTGACCCTCGGCCTGTATTTTGACCCTTCCTCTGGCCACGGTTCTGTCATCCAGGTCTGGCCCCGGCCTCCGTCTCCAGTCTCCCAGATACTGTGTCCTACACCGCAGTTATCCTGATAAGCCTCTACTACCATAAAGATAAGTCCTGGGGGCATCCGAGTACTGGTGAATGTGTACTGTTCTATGGGAAAGGCGGCTGCTATAGGTAAAGACATCTACTAGCCCAGTTCTAAAGGCTTATCAGTAGCTGCGATCCTAACATTGTTCACTTGTTATCGGAGTACTGGGTTCCTGCTTAGAATTTTAACTATTGTCTATTTGGAACATTAATCATGACTGACCTATACCTGAGGTTTTACCTGTTGCTTATCTACAACCTGCTTATTATATTTGTTTTGGAATTCTGACCAGCCCTTCCTCATGGCCTATGCTCTGAACCTACTTACTGGTTACCTGTGGCCGGTACATCTGACTAACCATGTGCATCTTTATTGACAGTCAATAAATTGTAAAGCAATTTGTCAACAAGACATCTGTGTTTCAGACAACATGGTGGTAAAGCTGATCACAGTTCCAGACCAACTTCATTCAATGGACCAAGTCTCCCTATTGATCTTCACTCGCTACAGGGATTTGACACTGGGTGCCAGTGGTATACAGCCATCTTTCAATACACTAGATTGTGCACGACATATGGAAACAAGTGTTAATTAGCTTCTGGTCTGTGATTCAAGATGAGGTGAAAGTTCATTGCGTATCGGAGCTTCTACACTCCAGAAGCTGTTTTGCGGCGTCTGTCCTCTTTTTAATTTAATTTAGCCAAGCATGTTTCAGATTGGATTACAAATATGGAGCACTTCTGGCTGAAGACTGCAAACAACTAGGGGGGATTTTTGCCCAAGAAGGACAGAAGACATTTACAATTAGGACTTTGGAATTACAAATACATTTGGACTTGGTTTTCAAGCATTTTTGGATTAAAAGCTGCTGACAAAAGAAGAAGAATTCATTTTGGTGAGTATTTTGGGGTTTCTTATTTTTAATAAATATATATGGTACTAATGCGGGTGTGTATTGTTTTTATTGGGGTTTTATTATTTTTATTAAAATTGTGTGGTTGTAAACAGGGTGTGGTGGTTTTTTTTTTTTTTTTTAAATTGTGTAACTACAGGTTTCAGCCAGCCCTGGGTGTCAGGGCATGTTGGCACTTGTGGATCTCCAAGTGCCAGCATGCCCTGGCTGCCATGGGTATACTGGTGCTTGTAGTTATACAAGTATCAGCACCAGACTGTTTATGGCAGCCCAGGCTGGCTGGGACTTGTTCCACAAAACAAAATCGCGTCTGTTTATTTTTTTTATATTACTTTCGCAGTTATTACCCTACACCAACCGCCCAGTGGTGTAGGAAGAGCGCACTGGGCTGGGTGTCCCTAGAGGTCGGGCCCGGTCATTTTTTTCGGCGGACCCCACTCCCCACTCCCTAGGAAATCCAGCCCAGAGCTGAACAGCCTGGGGTTGGTTGTCATTATGGCAGGGGACCCCTGCCGCGTGTCCTCCTGCTATAGTGCCATCCACCCCAGGCTGGTTTGCCTAGAGCTGGCTGCATGAAAATCGGGGGGACCCCACGCAAAATTTTTCCCTGATTTTCACGCAACCAGCAGTAGGCTGGCAGCACTAGGGTTAATAGTGCTTGGGCGGGGGGACCCCACACTTTTTTTTTCTAACTTTTATCTATTTCTACACATTTGTCAGCTGCCGGGATCTCCGGCTGTATAGTCTGACAGTGTAACAGTGATGTGTTTGCAAAACACGCTGCTAGGATGCAGTGTGTTGTATGTAGCGAATTTTAAAGCAAACTCAAGAGAGTTTGCTTAATCACAGCTTCATACATTTGAGACTTGTATAGCTAGAGTGACAAACAGTCGAGAGTTTGTTCTCTAACAATTTTGGAAATAGCGATTTTGACAGAAACACAGCTTTGGCGATTTTACATGAAATCTCAGCTTCATACATCAGCGAGTTTCAACTCTCCCAAGAAAATCGCTGGATTTGCAAAATCTCACATTAAGGGCTAGATTTAGTAAGCTGCGGGTTTGAAAAAGTGGGGATGTTGCCTATAGCAACCAATCAGACTCCAGTTACCATTTATTTAGTACATTCTACAAAATGACAGCTAGAATCTGATTGGTTGCTATAGGCAACATCCCCAATTTTTCAAACCCGCAGCTTAGTAAATCTAGCCCTAAGTGTTAGTGGGCTCCAATGTAAATTGCAGTAAGTCCTAGCCCCACTGAGAAGCCGAAAGATTACACCTCCCACCAGGGGGAAAGTTGGCCTGTGGAGCAGGTCACTGTGCCACCTGCATTTTTTCCTTTTTTTAATTGTCCCTAATAGGCTGCTGAGTCAAGTCTTTCCCCCAAGCTAAAATTTGCCATCCTTTCGCTGCCTTCATCATGGAATCGCCCTCTCATATTTTTTTAATAGGAAAAATGGCTGGTTAGAAAAAGCCAAAAAGCAAAAAAATAACAAATAATGCAATGGGATTAAACAGCCAAAACAATATGTAAAATAATAAAGATCCTTTGCCATGGCCGGTGTTCCACTAAGCATGTGCCTTGATATACAGTTACTGCAAATCTGATGTCCATGATCTCTTCTACATTAAAACAGCTAATTATTCATTGTTACGTCTTTATAATAATCACAGGTATATGTATTTCTACCTCACATACGGTACCACAGGATTTCACTGACTTTAAATAAATATACATTTTACCTATATACTTGTTTGATATAAATGCTGAATATACTCTAACTTGACAATAATATAATGTTTTTTATATTATGCCCAATAATTATGTGTCTCCATCCAACTGCTTGCTGTATTAATTTATAAATTAAATTTGTTTCATTATTATTATAATTTATTATTTAGTGCCAATTACACTATGCATCTTTGTACAGATGATATTCCTAAATAAACAGGCACACACTCTCTTGGGTCTACTTTTCAGAAGCCTGTTAAACTACCAATATATTTTTGGAGTGTGGGAGGAAACTGGAGCATCCAGAGGAAACCCCAGCCACCACACAGAGAACATACAGACTTTGCACAGATAGAGCCGGGGTCATGACCCCAGCTCTGCGAGGTTGCTAACCGCTGTGCTTCTCTAAATTATAAATTATAACCGTAACTAATCACATGTTTGTCACATGAACAAATGGAATGTTTCACCTTACTTGGGCAGATACTATGTTTCGAACATATAGTTAATGTTACCAGGGTAGTGTTCAAACATGTAATCAATGTTAATGCCATATAGAAACAGCACTTAATCTCTTTCCTATTAATTTGCCAACAAAAAAACCACTGAAAACGATTTGTCTAGGTTGATACAGCTGAATGAATCTGTTTTGCTATATTTTTATAAAGCTTACATTTTTTGTCAAACGGATTCATACATTTAATGAAGATATTCCCCTATCACCTTTAGCATCTTAAATCTTTATCTGTTGTGCATGCTCTGAATGTCTAAATAATACAGGGTTGGATCTCCTGACCTTCTCACCAGCTAAAAGCATAAACAGTCTGTCTAATAAGCAGAGCGAACTGCACTTTTTTCGAAGGCTCTCTGTCTGAAGCCATAATGATGTCTGGCATTCGAGAAACTAATTTTGCTTAATATGTCAACACGATTAATCAGAAAATAAAAAAAAAGTTATTTGCTAAAGATAAATGAAAATGTTTGTTTTGCCAGTTCTTGGATGTTTGTGAAAATACATTCAAGAAAGTAATTCAGATATATTGTCTCATTATACCTTCAGCTAATAAGGCAGCATTAAGCATTAAATAGTAATAATTTTTAAAAGGAATTAATGTTGCAACTAAAAGCAGTTTAGAGTAAATTGGTATGAGGTTTTTCAAATAATCACCAAGTTTCTTATTAAAAGAATTTGATTTAATTGTCTAGATGTCACTAAAGCCGTTGTATTTCTATACTGATTGTTGTCATCTAATCCCAGCTAATCTCCACTTTAACTATCTCTGTTATTATAGGAATGTGTATGTTTAAAGCACTTAGAGCATACAGTGAAATGCCACTAGCTTATACCTAGGACTGACTTCATGTAGGAAATGTCCCATTGATTGTTTAGAGTCAGAAAAAAAAGCATCTATCTTTTTGAGGTATAAGCCTAGACAAAGAGTATTCTCTTTACATTATAAGATTGACAAAGTGGTTATCTCTGTGTATTATATATGACTGACAAAGGGGGTATCACTATGCAATGTATGGCTGTCAACTGGAGGAGATTCGCTCTGTGAAATGTATAGTTGTCATTGAATGATGCCCAAATTAATTCATACTTGCCAACTCTCCCTGAATGTCAGGGAATCTCCCTGAAATAGGGGTGATCCCCCTCACTCCCTGAAGAGTCTGCATTCTCCCTGATGCGGAGCCAGTACAAGACGTGGTTGGCTTTGCCATCTGTGGCATGATGACACAGTTCAGAAATTGTGTCCTATGTCCATGTATTGATGCCTATGGAGGTGGCCATTTTCATGGTGACCAAGATTTAATTAAAGACTGACAGGTAAGACAACATGACTTCAGTAATGGAGACAGAAATGTAAAAGACACTTCAGTCTCTAGAGATTCATTAGCTGCGTTTCTTTAATGCATAGTTGCCTACTCTCCCGGAATGTCCGGGAGACTCCTGCATTTCTGGGAGACCTCCCAGGCTCCAGGGAGAGCTGGGCAACCTCCCGGTTCTCACCCCTGCAATATATAAGTGGTGGAGGGCGGGGCTTAATGGCGCAAATATCGTGTCATCTTAGTGATAATCGTTTAGGGCGGGGACAAAATGATATGATTCATCAAGCCCCGCCCCCACTCACCCACATCCCCCGGGATCTCTCTGAAGCCAACAAGAAAAAGTTGGCAAGTATGAATTAATTAGATGATAAATCCTCATGTTCTCATTCTGGGAGAATAGATAAAAGCCAAGGTTATGATTATTATTCATACTTTAGCATTTAAAGAAGGAAGACTTTCAGGGTGTTGTGATGGTGACTATTTATTGAGTAGGCTAATGTTGGTTATTATTTCTATAGGGGGAAGATTGGTCATTTAATGTTGAAGCTCTGCTTAGTATATTGATCATCAAAGTGTAATGTTCTCCATGGTACTATATACTGTCCTCCATATGATGGAGCTCTGACTAGCACACTGTTCAGCAGAAGTTGAAGCTCTACATAATGTCTATTAAATGATCAAGCTCTTCATGATATACTGGTCACAAAATAAGGTGTCTCTGCCTAATAAATGATCACAGATGATTGTGTTGCATTTTACACTTTTGCTAATATTGTATTGTACTTGATTATTGCGCTTTGAATTCAGCACTGAGGATTGCGTTTTCCTTAAAACCAACCAATTTCATAATAATGTAATAAATTAGAATTATAACGCAAACCAATATATATAACAAGTCAATACAAGATGCAGCAAATACATTTTTGTGCGAATCAACTTCATCACCAGTCATCGGGAACACTGATAACTCCTTTGCCAATGTTCTATTGTAAAGAGATAACCATTTGGCCAGACTTATATTTCTAAATTAGACTGATTAGACAGAGCAGAATATCAGGGTCCAGCAGTGTGTAGCTTGATTCCTGGAAAGTGTATTGGTAAGTGGCTGAGACAGGGATGCGTACAGTGGAATTTGCACAGGTCCTGGACATGGAAACTCAGCAGTTGTACTTGTTGGAGTGGGAGGTTTTATTTTCTAAAACATTGAAGTAGAGTTCTGTAAGAAATAAGAATGTTTTAACTATCTGGAGTTTGGCTTTAAGGGATACAACTGTAGCAAATTCCACGGAATTTTCACCTTGTTACAAATTTGCCCACAAAAGTTTGTGCATTCGCTGGTGGTATTTGGCCTTAGGTACTCCAGACACACCAGAAAGAGCATGCATTGATTGTTGTCATAGTATCAAATAGTATTTAAAATTACAGAGCAAAATGGGCAGCATAACTCAAAGAATTTCAAAGCAAAAAACTCCCAATAAAGGGTAAAAACTGGCGCTTACAAGAAGAAAGACACTGTAATTTACGGTAGAGTAAAGATTAAAATAAAATCACAACAATAATATATCAGATACACTTTCCACTGCAGCTTGTCCAATGTCTATTGCAAAAACCCAAATACACAGCAGTAGAAAACGAAACAAAAAGACTGCGCTGTGGAGAATAACTTAAACAAAATGTATCAAATGTACATAACAATAATAGAGAAAAAACTCCTCTTAATCAACTGAAATAACGGATTGGTTCTTTAAAAACACACATTTATTAACATAAATAAAAATTTTAAAATATTACAATATAACACAATATTCAATTTAAAAGGAATCATCTGGATGATAATAGCTCCTTCATCAATAGTTGATATGGTTGCAGGGAACCAATTGTATCCACATCCACTTTCAAAAAGTCAAAAAACTAATGGTCTTAAATACCAATAGCCACATGAAACCGTAGTCATCAAAAATACCACAGTAAAGGGGGGTTCCAGGTCCCAATTCTGATACCTCAGTGGGCATATGGGATCCTCACCTTTCTTTCTCCTGAGAGAGTAATCTCAATATATGGAGTGTATCCTTGATATGTGATTTCAGACGGGAGTCGTGTCCCTCTAATTAATAATCAACAAAAGAAGACAGTTTAGAAGTCAAAGAACCCACACCTGAAACAATAGGTCGTCCAGGGGGTGCAACTAAAGATTTGTAAATTTTAGGGAGGTGATAGAAAACCGGAAATTAAAAGAACTTCTTGACAATAATCTTACAGAGGGGGTAATAACCAGGGATGAATTTTATTTTCTATACACAGAGCATCCGATAGTCTGGTTTTCTCTTTATAGTTGTTAAACAGTTCTTAGTGTAGAATTTCACAGCTAACCAGTTTCGATCTCTCAGTGAGGATGGTTGAGCTATCCTAGCTAGCAATTATGCTTTCTGAACATCATGCATGTCTGAATAAACTTCATAACGTGCTTCTCCACTCCTCTCTGTCGCGTGTTTTTTTCAGCACTTCTTTAAAATCTGAAAAAGAGAACATAGAATTGTTCATTAAGAATGTGGGAAACACAGAGAGAACAACATGCATTGCATAACAAAATTATGTGCTTGGTTTTAGAAGCCTTGGCTGGGCTTTGGTCCTGTGTTTCTGGATCCATATACCATCTCCCTTCTGACAGGAAAGTGTCAACCGAATGCATCCCCACTCTTTGGTTCAGGGAATTATTCATCCTGTGACTTGTCACTCAATAGCTAGATCAGTTCTAAAGAAGAATGGATATATAAGTGACCAATGTAAAAGTTGAAACCATATATCAGATACGAAATTTCCAACCTACCGTCCTGATCAATGTCCATCTCGTCCAGCTTCTTTCGAGAGCCATTAAAAGTTGGCTGATCTTGACGAGTTGGAGGATACCTTCTGGGAGGCGGTAAAAATTGCCAGTGCACCCTGATATCATGTCCAAGGAAGTCTGCCAGTTGATCCAATTCTGTGTTGTTTAGGTTGAGAACCTTTGAAAGAGTAGCAACATGCTTTTGAAGCTTCATGGTAGACAGTGTTTGGGGATTTTTAGCTCCATATTCCTGAGCAAAAAGGCATATGCAATCAGAGCCTCCGAAGTGTGACAACACAACTGGTATAGCAATCGTGTAGACATTTCCGTCGGCCACACTACATTCTTCCCTTTTCTCTGCAAGAAATTTTGCTGCACTTTGCATTGCTGGTGTCAGCAGGATTGGAAATTTTCTCCCTTATTTTCCCAACATTTCAATCCTTGTGAACTGCCGGCAGAGCTTCTTCTCAAGCTTGGAAAGTGCTAGGGCAATATCTTTGTGGGGATCTGAAGTATCTCGAAGAAAAGAAGAGGTGGTAGCCTTCACATTTCCTGGAGCTTCTGACAGATGTACTCACGTTTGCAGATCTGACCCAGTTGTAGAGATGAAACAAAAAAAATCAGTGCTACACCTGTTTTATGCTCACTGTGCTAGTGGCAATTTATCTGCCAAATGTACCTAGTAATTCTTATATGTTAATAAAAATGTATCAATCTTAATTCATGCATATGGGTGATGGTCCCCTACTTAAATAACATATGATTAATGTAAAAACAAGTGCACATCTTCTAGTATAAGTTTATTCATCATATATAATATGTAAATGCTAAGTGGTATTACAATTCATAAACGATTCAAAAAGTCTTCACATCTGAAGGTACACATCATCTATATCCACCAAGATAGATCTTTCTCCAAATAGTCTGTTTCCACAATGGGCTGTTTGCCAAGATATATCTCCTTAAGATTACTTACCCGTACTAACTTGTGCAGAAGTCTGATAATTCACTGTAAGTTCCAATGTCGGTCGCATGTGTTCCACTTCATTCCTTTGAAACACATGCGTACTTCCAGTCTTCCGGGTTGTGAGCACAACTTCCGGTTACAGAAAACATCTCTCATCCCAGGCCAATGAGAGCCTTCCAACGCATTTCGTCCACCTGTTCGCCATAAAGTGAAGTTGCCTAGGACTATAATTCTCCCAAGCACTGGAAGAAAAAGCACATGCAAGTTAAATATCTTCAGAAGATAGCGCAAAACTCCCAGATAATAGGATGTCATTGGGCCTGGATGAGTGACGCCAAGGACCCTGGTGGTTCTATGATGCGGCAAAGGACACGTAATCGAATGTGTGTAGTTCCCAGCAGTTCAAGTGACAGATGGTTGTTATGTGCACACATGTTCCAATCCATGTCATGAACACATACACTTTTTGTCTGACACAAGAGACTTGTTGAGACATGCCAGATTTTGCCACTGGGTGTATTAGCAAGGCTTCTCCATTGACTAGCATAGTCAGTTTCATGGGGACTTAGTTTTATGTCACCACTACGGCTGAGATCTCCACCGTGTTAGTGTGTAAACAGGATAATGTCCCCATAAGTATAGGAATAGAAGTAGAAGATGTCCGTTTCCTAGCAGCCAATTAACCTACCAATATGTTTTTGGATTGCAGAAGGAAACTGCACACCCATCGGAAACCCACACAAAACAGAGAGAACATACAAACTCCACACAGATAGGGCCCTGGTGGTAATCAAACTCATTAGATCACTATAGGAGTGGTGCAGATTAGTAGTTGAAACTGGACTGGTTACATAACCCTATGTTATGCTGGTAACACAGACTGCTTTACTCTTTAAGTTAGTTGAGACAATCTGCTTCAGTTAATGAGGTTGTGCTGTCTGTAATCTGCAACTACTGTGTGTATTGTTTGGCACTTGAAACAGCGCTGTCCAGATAAAGCAGGAGAAAATGTATGAATATAAAACCTAAATGTTCCATTCTTATTACAATATTGTGCATATAATACTCAAATGGAATGATCAATTCTTCAATTTCTTGTGATAATTTCCCTTTCATTACTTTAAATAGGTGACATCTGAGTACAGGGATATATGATTTGTTATTATATGCATCCATAAAGAGAAAAAATGTAACATCTGAATTGAAAATGAAATTGAAAATTCATAGAATTGCATTTGCCAAGATGAAGCTATGAGCACTTTTCACCTGAATGCATAATACATTTAATCACTGTGCCTAAAGTCCTACAACGGATTCATATTAACAGACTCTGCCAGATAAACACAAACAAGACTGTTTTTTAATGATGCAAAAAAAAAAGCTGTAATATAGATATCTCTTTATGGAAAAAATGCTCAAGCTTCCTTGCTTGCCCTAAATCTGCACAGTAATAGAAAATGGTAAAATGTGCATTATTTCTAAACATCTCCGGCAGTGAACACATATCTGGAGTCTTAGGGGGTGAAAATACCGAATAATGTAATACTCTAGTCCATAGATGTTGTCCACATATCGATGACCAACTGTAAAAACAAATAATGCCAAGATAAACATCCTTAAGGTATTTTGATTACAGAAAGGAATTAATTTAAGGGTTTGGGAAGAATAGTTCTGGATTATATCCTTGAATATTCCATTAGCATTTTGAGACTTTACTTATACCAGCTGTATAATTAGGTTAGCCATAAAAGTTTTAGTAGTTTTATGGCTAACAGAGCACAGCCATGATGGTTCAACATAGCAATATATCAATCAGAACCCATATTTTGTTGAGTCACCCTTGGTTATTACTTTGCATATTGACAACGGATAGAGCCAATTGTCCTCTTCTATATGTTGGGATATGTGAAGACAATATTGTCATACTAGCCTCACTGTCTGGTAAACCCCATCTTCTATTCAGTATACCCATTATTTTTCATGACTGCTTATACTACTTTCCAACTTGGAGCTTTGTGCATCACATTATACTCTACCTCGCACCCTACAACCGATATCTGGCAGGTGTTAGGCTTGGGTTATTTTAAGCATTTTATTGAATATTTGTCTTTAGCAGATTAAGTATCAAGTAGAGGGAGAACATACAGCAGAGACACAATGATGGAATGATGCCTGGGTTATTCAAATAGAAAGTAAGGAGGAGGAAGAAAGATATGACGAGAGTCAGGATCTAGCAGTGTGTCAGTCCAAATGAGCTAAAGAGTTTGTGTGAAAGAAGATAGTCTGCTCTATCACTTTTTTGCTCATGATGGAGTTGAAGGTATTGTAGAGGTGTTTAGGTTTAGTGGACAAGGAAGGGATAAGAAGTAGAGATAGGCTGTCATGAAATTCACAGGAATAGTTTTGACTCATTGCAGTCTGCTTGGTTTGACTCCACCCACCACTGAGGCGCAGAGTAAAATAAGATGAAGGTTTTCCCCACATGTAGGTTTGGACATTGCTACTTCACCCTGCAGGTTACAGTACTCCGGATGGGTACAAGGCGAGACTGACAGGAGAAGATGCCATAGCCGACAAGGAATGACCAGAATAGGAGCGGATACTGAATAGAAGGTTACCAGGATAAGCTGAGCAACAAACAGCACAGCATACCAGGATCTGCTGAGTAGGAAGGGATACTCAATACCAGGATACCAGGATTAGCTGAGAAGCAAGCAATGCTGGATTCCAGGATCAGTAGAACAGGAACTAATTGAAGAATAGGCATGAATACAGGATCCCAGGATACCAGGATTAGCTGATGAGCATAGAACGCTGGATACCAGAACTTGATGAATAGACACGGATACAGGATACCAGGATTAGCTGAGAAGCATATGACGCTGGATACAAGAACCTGAAGACTAACAATATACAGGACTTGGATCTGGCACCATTTTGCTTAACCAGGTGTCTTATATAGGGGGGGTGTGCAAAGTAGTCAGCCAATAGCTAAATTAAGAAAATGATAAAAGAATCCAGGATGACGGCCTCTATCGGCGGGCCCATCAGCAGCAGGAGAAGGCCCAATGGAAGAGTCTGGACCCTGGCAAGTGAACCATTGGTTCTGTGCTGACGGCCCACCATGTTTTGGCTTTGGTTCTAAAAGCATCTGAATGTTTTGATTTTGGTTTTGCCCAAACATCTTCATGTGTTTTGGTTTTGGCTTTGGATCTGGATTTAATTAAAAATAGTGAAAAATAGGTAAAATCACGTGATTTTAAACTGTTTGTGTTCCTACATTACTATTTACAGCATCAACATTCATTTACTGTCATTTAAAGTCTATGTCCTAATGATCTCTTCGCAACTGCCACCCACAACTGAAATGGTTTGATAAAATCTCTGAAGCATGTAAAGAGTGGAATTCCACCTTGTTAATACCTCTTGCTGGGTGTGATACATATGTTCGACAGTGACATGATCGACATTTATATGATCGACACTATAATATAGACAGTGTTGGAAAGTCAACAATAATGACATAGACAGTCTTATTATGTCAACAATTAAAATTTAGACAGTATTATTAAGTCAACAACTTGAATGTAGACAGTATTATTCGGCTGACAATAATATGCTTAACACTATCCCTAACATTAACCATATAATACTGTCTACATTTGAATTGTCAACCTAA
Organism: Mixophyes fleayi; assembly: GCF_038048845.1. Taxonomy (NCBI): domain Eukaryota; kingdom Metazoa; phylum Chordata; class Amphibia; order Anura; family Limnodynastidae; genus Mixophyes; species Mixophyes fleayi. The sequence goes on from NC_134406.1 coordinate 39,413,937, forward strand.
TAAAACTGCTGACAATGTGAATTGTTGGCTTAATAATACTGTCAACACTTGAATTGTCAACCTAACGTTATCAACTTTCTCATTGTTGACCAAATGAATGTCTAGATGTTGACCACAAACCTTCTTGCTTCCTCTGGTTAATGGTGTGGTGGGTCATATTTTCTGTAACTGCTGCAGTGTCTGAATGCTGAAATTGCCCAGAAATTTTATGTTAGCATCTTCTGCACCGACCTCTCATTTTTTAAGAAATTCTGACCAACCAAGTTTTGTATGCAGAGCATTATTATTATTTTTTTAAAATTTATTTTTAAGGCGCCACAGATTCCATAGTGTAAGCAAATCACAAATAAATGTGGTAATATACATAAGTAGCATAGATGAATGTGAATAAAGCTATAGGGACTCACACAGTGTAGCAAAATGAGAGGATACACGAAGGAGTCAGACAGAATACAGTAGAGAGACATGAGACAATAGGTGGATACTATCCCGCTCTTGACAGCTTACATTCTAATGGAAGGGGTGATGAGAGACAGTAGGACCAACTATAGGATCGAGCTTGAAATGATGAGTTTTGAGTGAACGTTTGAGGGATTGTAGGTTGGGGGAGAATCAAGTGAGGCGCGTAGAGATTTCCAAAGGTTGGGGGCAGCATGCCAGAATTCTTGGAGGTCAGCATGGGAGGAGGTAATGAAAGGCGAATTAAGTTGGAGGTCAGAGGCTGAGAGAAGTGGCTGGGTGGGTATGTACGTCGAGACAAGGCCAGAGATGTATGGAGGAGAAGTGTTGGTAAGGGCTTTGTAAGTGAGGGAAAGGAGCTTGAACTGAATTCTGAAACGCATAGGGAGCCAATCATGGCATTTGCAGAGGACTAGCGAAAGACGAGCAACGGGAGAGGAAGATGAGCCTAGCAGCAGCATTCTGGATGGATTGATGATCAGAATGCTACAGACAGGAAGGCTAGTGAGAAGGATGTTGCAATAGTCGAGCCAAGAAATAATGAGTGACTGGCCCAGTATTTTGGTTGCTTTCAGTGAGAGAGAAAGGGACGAATTATAGTGATGTTACTAAAGAGGAAGTGTCAGGATTTGGTGAGGGACTGGATAGGAAAGGTAAAGCTAAGGTCAGAGACAATGGTGACTCCAAGGCAGCAGGCTAGGTTGACAGGAGTGAGAGTTATGTTAGTAGAGGTTGGGGTCAATGATGTTGAGGGGATGATGTGTGCGAGCGATATTAGTTGAGGGAGGGGATACAAGGGGTAAAGGAGATTTTGGTTAGAACAGTGGAAAATTATATATATATATATATATATATATATATATATATATATATATATATTATTTTTTTCCTTTGGGGTCTGCTGCTCAGAGTCAAAGAGCACCCTGTGTTTTGGCCACTTACTAGTAAAGATGTCACTGTTACTGCCCCTCACATGATTGCATTCATATTGAAACACTTGGGATTTTAAAATCAAGGAATATATTTGTTTTTTTGGGGTGTGCGCTCAGAGTCAAAGAACATCATGGGCCTGAGTCATTAAGGAGAGCAAAGCATAAAAAAGAAGTAGCTTTGTACCTGGGCAAAACTATGTTGCATTGGAGGAGGAGGTAAATTTAAAATGTGGGGACAGATTTATAGTTTGGGTACAGCATGTCCTAGCTCAACTTTAAATTTCAATATTTGTGTGCTAGATGAAAAAACAGCTAGTATTTAACGTATATGCAAAATAATAAACTAATTTGCACCCCTTGCATTGTAACATAGTTTGTCCCAGAGAATATTTACTCCTTTTTTTGCCTTATTTTCCTTAATGACTCAGACCCCATGTTTTTGGCCACTTTAGCTACTAAACATGTAACTGATAACTCCCTCTCACAATTGCATTCAGATTGAAACACATGGGATTTTTAAAATAAGAAATATACTTTTAATTTTTTTGACGGTGTGCTGCTTACAGTCAAAGAACATCCTGTTTTTTGGCCACTTACTAAAGATGCTACTGATACAGTCCCTCGCAGAATTGCATTTAGATTGAATCACTTGGGATTTTAAAAGTAAGAAATATGTTTCTTTTTTGAGGTGTGCTTCACAGAGTCAAACAACTGTCTGGGCTTGATTTATCAAGGCACGTATCTCCCGATTTTGAGCAAATCATACACAAATCATACATAAAATCACTTTGTGCTTGCCCAGAACCGGGAGATATGTCTGGTAACGTAGCCCTGTCCGCTCCATCTGCGAACGCAAAGGGCATTTACTTCAACCTACGATTTCGGGAGTGAATGGTGTGAGGAAGGGGCATTTTGCTGTAGTTGATATACATTTGGGGCATGTCAAACTCAAGTGCATGCAGCCATGACCTAATCTAGATCTGAACGTCTCAAGTATACTTGTTTTTTTGTTGTATCTCTTGCTTCAGCTACAGGGCTTGTCTAAGACCTGATCAGTAGTTATGACAGTCTTGTATGTATGCTATAACATGTGTTTGCAATCAGGAGCAACTGTAAGAATGTATTTTATGTTCAGTAGACATTAACAATATCCTAATAAATGTTTTTCACGAGTTAAAACATTTTTTTTTACTGTTTGATCATTAATGTCTTTAATATTAACAGGTGGCATTAATAAAAAAAAAAACTTCTGTGTGTTCTTTGGCGAATTTATATTCCACATAGGTATCGGACAGTATCTTGAATAGTAGAGCACACTAGACCATCAGCTGAATTCAACAGCGCACGTATCTCGAGATCCATGCCTTGATAAATTTGGGAGTGCGCAGAGCCAAAATACGTGCATTTAATACCAAATACAGGCTGCGCTCAGTATAGATGCCTTGATGAATCAGGCCCTCTGTGTTTTGGCCGCTAACAATTGCTTTCATATTGAAATACTTGGGATTTTAAAAGCAAGAAACATATATGTTTTGGGTTTTTTTTTGGTGGGGGGGGTGGGTGTACTGCTCAGAGTCAAAGAGCACCCTGTTTTTTGGCCGCTTACTACTAAAGATGTCATTGGTACTGCCCCTCACACAATTGCGTTCAGATGCAAACACTTGGGATTTTAAAAGCAAGGAATCTATTTGTTGTTTTGGGGTGTGCTGCTCAGAGTCATACAGCACCCTGCTTTTTCTCCACTAAATGTCCATACTATATATACTATAATATACTGTTACAACAACCAGTAGCCACTGCTTGTATACTCTTCACTGTCTGACACCCAATTGAGCAGCACACAACTCTAGCACACTGATGTCTAATGCCCTGATTTCCCCCCCCCCTCGATCCGTCACTGTACTGAAGTGTAATCAACCATAGGAATAGATTTGGTGTTAACAAAAAGGAGGAACATGTGGGATAAAGGGGGGTCATCATTAGGGTGCTCATCTTACAAACTTACACTAATGACAGACATTTATTTTTGCTATACTCAGTGGAGTGCAACTTTTATCTAAAGGGCAAAAAAGAGTAAAAAGAGTAAAAAATAAGTGTGCCATGGTAGTGTGGTGCCCCAAAGCCCTGTTGAACAGCACAGAGGAGTGCATAAACGCTTTTAAAATGCAGGGCTACAAGGGGTTAATTGTGCTCCTAAAAACTTGTGCCCAGGAGTGATTGACAGGAGGAGGATGAAGGCCCTGATTGGCTGGGGGAGTAACAGGAAGAGGATGTGCAGAAAGGAGGAGAAGGAGAGAGCAGCATGGTAGAAGGGGGAGGATGTGCAGCCGAACAGAGAGAAGACTGAGCTGCTGCCAGAACTGGTGACATTGCCAGCTAAGCGGGCGGAGAACAGCTGGGGACACGCAGTGGGGCGCCAAAGACAGTCTCCACTAACTGCAGAACCCTCTCAAGGTAAAACCCTAGCCTGTAGTGTATTGCACACACCCCAGTGTCAGAGGGGAGAGTGATGAGAGAATCTACCCAAAACTGCCATTGCATTCTTGTACAAGGAAGGATTGTGAGAGTTTCAGCTATATCCTATGTGTTGCTGATATATGGACACTATCCCCTGTTGCGGAGCAAATGTGCTAATAGAGCTTCATTGACTGTTGAGAGAACAGTGCCATCTTGTGGCTGAACTGAGCAACAGCCCTGCTTTCTACTATAATACTTAACCCTTCTGGAAACCTCTGCAGGACATTGGAACACTACCAAATTCCTGTGCACAGGTCAGCCCACGACTGAGTGGAAAATATGGTAACGTTACCAGGGATAATATTGGTGCACCAAATGTTTTAGATGATGCTAATGTTATGTGATTTACCTAAGAGTTGATTTATTGATAATGAAGGTGTGACGATCAGCGTTAGCGGTACCGCTGCGATTCAAGTTAACCCAGAGGGAGTAGCATGGTACCCCAAACACCTGAATAAGAAGGAGCCCTCTAGTGGGCGCGGTAGTGACCGCAAGAGTCTTGATCGGTTATTATTGATGGTTCTTGCATCATCACCAGTCAGATATTGTTAACTTGAAAGTAGTAACTGTGATTACCAGTGTGCCTTATTAGACAATGTGCATTGAAGATGTTATCGCTATTGTGCCTTATACTCACAAGATATATGTTATATGTTAAATGCTATTGTGCTCTATGCTGATCAGACGCATTATTTTGTCATTACTATTTAGCTGAAGGGGTCAGTGGCGCGGTGGCTTACCAAAACTATCCTTACCGCATTCTCAATAAACCCAAGTTGTTTGACCAATCCTTGTCCCTTTCATTGAAGTATTTATCTCCTGACCACCGGATATCCGAACAGAAAAGAACCTGACTCGTGTCTAGAGGACAAGGTAAGGGAAGGATTTCCCATCAGCACTCGACCACCAAAGTAGTGCAAGAGCAGCTATTGTATGCACATGTACATTATGAAAATAGGCTGTTATGAGAAAGAATGCATTATGTACATAAATATATTATTTAGCTCAATAGTATACATGATTTGGTATATATCAATGTATGTTGGTGGGATTCTTTGGTTTTAACTTTCACAGTAGCAGGAAGATAAAACATGACAACCGCCCTTAATTTATTGTATTAAAATATTGACATACTTATATATACTTACTACAAATAGCCATGCAATAACCTGTTTTCCTTTCCCTGAATGCGTTTCTTAAAAACTCATTTACTTTTCTTTCTGTCAAACGTAAGGCAAACTCTAGCTAACAGTCCTGAAAAAAGTATAGTACTTTCAGAAGATTCCCTGTGGTGTTTTGCAGAAACGTGCAATTATAGGAGGGGGATAATGGGAAGCTTCAGGCTACGTTACAGTCGTGTTTAATAGAAAAATAAGTAACTTTTCTTAGTTATTTTATAATTCTTGCTTGGATGCACTTTTTGGTTGTTGCTTTTCATCATACAACTGTTCCAGGAGTAAACAAATTGAGAAAACAACTTATTAAATAATTTTTTAAAGCTGCACTTCCAGGTAGGGTGAAAAAATCACTCTGATCAGGACTACCCTAGATTCCCTAGAGCTGCACTATTTTCCTGGGGTCTCCCTTATTCGTATTACAGCCCTAGTGGAAATCTGATGGCTGTGTGAAACTGCAGAGAGAGGTGTGGTGACGTGGACCAATGAGAAGCCACAATCACAAATTGCAGCTTCTTATTGGTCCTTCAGCTCACTGTGACCCCTGCAGTCATTTTAAAGTAGTGACCGTGAAAGATTTGTGGGTGCTCTACCACCGAAACGGAGGATTCTTGTTTAGGCATGTAGGTCACAGAAGGAAAGCAGGGGTAGTTGTCTGGGAGGAGTACTTGGACCAGTATTTTTCAAAGAGGAAATACTATTATGTTTTTAAAATAACACACTTAGGGCTAGATTTACTAAGCTGCGGGTTTGAAAAAGTGGGGATGTTGCCTATAGCAACCAATCAGATTCTAGCTGTCATTTTGTAGAAGGTACTAAATAAATGAAAGCTAGAATCTGATTGGTTGCTATAGGCAACATCCCCACATTTTTAAACCCGCAGCTTAGTAAATCTAGCCCTTAGTCTCCCCTAAAAAAAATTGGACCCCTCTCGAATAGTGATATCACTATACAAATACAGTAATGCTCTGTGCTGCTTCACTTTTATAAAACACAGCATTCATATTCAGTTTTAATGCTGTATACAGTGACCAGGTGGCCAATATAAATTAAGTAGTAATACTCACTGGACCAAAAAGAGCTAATATTTTCTTTAACATTGATATATGAGATTCAGAAAGCTCTTTATAATGTTGTATTTACTTAAAACGTGATTTGGTAGGAAGCATAGACTCTTTAAAGACAAAGCAATCTGTTTTTGTTCCTGCACAGCTTGTATTATTGCAGTCTATTATGTGTTTACATTGACATGTACAATGTTTTAATTTAGAATAAAGGGATAAATAAAAGGGATGATTAATATTTCATGCCTGTTTGTAGACTTGACGTCTACAATGAACCTCATTAGTGTTGTTTGATTTTACAATTTAATCTTCAGCAAACTAAACAAGTTTCACTCTGCGCTGTGGCTACTTCATTGGATATATTTTTCGGTGGGTAACAATATTGAGTTTTGTTTCTTTATTTGCTGCCATCAATCACAATAGCAATGCACTTATAGTGACGACAAGGCCTAAGTGCCATGGTAATAGCAAATTATTTTTAATTACCAGTCTTTTTTGTGTATACATTGCTATTAGGTTTATACATTTATTGGGATAAACATGTAAAATGCCTTCTTCTCTCTGTTCTTCTTATGTTTGACTCCTTTCATGTTTACCCATTTTTAAATCCATATTACCCCATTTAAGTAGGTCTACACCTAGTTTAAATTGCTTGTCCCCTAGAATAGCTTTTATACACTCAATATACATAAAATAAATATACATATTTTACCCTTAATTAAAAATAAGTTGGGATTTTAATGTCAGCTGATACATGTAATATAATATGACACAGCTCCATTTTCATGGAGAGGCTTTTTGCAATGTTTTGTAAAATTCTGATCAGTGACTGAAATGTACATCTCCAATAAGTTTTACTGGGAAACTAAACCAGATGACATCAGCAGAAACACTCGTAACGGTGTTACTAGCCCTGATACCAGGGGCCCAGACCATTATTCAAATGTACTATTTTTCCCCCCTCTTTTATTAGTATAGTCTCTCAATCTCATATCATGTGTTTGAAGTGAATACAAATGTGGAGGGTTTGGCTGTATGTTTTGTAAACCTAACTAGAAGACAGCTAAGGATGACAGTACACAAAATGGCATAGACCAGCTCTCACATCTATATTCAATTAAGTGATGCTCAAAACAGAACATATTCTGTTAGTCAAGAGATTGCTGTAGTTGCAGAACTGAAGGGAATTGGGATGCTATTCATTGATTTCTGGGGGAAACATAGTGACATACAAGGTGAACAGCTTTAAAATTCATCTAGAAGTAATACTTTTGACTTTATTAAAGTGCACCTGTTGCAGGGCAGGGCTGGCAAATTTTAGCCCGGGGCAAGTCTCAGCTCAGCAGCCTATGAGGAACATTTGAAGGAAAAAAATGCAGGTGGCCCAGTGACCCTGCCCAAGGGAGTCCACTCTGGGACCAGCCCAGGGGGCACATGCTTCCCTGCCCCTTGCCCTCCTGCCCTGTTGTCTACTTAGGGAGGAGTCAGCTATTTTGTGGACTGAGCCAACAGTCAAGAGAACAGAGCATAGCGATTCACTACTAACTAATGACGCTACACCCTAGTGATTGCTGCCTTTACTTTGTGTGGGCAGCACACTTTGAACTCTGATTCACATTTAGAAAATATATTTATGCAAAAGTACAGTGTGAAGACAAACAGAGGCTTTTAATTTTATATTTTTGGTGTCTATTCTGTCATTTTAGATTCACTCTATGAATTCACTCTATCAGTGTTACCACTGTTGCCTATTCTTTGTATCTAGCAGCAGTACCTCATACCACCAGAGGTGCTACTGTCCTGTTCCTGAACTCCTCAACATGCCTGAAGGAGTTAATCTCCTTGCATGATGCCTAATCAGAACTGCACCTGTTGCACTGCTTCAAATACCAGCCTCAAGCTGTGCTCTGTGCAGTTCATCCGTTTATTCCTGGCTGCTGCGGTTTCCCCCCTGTTCCTGTGTTTGCTCCATTGCTGCTTGATCTTCTGTTGTCACCCTTGGCTTGATTCCTGGACCCTGCTTGTTTGTCTGTTGCCCTGACCTTTGGCTTGACTTTGGACTTTGCTTATTCGCTTGTGACCCTGATCTCTGTCTGGCTATTTGGATTCTGTTAACCTGATCTCTGCTTGATCTCTGGACTCTGTCTGCTTCCCTGGACAGCCTCGTGCCTCCTGGACTGGGGTAACTTATATTTCCTGTTCCTGCCATTTAACTGTACAGTCACTATTTGGAACCTGCTCTTTTCTGTGGATTTGAGTTATCCTTGTTTATGTATTTGCCTGAATAAAGACATTTTGCTTTATACTTCCGTTGCTGCTTCGTGAATGCACTAGGAATCATAACAATCAGCATATGTATACTGTATATTACTTATGCATGATGCTGCAGAGACCTTGGGGTATATTTACTATGTGACGGTTCCGTAGAACTGCGATCCCCGGCGCTTTAAAGTCATTTTTTAAAGCAGCACTTTTTTTTTAAAGACAAAGCCCACTCCATTATCTGTAGCTGAGAAAGTTTCTTGACGTCACTGTCTATCAGGCATTTTGTTATAGTATACATCAATCAGTTTTGAGTCAATAAATATTTCTTGGCAACATCCCAAAAACACTGACATACGCAGTGGTCTTATTACTATAATTAATACCAGAGAATTCAATATCTTAGTCGAGTAGGTAAATCATGGGTTTGTATATACATGTATTTGAGGAGATTGCACAATTAGAAAAATAGAAACACAACATATGATGGATTTATAATGAAGTAAAAGTGCAGGCCAAGCCACCTTTATGATATAAAGCAGCTTTTGTATGCATGGCAGCTGACCTTAAACCATTATGCACATATTTCTGTGGCACAATAGTGTCTTCTATGACTACAGTACACATTTGTTTCGCTCTATATAATGAGTGAGTAGGGTAGAATAAGGATGTTCTGATTATATAACTACATAACTATCCATGACCATTATGCAGGTGACTGTAGACTAAAATTTAAATGAGATATTAGCAAGAGCTACAATGGATGTAAAAATAGCAATTCTGAAGGTCTGCCAGATATTATATTGTATTAGGTCACAAAGGCTACTCAGCAGGGTGTTTTTACTTATTACATTTATTTCTTCATTACTTATTCGCTTGTGACCCAGATCTCTGCCTAGCTATATTAAACATGTTACTTAGTGCTTAGCATGGTCCTATTTAAGTCCACACCTTTATATTTTTCTCTTGACACCAACATGCTTTTCTGTGCTGCCTACATTCAGTCACCTGAGATGAGGCAGAAACTCGTCATATGACTGCTTTCATCTTGCAGTATCAGCTGCTTTCAGTAACCTTCCATTCATGCACATGCATGTCATTTATGAACATTAAAAGCAATTTGTGCCTAGTTTTGCATGATGCTCCACATAAGAATCCAGTTCATTTCCAATTTATAATCCCCTCCTTCAGTTGTATTTATTTTCCTCCTAGAATACTACTGTAGTTGGTTAGCCTCATTATAGTACAAAAAACTAAAACTGACCATACAAGTGCAGAGTTAAATTGCCAATTTAGTCATTATTTGGGACAGCACGGTGGCTTAGTGGTTAGCACTTCTGCCTCACAGCACTGAGGTCATGAGTTCAATTCCCGACCGTGGCATTATCTGTGTGGAGTTTTTTTTCCAGTGTTGACGTGGGTTTCCTCCGGGTGCTCCAGTTTCCTTCCATACTCCAAAAACGTGTTAGGGAATTTAGACTGTAAGATCCAATGGGACAAGAATTGATGTGAGTTCTCTATATGGTGCTGTGGAATTAGTGGCACTATATAAATAGATGATGATGATGATGATTATTTAATAAATTGAGCTACCATTGTACAGTGTCTAGTTACATTTTGCCAGATCAAAAATGAATTGTTTTTAATCTGCTTTGTGGAAAATCAGATTGGCAAATGACATCTATTTGTGTGGGTTTGATGTAGTTGCTAGAAGCGGATGTTGCACAACTGCAGTTTAATATCCAGTCATTTGGTCTTCACATGCACCAGGGGCAAATGTAGGATTTTCGAAAAAAAAAAGCAGGTGACCCAGTGACGCAGACCAAGGTAGCCCACTATGAAACCGGCCCGGGGGCAAATGCCCCCAGCCCTGCCAGTCCCAGGCGGTAACAGATTAAACAATGCTTTCGTCTTTGATTAAAATATTTTTTTTAACAAATGAAAGTTTTAAAATATTTTTTATTTTTATTTTATTTACACCCTGTGTACTTGCTGATAATCAGAAGAGGGTGATATGAGGGCACAATGTTACTAAATGGTTGGTCAACATTGTATCGGAAATACATTGGATTGTACGTAATTTGGCTTTGGAGAAAATCAGATTGAGTGCAGCTCTCACTTCAGGTCTCTCTGTAAATGTATTGTAGCAGAGTTTCCCCAGCGAAACTTTTGCATTGAAGCTCTGCAAAATGGATTAGACTTTAGTGGTGCTATAGCATATACATATACGCAACACATATTATTTCAGTATTTTATTTGAGTTGATATACAAAATTAAAGCCATGACTTATTATTTCATTTCATCCATTAACTATTTATCTCTGCAGTTTAAGAATCTGAGTTTCTTTGAAGATGTTTTTCTCAGGAATGCTTTTAAATAATTATTTTAGTTTTTAAACCTTTTATTTGGCCTTATTTAAAGCAAAAGTATTCACAGAGTAGAGTACAAAGGGGCAAGGTTAATGTAAGCTAATTCTACCTTTGCTTAAGGAAAAGCAAATAACTGTGAAAGGCTATAATTAAAAACTGTAACAAAAACAAGATTATGTCACTTGTTTTTAGAATGTGTAGATCTTTTTTTCACATTACAGATACCAAGAATCAGATATCTGGAACTCTGAGTGTTTTAAAATAAAGCATACTATATAAAACTAGGATTTTAAAAAGAAATATATAACTGCCTAAATTCGTTCGCTACTTTTGCAGCAATATTTTGAAGCACATTGCAAATGCTGTTTGAGTTGTTTTTGTAATTGTAAGTCTGTAGCTTTGCGAACAGAGAATTACCAGCAATTACAGTTGAAACATTGTTATTGTATTGTAGGTGAGTCCATTTATACATTTGCAACTTACTCAGCCTTTGCTTAAAATACTATGGAAGGTTACCAGGGGCGCATGCTGGAGTTTTAAGGGGAGGTTCCCCCCCACTCAAAAAAAAAAAAAAAAAGTGAGAGAGCTGCGCGTTTCGGTAGCACTGTACTATACAGCAGCTGCGGTGCTGTCAAAGAAGCGTCCGTGGCGATGCTGTATACAATTCAACTACTTTGACAGCGCCGCGGCTGCTATATAGTACAGTACCGCTATGTGGGGGCACTTCTTTAGTGGAGGGGAGGGTTTCTGGAGACCCAGAAACCCCCCCTGTGTGCGCCCCTGGTTACCCTACGCTTTGGGGAGACGCCAGCTAATGCCATGTTACTGAAAGAAGCAGATACCATCTGTACCTTTGATCAGTCAGACAACCACATTTTCACTTCCTACACTTTGCTAGTAGTAATAAATAATGACCAATATGTTAAAAAAAAATCTTCTCTGCACAGACAAGTTATTAAGAAAAATGTGGCAATGAAAATGTTTCAACTAAATTACATTTTTAAAATCATCTATTCTAAAACAATATTTTTTGGTTTGAAATAGAAAGGTCAACAGTCATATATTGGTAAAAATGAGATAGACATGAGAAAGGATAATTTATGAACACAAAAAATGAGGACCTGCAATGATTCTTTTTGAGTGTCTACTTGTCTGCCTACATTTCAATATGCACACCCTCTTTACGGACTTTGCAAACAACCCCATCAATAAAAATGTCCTACATTTGCAAGTTGGGAGATACTCTGGAAATTATTCATAGTGGAAACAGTAACAGAAAATGTTGCATCAAAATATCAACATACTCCCACTTTTAGGAACACTCCACCTTAAAACCTCGAAATCCTTTGCACTTCCCTATATAAACGTGGGTACATTTATTCATGTGACTTCACATCCCAGAATTTGCATGTAGGGATTGCATTTTTGCATGACCTTTACTGTGTGTTACATTTAAAAAAACACCCAAGGTGAAAGTGCCAACACACGTTTGTCTCCTGCACCCCCCTGAGCAACTTCTCATGATATCTCCATCCAGAAAACAAATTCTCTTAAAAATGTGAGGAGGAGGGTGCAGCTGGATGAAAAAAAATGTATTTACCTTCCATTGTCAGCCATGACAGGCTCAATATATACATTGAGCCTTTTTAATATGCTTTAGCACAACTATCCCCCACATAATAAATAATAAAATGTACTATTTAGGAGTGACATGAGGGGCAGCAGGAGATAAGAGCTAGTCCTAATGTAAGAGCTGACAATTAAGACAGCTAAGGACAGGTAAGTCAGTCCCTAGCATGCTGTTATGGGTGGTGGTAGTCACTTTAATGGTGCTGATAACACCGACACTGACAACCGCGAACAAAAAAAACCAAAACTCACTTGCCCAACTCATAATAAATGATGACTGGCCTTAACAATGACAAAACAAGTCCCCGACAGTGTGCTAACAAATCACGGTCCCTAGTAATAACGGCAGTCTGTTTTCGCATCATTTTAAATTGCGACCTCTATATCAGTATTTTTAAAGCGGCAATATCTTACACTTAGGCTTAGCTTTAGGAATAGGGTTAGACTTAGGCTTAGGGTTAGGGTTAGGGCATTGCCACTTTAAAAATACTGATATACAGGTCGCAATTTAAATTGACGTCAAAACATGCTGCCGTTCTTACTGCTGATTGTGATTTGTTAGCACACTGTAGGGGACTTGTTTTGTCATTGTTAAGGTCAGTCATCATTTATTAGGAGTTGGGCAAGTGAATTTCGCTTTTTTTGGTTCGTCCTACTGCCAATCCAATGTATAATTGTATCATACACCTTTGTGACCAGAGAAGAGCACACCTTATCATATGCATAGTGACAAATATAATGAAATCAACCCCTAGGAATATTCTGGTGCAAGCACAAAAGGAGATAAGTATATCATAAACATAATAAGTGGATCAGTGCTAAAGATTAAAAAGAGAAAAACATGACCATTATGTTTACTTTACAATTATATTTTTGAAAAAATGATATACTTAACTTGTCATCAGTAAAGCAAATAAAATGAAATTGGTGCATTATACTATAATACAGAAATTGTGTTAATATATGTATAAAGTATATATAAAATAATATCTGTATAAACAGTGACTTCTGATGTCTTCATTTGAGAGTCTATTAGGAAAACATGTGCATTGTATGTTATTATTATTATCATCATTTATTTATAAAGCTCCACCATATTACGCAGCTCTGTATAGAATTTTCAGTCTCGTTTTTAAACAGGTTTAACATTTTTAATAATCTCTAGTAATATTAAAATGTCTCCCCTGAGGGGCGGACTTTTTGGAATTAGTAACAATTCATTATGGATCTGGGTGAGGGGTCATGGTGGGGCTTGCTGTGATTCAGTTTTGCAATTCATTGTTCAATTTTTCATTAACACTGTATGCCCATTAAATTGAAATTTTCTCCTTATTTACAAAGTAATCCTTAAAATAGTATAATCAACAGGGAATTGACGACTTGTATTAAATAATAATGTTAGAGCATGTTTAGTAATTTGTATATTATTTGGGACTGGGATTGCTATTTAGGGGCTTACTTCATAACATGATGCAATGTGCAGAAATGTACTGTAACTCATAAGTCAGTGAGATATTAACTTTCATTTTATAAATGGTGTTGAAAAATGTTTTCAAGCTATAATTAGTTACTAATGGTAACAATACCTAAGTGCATATTACAGCATGTTATATTTTTTATATTCCTTTCTAAGTCTTGAAAGGATAAAAAAAAATCCTGACTTATTAGTTTAGTATATTATAGATAGATATATAATTGTCAAGTACAGAAAACTGCATGCAAATGTCTAAAATAATTAAAGAGTATTTTTAAGGCAATTTATCATACTTCTGTGAATTCACACAGACACTGCTGCACAGAGTACAGTCAGTATATCTATAATATAAAAAAGGCAGATCATGATTCTCAGTAGGCCTAGTGATGGATGGGTTAATTTAGTTATCTCTGCCTTGGACAAGGAATTTCAAAATAATTTGATTACTTCTGTTCGAACAGGCCCAATTATGAAGGTAACTATGGCAAAGGGTATGAGGTTATCTTGGGACATCTGACTCCTGCAATGTACATGCACTAAAATAAAAAACAAAAGTGCTATAATGGAGCAACTAACACAGCCTACCGATCATTGGGAAGTGAGATTTAAGCAGATTATTAGATAAAATACCTTATGTTCCTCATGTTTATGCTCATGTATATTTCAGAAATATATTGTTATTGTATTATACGCAATAGACGTACAGATTGCAAGCCCAACTCCTTCTTAGAAGACTTGTGTTTCACTGTTTGTTTTACATTTCTTCAAACTGTCTCTCACATCAGGTTGCCTTCCCCATCTTGTTATAGCATGCCCTTGTCTCTCCATCCTCAAAAAACCCTCCATAGACGAAGATTCTCTGTCCAGCTACCACCAAATCTCTCTCCTCCCCTTTGCCTCCAAGTTTCTAGAGCAGATTGTCTACAACCACTTTATCACCTTACTTACCTCGCACTACCTCCATCATCCTCTCAAATCTGTCTTTCACCCCCCAATTCCACAAAACACACTCTCACCAAGGTCAATAATGACCTTCTTGTTGCCAAATCTAAGGGTCATCTCTCTTTACTCATCCTCTCCGCTGTCTTTGACACCGTAGACTACCCTATCTTCCAGCATTTTTTTCTCTCCTTTATTCTGAGTGACACTGTCCTCTCCTGGCTGTCCTACTGCCTTTCAAACCACTTCTGCTCTGGCTGTACGTTTGACTCCAACTAAAGGTTCTGTTCTTGGCCCCCTCATTTTCTCCCTGTACACTTCATTCTTGGTAGTTAGCAGCTCTTTCAGTCTCCAATTCCACCTATATGCTGATCACACAGAGATCTACATATCTACCCCTGACTTATCCCCTAGTCTTCACTCTCTCATCTCCAGCTGTCTTTCTGTTATTTTCTCTTAGATGTCCCATCAAATCCTTAAACTTAAACTCTCTGTCCTTTTCCCTTCACCCATCTCGCTACCCGTCTACCTTACCCATTCCTCAGTCCCAGAAATTTGCTGCCAAAGAATTATGTTCAAATCCTTTCTCTCTTTCACTTGCCACATTCAATTCATCTCTCAAGCATGATGATTACACAACAACATCTCTATGATCAGACCGTTTCTCACCCTGGAAGCAACCAAGTCCCTCAACCACTCCCTTGTCATTTCCCGTCTGGACCATCGTAACCTCTATCTCTTTGGCCTTCCTTCCTTCCATAGCCAGTTCACTTTGAACGTTGTAGCTCATCTTATTTTCCTATCCCACCACTTTGCAACTGCCTCCCCTTTCTGAGAGAAACTACACAGGTTTCCTTTCCACTACTGAGGCCAGTTCAAACTCCTGACACTTCAGCTTGATCTTCCTACACATACCCTCTCCATTACGTCAAAGACCACCGCCTCTCCTCACTCATTACCTCCTATCATTCCCACATCCTAGACTTTTCCCACCCTATTCCCCCCTTTGGAACATGCTTCCCCTCCCAATCAGGTTTTCCACTTTCTCCCGAGTCTTCAAACTTTGTCTAAAACCCCACCTCACTATCAATGCCTATGAGCTCTTCTACTAACCCATCCCTACTCCTCTCTTCACAATGTCTTATTGCTTCTGTGTCACCCTGTTTGCCTGCCTCTCCCCCTTAGATTGTAAGCTCTCATGAGCAGTGTTCTACTCTCTTTATTACTTAAACCACCAGCTTACCTTTGTCATCCCTTCTATCCTTAACCAGTGGCTCTGATTCTGTTTGCTGCGCCCACACTCTTGGATACAGTGCTGAGCACTTCATTTCCTGCTGGTTTTGGCTATTTGTTTGCTGTGTATTCTACTTTGTGTCTATTTTGTAGTGCACTGTTTGCACCTTATTGTAATGTTCTGCTTTTGTCTTGCACTGTTTCACTGTTTTCTCTATGTATGGTGCTGCTGAACTTTTGTGGTAAGTAAATAATAAGCAAATAATAATAATAATAATAATACGGTAAGAGGCCAGTTTAGTGGTGAGATAGTGGGGTCACTTAGTTGAAAAATAGAGGACATTTTTCCCCAAAAGATCAGCTACATTTGTGGTGGATTGTTTTGCCTAAGAAGGATGTGAAGTGGACACTGCAACTGCACTCTGAGTGGACACTTTCACAGTGAAAGAACATGTGAATATGTCCATTGTTCTAAAACCAGAGTCTGCAGTAACTTTGCAAAATCTGTCCAACATGTGCAGTACATTATCACCAACAATAGCTCATTGACTATTGTACCACTCAAGCTGGTAGCATTGGACTATCTTGAAATTAAGAAATTGTTGGATAGATATAAATATGCTCTGAATATCACAGATCACCCAAACTCTCAGCTGTGGTGCCTATAAAGGATCAGACTGCCTAAATGATAGCCCTTTTACCGTGGGTCCATTTCATTAAAGTTTATGGAGGCCATTGGGGTTCCATTCTGAGCCAGTGTGAGGCCAGGGTGACTGTGGAACAGTGCCAGTTCTACCACATCCGGAAATCTTGAACAATCCCTAGCCATTCAGAGGGCAGTGGAACTGTTCAACCATTCCCCCAAAGTTATGCTCCAGACTTTGCAAAGTGCATGTCTGGATAGGTTGCCTAAGCTGCTGGATGTATAACAACACTGTGCTTTGTATCACTGAATATGCACCATTTTGCCATATGTTTAAAATAAGTGGAATCACTGCAATTGAACTATTTCTAGAACTCCCAATGTGTGTTATCTAGTGGACACCAAAAATCTGGGTAGGTGAGCATAAGCAATATTTAGAAAGGGCCTATGCAATTATGATTTGGAACTTGCAACTGAAGAAATATTGAGCACCACTTAAATCCCTCTGCCATATTTTCCTGCTCACTGCAAGTGATCAAACATTAGGAATAGGGCAGCTCAATGGAAAGGAAAACTACTATTCTGGTGCAATCAACAATCACACATAAAACTTTTTGGGATATTGCCCTCTCAGCTAGAGAGGACTATTTCTGCCATCGACCAATCCCCCTGTTTCTAGCCCCCTGTTCCTAGCTGGCACCGCTAAGTCTGAGATATTACATCTGATGTATGTCCACAGGATGTAATTTTCTCTAGACTTGGAGATAACACAATTTAGATTTAACAAAATTTACATCAATCTGTGATATCCTAAATGACTTGCTGTTAAGTTTCATATTTCTCTAAGACACAGGGTTGAAAGCCTAACGACTCCTCCTGTGCATTCAGGCAAATAGAGGTCTGGGTCACTCACAAATGAAAATTCTTAATTAGCATGGGATTAGCATTTTCCGCCTTCAGCAAAACAAATTTCCTCCAACATTGCACAATACATTAGAAATCAATACATTTCCAATACAAAAATCAGTACATTTGCATTAATATACTGTACATTGGTGCAATTCACTACTAATTGAAATACATTTTTACAAGCGATCCAGCCATAGACAGCTAATCATAATAAAGAGAAATTGCTCCACAAATAAGGCTCTGGATAAGCAAGTGAAAACTCTATTAAAGTCTCCTAATGAGATAGAATACCCAAATGAATTATTACGCGGTTTAGGGAGCAGCAAGCAAAAACCTGAGTTAAAATTACTATATTACTGGTAATAGAGCGCAGTAATGCAACCAATTGAATTCCCCCCACAAAGTCTATCTTAGTTGCATACAGTTGTTCTGTGATAGCTTGTGGCATGCATACATGTAACTTTTAAATCAAAAACTATGCTCTGTTAGTCCACTATCAGTCAGCATTTACAACTACCCTCTGGTTGGTGCAAATGATACAGCCGCAGGGGTAAACACAGATTTTCTAGAGGGGGTTTCCTGTTGTGTTAGATTAGAAACAATAAAACACATGCTTTATCATTTCTCATGACTGTAGGTTTTTCATTTTTTTAAATAAATTTAATCTATTCTGTAAATAAAATATTATTTTCCAACACAAACACAATGGGGGCAGAGAGAAACACTCATGACAGAAGGAGCAAGACAGTGGTACATACATAAAATTGGAGGAAGAAACACTAAGGGAAAACAGCTCATAGAGCCATAAGAATGATGGCAAGAGAAACACAAACATGAGGGAAGGAAATGGTCGGCGATGGGCTGAGGAAAAAGTGAAAGTGAAGGACCCACCTGAGTAGATGTGGGGGTGGCATCCTTGTTGTTTAAACTAACTGGCTACGTGCTGTCTTCTTCATGGCAGCATGTGTTGCGGAGGAAGGGATGTCCTTTTTCGGAGGTGGGGCCACCAGGATGGAAGTTATAGGCTGCACGGCTCCTCTACCTTCTTTTCAGTCCCATGACGTCATTCGTGTTGCGGGTCTACAGAAATCCTCTGGTGGGGTCAATTACTGGCCTCTGCATACTGGAGATGAAGGGGAAATTCGAACAACGCAATTCAAATGGACTTATGCTGACCATGAATCAGCCCCAGTGTGTTAAAGGGATTTAAAATATGAAAAGAGAACCCTCAGAGGAAGTCACAGTATATAATTTTTTCCTGAATTTTTCATTCTGCATGTCATTTTTTGATTTTAATAAAGTTTATATAGTTTGGAAAATGCGCAATATTTAAATATAATTCACATATTGTTTTTATTGAGTTTATGATTAGGTATTTTACTGGCTTAGTATATTTTGTTGTTGTTTTTATTATGTTTTAAGATGCACAGTCACTTAAAGAGTTAAATGATTTTTTTCATGATTTTAATTAGTGTCTCCATATGTACAATCCAACCCTTTTGAAAAGGGCTTATCACATCTCTGAGGAAATCACCAATACCGGTGAAGAAACACATCGGAAAAGGAAGGAAATCAAGGATACAATGTAATATATTTGTTACTGTTAACTAGGAATTCAAACAACTTTCACCAGCTACTTTGTAACTCCCAAGTGATTCATATGAGTGATCAAAACAATTGCTAGTTTACATAAGTGTTCAGATGTAGGACAAACACAGTTACAAGACAAGATTTGATATTAACAGACAAAGGGGCATATTCAATTAGCTTTCGGATTCGCGGTAACGCGCGATACCGCAAAAAGTGCGCGTTCTTGCGGGTATTACGGTACCGCATTAACGCGGATTTTCGTTCGCAAACCTATGGGCTGCGAACGAAAATCCACGTTATTGCGGTACCGTGTATTACGTTTCGCGGCTGTTCCGGCGCGTTACCGCGAATACAAAAGCTAATTGAATATGCCCCAAAGAGTGAAGAGGGCCCTGCTTGCATATTAGACCCCGAGTGGTACATTTGTAATAGATTCACATCCCTCTCCTTGTTGGTAAAAAAAATGACAATATTAAAGAATTAAAGCTACAAATATTATATGTTAAAACGTCTGTGCTAAAGACTAGAAATTACATTTAACATTTTATTGAGCAGACATGGTCCAAAATAGTACAGGAAAAGTTACAAACCAAATATAGCTGAGAGTGGACAATGGATCTCTGGGTGAAGCTGAAAGCAGGTAAATAAAAGAGAATCCAGCTGGTGTAGGTGAACTGGCTGAGTAGTATTAAACCAGGAACAGAGATGTCGGCTCGCAGCTTGCAGCAGTCCAAGCAAACAGGAGAAGAAACAACAGCAACAATCATCATCATCATCATCATCATTTATTTATATAGCGCCACTAATTCCGCAGCGCTGTACAGAGAACTCATTCACATCAGTCCCTGCCCCATTGGAGCTTACAGTCTAAATTCCCTACTATAGACACACACTCACACACAGAGACAGACAGACAGAGAGGGAGAGACTAGGGTCAATTTTTTTGATTGCAGCCAATTACCCTACCAGTATGTTTTTGGAGTGTGGGAGGAAACCGGAGCACCCGGAGGAAACCCACGCAAACACAGGGAGAACATACAAACTCCACACAGATAAGGCCATGGTCGGGAATCGAACTCATGACCCCAGTGCTGTGAGGCAGACGTGCTAACCACTAGGCCACTGTGCTGCCCACAATGAGAACAACCACATCAATGACCAGCAAGGTGAACTGAGGGAAGCAGGCATAAATAGGGAGAGAACAAGTGCAGTATTTAACAGGAGCAGCAGGTTAAACCCTGCTAATTAGGAAAGAGACAAGGGTACAATAGTGGCACCACTGGGGAGTCAGAGGTACTGCAAGGCAAATACAAATAATAACAAGTTCAACATAGTCCAAAAGACAGGAGCTGCCAAGAAGAAGCAACTTCCTGACTCTCTCTCTCTCTCTCCCCGACACTATGAAAATGCGAGAAAAGTTGGTACTATTGGAGGTACTATTTTGACAGAGATCCCTGGCAGTGAAATGGTTACACCACCTTTTCTTCCTTTACCTGCAGCTGTGTGTCAAACCTAATGTCTCCTAGCATTGTACTGTAATGCTAAGAATCCCTGTGCAAGATAGATGCTCAGTTTAGTATATACTGTATATCTGTGATTAAACCACACCCACTATTTTCTATAGACACATCGGCTAATTTGCATGGACAGATCTTTTTACATTTTGCCCAGCACTTTGCATTCGTCTTTTTTCATGGGAGGCTGTGTAGCATTTCAAGTTTTTTCCTTGAGAGACATTTTTTGTTATTGACTATTAAAACTGTTCATATCAAAAAAGGTAATTAAGCATAACATGTTTATGTGAGTAGTTATCCTTTAAATATTGTAGTATTAATGAAAAGTATACAGCACAGACAAGCATGGATTCAGCTGCCTTTGAATATTGTCTGATCAGCATACAACCACATCATAACAATTTTACTTATTAGCATTTTGATTGAACAATACTAAGGTTTCAAACCTGAAATATGCATGTGAATAATTTCAACTAAATGGAAATGTGAAAATATTAAATTATCAGTGTCATTACCAGGAACTCAAAATGATCTTCTGACAAATGATGTAAGCTATGTAATTTACCCAAATAGCACAAATGAATATAGCAATTTTAATGGACTCCTATTTTGGTCTAATTTATGGAGCATGTACCTGAATTTAAAAAATGTAGACTGCAGTAAACATTTTAATATGTAACATAAATTATTTTTTTTTTAACCATTTTGTGATCTTTATTTTTATCATTAAAGACTCCATCCAATGTTTGAATATGGATATGTATATATATATATATATATATATATATATATATAAATCTATATCTATTTGTTTGTAGGCATATATTTTCCAGATCCCTGCACCGATTTGGATGAAACCAATGCGAGGTGGTCCAATTGGATACTGGGCAGATATTAAGGTGTTTAGGGACCCGTTTGGACCTTCTGTTGGTGTGCACTGGACAGAAATTTGTCCCACTGAGCCTGTTCTGAGCCTTCCACTGGATGGATTTGGATGAAAATTTCAAAAAACTTTAAACATTGGATCCCAGAAGATATACCAGGGGGTGTAGGTCTCAGTCAGACCTCCCATTGGTGTATGCTGGACAGAACTTTGACCTATGGAGCCAGTCCTGGGCCCTTCACTGAATGGATTTGGTTTGTTTGCATTCGGACACCTCTGCACCGATTTGGATAAAACCAATGTGAGGTGGTCCAGTTTGATCCTGGGCAGGATTTAATGGGGTAAGGGTCCCGGTTGGTGTACGCTCGGCAGAACTTTGACCCGGGAAGTCTATTCTGAGTATTTACTGGATGGATTTGGACAAAAACTTCACAGACTGGTAACATTGGATCCCAGAAGACATATTAGGGGGTTAAGATCCCAGTCAGACCTCCCGTAGGTGTACCCTGGCCAGAACTTTGACCCAGGAGCCTGTTCTTCGCTTCCACTGAATGGATTGGAAAAAGATCTATATATAAAAAAAGAAGTTTCACTGTTTCTTTGTTTGTTGGCGAATATCTTCGACACCCCTGCACTGATTGTGATTAAACCAACGCAAGGTGGTCCAGTTGGAACCTGGACAGGTATTAAGGGGATTAGAGATCATGTTGGACCTCCTGTTGGTGTACGCTGGGCATTACTTTGAGCTGGGGAGCCTGTTCTGAGTCTTCTATTGAACTGATTTGGACGAAACTTTCGCAGATTAGTAACATTGGATCCCAGAAGACATACAAGGGTGTTGAGGTTATGCATTCGGAAATTCCTGCACCGATTGGGATGAAACCAATGCAAGGTGGTCCAGTTGGATCCTGGTCAGGTTTTAGGAGGTTTCGGGTCCAGGTCGGACCTCCCATTGGTGTACGCTGGGCAAAATTTCAGCTCGGGAACCTGTTCTGAGCTTTCCACTTGGTTTGTTTTGTACGAAAACTTCACATACTGGTAACACTGGATCCCAAAGACCTACTAGGGGATTAAGGTCCCAGGCGGACCTCCCTTTGGTATATGCTGGCCAGAACTTTGACCTGAGGAATCTGTTCTGGGCATACCGCTGGATGGATTTTGATAACATTGTCACACATTACGACAGCTAACCTGCATTTTGGTCACTGTTCTTGCCTGTTTTCCTTGGTTCTCACTCCCTGCATTCACTTGCTGGTCTGAACTGAGCAAGCGCACACCTGGTCTTTTCATAAATTCCTTCATTCTCTTGATTTGCTAAGTGCCCGTCAGTTCTGTCTATTTAAGGCACCTGCTTCTTTACCAAGTTGCCAGATCTTCAGGTCTCCTTACCTGTTGGGACGCTGTTCTCTCTGGCTCCTGTCTGCATATCTTTATTCTGTGTTACCTGTTCCACGATCACGACCTGTGGTCTTATTGCAAGATCCTCATACCTCATTATCGGTCCCGTCCTCAAACTATTTGCTTTCCAGGGATCTCAGTGCATCAATTATCTGCAATTCACCACCTCCCAGTTGGTATCCTGTGTTACCTGTTCCACGATCAAGATTGTTGCAGGAACCTCATGCCTCATAATCAGTCCTGTTCTCAGCTATTCACTTTTTAAAGACCTCAATGCTTGGGTTCACTGCTGTTCACCTGAACCTCTGCATTTATCTTCCAGCAGGCCTGCTCCACTCCACGGTACCATCTCACCCTGCTCTAATCCCCCTTAAAGGGACCGCGACCTTGGCTAGAGAGAAGCTAATTCCATATTCGCTTGCGGTGATCCCTGGTGAATACCTCTCTACCGTTATACTCCGCACCTCTCTGGGGGTAAGTCTATCTAGAGCGGGGCTTCGAGGTCTGTTCCAAACTCAGGTTCTGTGACAAACTTTTTTATTATAAAAACAAAAACCACCCTGGGCAGCCATCTAATGGGTGTGTTAGAAGAGCTTCTAAGCTGCTATTTATTTTTAAAATGTTGACACTTGCATTCAACTCTTTGTTAGCCTATTAACTTGAAGATTCAAACATGGGCAATGCCGGGTACTTCAGCTAGTATATATATTATTAGCAACCTGAAATAATATATCTAACAGCAGATAGATGCTTAATTGGGTAACTGCCCGGTACCTGGGTCAATATTAAATATTGTTTGCCATCAGTCAAGTACCTTGGTGAATTTGCTATATTTTCCATTGCATATCCAACAAAACTGGCACTGTGAGTGCAATCTCTACTTCTTCATATTGACCCCACATTATTAGATTTAATTTTATTCTTTTGTTTATTCTTCAGATTACGAATTTAGCTTCTTACCACGTGTTGAGGTTTGTAGGATCACCTAATAGTCACCTAATAGTCCTGCTTTACTCTTACTAAAAGGGTTTGGCTTATAGTTTGGGGGTATGATTTATGTAAAATGGGGTTGTGGCTAGGTGGATTTCTTCCTATTATTTCCTGGAATATTGGAAGTTATGTAACTTTCTGTGCTATCCACTCTTTACATATTGCATAGAGCTGTGTGTGATGTTGTTTCTTTATACATAGCATATACTAATAACAACGGTCCTGATTCATTAAGGATCTTAAATGAAGAGGATCCTTATTTCAGTCTCCCGGACAAAACTATGTTACAATGCAAGGGGTGCAAATGAGTGTTCTGTTTTGCACATAAGTTAAATACTGACTGTTTTTTCATGTAAACTTATATTTAGTATAGTTTGATATGTATTTTGTATATGTGTTTGTATTTAATTACATTTTATATAGAACATGTGACCTTTGCTTACATGAGTAACTGTCAAGACAATAATATCTTTTGTGTAAATACATCATTATATTATTATATTGTATACAAATAGGGTAAAGTGACGATAGCTTTTACTACTAACTCAATTCACAACTGTCAACTCACATGTGTACACTATTGGGGGGGTAAGCACTTGATGCACCTGATGTACGTTGGGCACAAATACTACTGTTCTTGAGCTGGATGCATGTTGAGATGAGTCCGGCTTATCATATGCAAGTAAATAAGCTTTTTTATGTATCGTTTCCGTATATATGATCTGAGCACATATGTATCCACCATTAAATGAGCCCTATTGTCGTTTATTAAAGAATGTAAATATGTAAAATTAATTTAAACAAAAAAGTCTACTCTTTACTACGTTGCTGATAACAGGCAGTTTATTTCTCAATCCAAGTTAGTGAATTTAGAAATATAACAATGGCCAGCAAGCTAAGTAATGGTTGTCTGAAAAAACATTCATGGAAAAGTGTCTTATTCATTATATCAAAATATGTATTTTTTTTAAATGTAGTTCTATGTTCAGAAAAGATTATGTAATTATAAAATAAGGAACTTATATCAGATTGTTCTCTAAAATAAAAAATAAGGAAACTATTCAAATGAGTAAAACAATGTTATGGCAACAGTGTTCATCATTGTTTGCTGGGTAGTTTTTTATATAGTCTTCCCTGTTTCTCTACCTTTATAAAGGGTTTTATTTAACTGGCAAATATATTGGTGACCCTTGTTTAGATAACAAATTGAAAAGGAAGTACAATAAATGAAGTAAGTTAAGCAGAGCCGCAAATTTAAATATTTTAAACATATCAACATATGTTGTCGACTGGTCTTTTATATGTGTGTAATAAAATTGAACTTAAAACCATAGGATTAATGCCACAAATATGTAGTCATCTCCTGCACAGCATTTGGAAACCAGAGCCGTACCTGTACTATTGCTTTGATTCGTACAACTAACTAAAAACAAAAATCCAAACAATCTGACCACAGGAAATTGTAGGAAGAGATACAAATCTTATCCATCTGCTCCAGGCCGTCTGTGTTCAAATAAAGTACTGTAAATGTGTAAGTTGTAAAAAGAATAACAATGCTTGGATGATCAGCATTGTTTTGAAGATTAAGTTGTTATGTGTATATTTTACATTCTCTGCTCAGCTTCTTTCTTATACTATGTGTTACAGTGTACAGGCTAAAAGTTACATACTTGCTTAACTCTAATGGAGTAATGACATAAATCATGCTGTCACAGTAGCCAAAAATAGCAATGGAAATATGCAAAATAGCTAACATGGTGGTTTAGCTCAGCCTACCATGGAGGCGTGGAATCTAATGGGTTGAAGGTATTCACCAGGGTCTAAGCTGCTTCAGCCCCGTAGGTTGTGGTTCTCCGGGCAGGAACCAAGCTAGATGGGTTGGAGATGGTGTAGGTAAAGAGTAGAGCAAGTACAGGTTGTCCAGTGTCGGTGTTCTTTACACCACTCCATTCGACGCTTGACATTGGTCTTGGTGATGTAAGGCTTGCATGCAGCTGTTTGGCCATGGAAACCCATTCTAGTAAGCTCCAGCGACACAGTTTTTGTTCTTACATTAATGCCAGTGGAAGTTAGGAACTCTTCAGATATGGAATCAGCAAAGCGATGGTGACTTTTACGCACCATGTGCCTTAACTGTCGTTGTCCCCGCTCTGTGATTTTTAGTGGTCTTCTGCTTGGTGACTTTGGTTGGAGACTTGAGTTGGAGACTTCATGGCTAGGTGCTTAATTGTATACACCTCTGGCAATGGGTCTGATTGAAACACTTCAATTTAATAATTAACAGGTGTGGCCAAATACTTTTGTTCAAATATTGTATAATTACTACATCCCCTACATTACTGCATTGCCTACAGGGTGCAAACAATCACAAAGCATAGTTTATGCAGTTTGTGTCTTTGTTTTAGTCCAGTAATAAAATAATCAGTATATTCTTTGTGGTTGTCTCCCATTTTTCTATGTTTATGTATAATACAATCTTCATCATAATAGGTGATTCTATATATCAATGTAATAAAGGCACACAAGCATTGTATATTTACAGAACTGCTATTTTCTTTTTTTTACTCCTGGACATGACTGACTGTCCTTTTGTCCTTTGAATTAGTTTTTGCTGAAAACAATATCTCTCTATTTTAGCTTGGATGCTAAAACACCTTAGAACACCCTAGGTCCAAGTTCTCCTTTGAATGTACTATCCTAGACCAATTACTGACTCTGCCCTGCTTCATCCTATATTCCTATTTCATTTAAGGACAAGAATATAATCAATGACAACAAACCAAATTGGACTGAAAAAAGAGGAACACAAAGTAATTTTTGCAAAATGTCAAAACAAATATTTGTAACATTACTTAAGATTAAAGGCATCTTTCAATAAACTACATTAGGTGCTTTTCATGTGCTGGGCAGATTTAATGCAATTATCTCCTAAATTAGTTATACAGGATATTGAAAGTACAATTCAAAGCACATATATCTCTGTAATAAGCTGTCATCAATATGGCAGTTAGCAGTAATAAGATTGTCTTAATCGCCTTTAAAAATATACATACAATCACCTGCCATGCACTATTGCAATCTTCAGAGATGTGTGTTACTGCAATCCCAGAAATAAAATGGCTTAAAGGGTTTTATAACTTGTAAGGCAATGAGATACAGCAATACCATATAATTTATGAAAAATACAATCCCTTATTAGTGATCTCAAGCCATCTTCAGAGTACTCATTAATTCATTTATTTATATTGTTATTCTTTATTTATATAGTACTATTATATTCCACAGAGCTGTACATATGCATCTGGGAGAATACCCCACAAACACAGGAGGAGCATACAAGTTCCATATGCTGAATGATGTGAACGAATTCTCTGTACAGCGCTGCAGAATCAGTGGCGCTATATATATAAATAAATGAATGATGATGATGGTGATGATGGTGATAACCATACCAAAGTCTAGAGAGCTGTTTTGCAGCAAAGCTAATGATTGTGCCATTGCACTGCCCATTGGTTAATTCTATAAAACTCAAACTGAATATAGGCATGGGAAGCAATGTGGATGCGATGTTGCTGTGTAGTTTGCTATTAATTATAAATTAATTACAATGGAATAAGCAAGTACATTTCATATGTGTAACATTTTTAATGGCAGACCTGACAACCTTACAAGTGAAACATGTAGCCCCTGTTTGTGCGGGGTTTGGTATGAAGTGTCGACAATGAAAATGTTGACATTCAGAATGTTGACACCATGATGATAATAGTCAGAATGTTGACACAGTTAAAAGGTTGACATGTGGAATGTCGAAAGGTTCGTTAGGTCATCAGGGTTAAAAAGTCAACATTGTGTATGTCGACAATTTGTAAAATCGACAGCCTCAATGTCCATATGAAGCATTACATTTAAACTGACAATACCGCCGCCAAAAGAGTAAAAATAAAAAGGAAGAAAATGAAAAAGAAAGAAAAGAAAAAGTGTGCCCCCCCCCCCCCCAAAAAAAAACCAGCTTAACCAACCATAGTGCTGCCAGCATAGGCTGGTACTAGCAAAATCGAGGGGACAAAAAGGGTGGGGTCTACCCGGTTTGACTATTACCAGCACTAGACTATGTCATCCGGGCTGCTGGCAGTGGGTGTGTGGTAATAATTAAGATTTTATAGTAAAATTAAATTTGTTCCTGATGCACAACAGGTCTCAGCAATGGCCAGGCTGCCCTTAACTGGGCATGCAGTCGCTTTTAGTAATACAAGCACCAGCATACCCAGGGCATGCTGGCACTTGGGGAACCACAAGCAACAGCATGCCCTGGCACCCAGGTAAAGGGAAGGGTAATCATAGTGGAGAACAAATAAGCCCTCATATGCATACCTATGTATATTTAATGTAATATTATAATATACATCTTTGTTGTAAAAAGAATTCCAGTACATCTACAGCCTACAGTAGACAGTATGTAGCAATGTATATATTTTTTTAGATTAACCATTCTTATACACTACCGATTCTCTAGACTATAATTTTAGGGGGTATTCAATTGTTAGCGTTAACGAAAAAAAACGAGCGCTCAAAAAATATTACCGTTTATACAGTAATATTGCGCGAGAAAAGCGTTAATACGGTAGTTTACTTGCGGAATTTCAGCTCGCCGCTGGCGAGCTGAAATTCCGCGAGTGATTACCGTATTAACGCTAAGATTCTTTGAGCGCTCGTTTTTTTCCGTTAACGCTAACAATTGAATACCCCCCTAAGTGTTCCTTTTGAAGCCTGTAGATGTCTCTGTTGCAATTTCTGCCATGTAAAAATGCTAACTGCTGGCACAAATATTATTATTATTATTATTATTATTATTATTATTATTATTATTATTATTTGCAGATGTGATAGTAACCTTTAAGTACAGCCTCATCCAGCAATGACAATAGACACCAGAGGTCATGAATTCTATTGATGATTCAAATGCACTATAATTTCCTTTCAGTAATGCTAACAATATAAATTTAAGTTTAGATTTTACTTGTGTCTATTAAAGATGTACATAAACCTGTCTTATTTCAAGAACAAGTAATGATATAACTGTAATGTGCTTCTTATGGAAATAAGTATAGGCTAATAATCACTTTAAGTCATTGTACAAAATCATCTCCAATATTGTGAACAAACAATCAATATCACAGCAGTTGAACAGAAGATGTACTATGTTGCCTAGCAACAAGATGACAATTGAGTCAGACCTTAGAATGAGATAAAGAGGATGCATTGGATATAGGTTAACTTTGCAGTGAATGGTGGTTACCATAGAAACGTCTGAAAATAAGGATGTGAGTCTATATTACACCAATTGTATACAACCAATAAATGTATTGGAAAAACTACTTCTTACATAATAACCATAAGTTAGTTTAATTTAATAAATAAAAACTTCATTTTCAGCTTGGGAACAAAATGCAGTAAAGGATGTTTACAAATTCTTCAATGCTACTTTAATGATCTATTGTTATAGTGCAGATTTTTTTTTTTTAAATTTATGACAAGTGTTCTTAAATAAATACAGCTGGGGGAGAAAAAGATACCCAAACTGAACAATTGTAATATCCAGCGAAGAGCAAAGGGAAACTTAGTTATTATTTTTAAAAAATAATAATCAAATGACTAATGTCATGGAGAAAAGGAAACAGATGCTTACTGATAAAATATGAGTTGTGTGGATGGGAAACAGCAGCGCTAGAATGGATAGAGCTTACCCAGCTGCTTCCTTAACATAGTCAGCAATGAAAACCAGCAATAGTGTCAAGTAAATACATTTCATTCACATCCTCGTGGCTAGTGGTGTATTTATTTTTATATTATGCCAAACTCTCAACAACAAACTTTCGAATATGCAAAATATTCTCTCATAGTGTTGCCCATAGTCACTTTTTGACTTAAATTGATTATTCGTACCAGTATAGTGGAAACAAAGTGCATAATACCATTGCTCATTATACACTTATAATATAAATATGTAAATAAACCAACACACACACACACACACACACACACACACACACACACACACACACATACACACACACACACATACTTTTTTATTGCATTGTGAGGACCCATGTCTGGAACATGCCCTGTTGACGGAACAATCATAGGGGTAAGTGTAGGAGCAGCTTGTCACCAGAGTTACCACATGAGATTTGCACTTTGACTTTGCATAAAGTACTGACACGGACTGCAAGATGGGGAAAGTTTTATGTACTTTGACTGTATGAGGATAGCAACATTCCTGCATACATAAATGAATAAATAATAACAATGGTAAGGAAAGTTTTGTGTATCCTGGCCGTCTGAGGACATCCGCATGCCCGCTTACATCGACACATAGCCATGGAAGTTACAATCCTGTTCAACCACTTTGCATCATTTCAACACGTTTGATCCCACTTTAAAGCTGTTATATAGTTCTTTATGTAGAATTTCACCTCCGAGCAGTTCCAATCTTTCAGTATGAATGGTTCAGCCATGAGGCACGCAACACAGTCTTTCTTTCCGGCACCCGGCATGTCTGTATAAACCTCATCAGGTGTTTCTCCACAGCCTGAATCTCCTCTGTCCCAGAATTTCCTCCGCACTTCTTTGCAACCTGGAAGGAAGTAGAGTGGTCCATTAAGGCTCCTCAAAATACAGAGAAGGGAAAGTTCTTCTGCCTAGCAGAACTGCGTGCTACACCTACCGGTGGAAGTCATGGCTGGGCACTGGTCCCGTGTTGCCAAGTACATATACCACCTCTCTTCTGATGTGGAAGTGTCGACTAAAGGCTTGGCCACTTTTCCCTCTGTCACGACGGATTGCCATTGCTCTGTAGCCTGACCGGTTCTGAAAAGAAACAGATATGTAAATGGCCGAGGTAAAAGTCAAACCCATACACCAGATTTTCCACTTACCGTCCGGATCAATGTGCATCTCGTCCAAATTCTTGCCTATGAATTCGGCCAGTCTGCCACTCTCGAGAGCCATTAACAGTTTGCTGATCTTGGCGAGTTGGAGGGTACCTTCTGGGAGGCGGTAATACTGCCGGTGCACCCTGATGTCGTGCCCAAGGAAGTCTGAACCAGTTCTGTGTTGTTTAGGTTGAGGGCCTTTGAGAGAGTGGCAATGTGCTTTCGAAGCTTTGTGGAAGACAGCATGTGGGGATTCTTTGCCCCAGACTCTCGGGCAAACAGTCATATGCAATCAGAGTCTCTGAAGTGTGACAAGGCAGCTGGTCTGGCAAACATGTAGACATTTTCTCTATCCACTTCTCATGTGTCACGCTTTTCTGCGAGAAGTTCCATTGCAGCTTGCATTTTTGGTGTCAGCAGTATGGGGACTTTTCTCCCTCGTTTTTCTCGGATTTCAATGCAAGTGAAGTGTTGGCAGAGCTTCCTCTCAACCTCGGAAAGCGCTAGGGACACATCTTCGTGGAGATCCGAGGTATCACTTGAGGAGAAGGTAGTCAACAACATTTTTGAAACTTCCCCTACCCTTCTTCGATTGAACAACATGTCCCAATGCTGTCCCTTTATAAAATAAATTTATAGTTCTTGTTGTGCATAAAAGTGACACTGAAGCTCCATCAGAAGGATACAGGTTGTATGAGCTACTAGGAAGTTTATGCTTCTGGAAACAGTGAAACCCCCCCAAGAAGAGTCAATTAAATGTAGATGTCATAGGGATTTTTGTTGTAAAACATATTTATACTAGAGTTGGTTGTGAAGGAAATAGTGAAGTTAGGAGCCTGTGTAGACAAGCTGCTTGGAGAGATGGGAGAGGCACGGTAAAGATAATTGAATCAGATAGTCAAAGAGTAGATATTAAAGAGTTTGGATATGTTGTTGTACCTGTTGGTATTAATGATTGATTTACCAGTGATGTTGGAACGGTGGAGAGAGCTTTTTGTCTGTTAGGAAAGGAGTTCGAAAAGGCAGTACTCACATTCTCAATAATCTTGCATGTTCACAAGAAGGAAGGAGATAGGATTCTTTGCATTAGACACTCTAACACTTAGTTGGAGAAATAAAATGGTGGAAAGAGGTAATATATTGTTCACAAGAAACTGCTTGCATCCTGGTACTATGGAAAGAAGTTGAGGAGTGTCAGATATTGGATTGGTGGTTCAACTAGCCAAGGGGAGCAGCAAAAAAAATGGTAAATCACTGTCATCTAGAGATGATGGAAAGACGATTGGCAATAATGGCAGGTTACTTGCAGGCAGTCTATAACATAGCATAAGAAATAGCTTTTTTCCCCCAAACAATGGTGATAGAGCCATTGAGTAGACCCCCAGCAGCTGTGGACTCACAGCTGCTGGGGGTGACAAACATATTACTAATTTTAAAATTATGGATTGCTTGGTTCTTTTCTGTCATCAAAGGCTATTATTATTATTATTATTATTATTATTATTATTATTATTATTATCATCAGAAATTTGTAAGGCACCATAGTGCTCCATAGCGCAGTAAGAGTAGGGAAAACAGGACATACATAAAACAAGGACATACAAGGCAGACGAAAAAA
Organism: Mixophyes fleayi; assembly: GCF_038048845.1. Classification (NCBI taxonomy): domain Eukaryota; kingdom Metazoa; phylum Chordata; class Amphibia; order Anura; family Limnodynastidae; genus Mixophyes; species Mixophyes fleayi. The sequence goes on from NC_134406.1 coordinate 39,446,468, forward strand.
TGCAGACATGAAAACAAAGAGTATGGAAGACCCTACTCATCTAAGTGGAATAGAGCACAGCTAAAACAAGATAAGTGAGTGTGGATTAGAGTGGAGATTGGGACAGTTGTGATGGTGTATTAGTGTGAATAATATCATCAGGGATAAGGTATGCTATAAAAATGTCATGGGCTTTTAGAGAAGGTCTAAAGATTTGAAAGCTGTGGGAAAGCCTGATTGGCCATGGTAGGGAATTCTATAAGTGGGGAGCAGCATGGGAGAAGTCTTGTAGGTGCAAGTAAGAGGTGGTTACCAGAGAGGAGACAAGATGCAGGTCAGAGGTAGATCTAAGAGGGAGGGAGGGAGAGTACTTTGATATGAGATTAGAGATGTATGAAGAGGTGGTGTTTTTGAGAACTTTGTAGATAAGGGTGAGTAATTTGAATTGGATTCTGGACGACACAGAGAGCCAATATGGGAATTTGCAAAGTGGTGCAGCAGATGTGGAGTGTCGAGAGAAGAAGATCAGTCTTGCAACAGCCGTTAGGCTTCATTGAAGTGTGGATATATGGGTGTCGGGAATGCCAGATAGCAGGAGGTTGCAGGAGACGTGATATGATGAGAGAATAGATAAGAGTTTTGGTAGCATGTTGAGTAAGAAAAAGAGCGTATTCTGGCAATGTTTTTAAGGTGAAATCGACAGGACTGGGAGAGAGTCTGGATGTGAGGAATAAAGGAAAGGATGGTGTCAAGTGTGACACCAAGGCAGCGGGCTTGGGAGACTGAGAAAATTGTGGCTATGTTTCTATGTTTCATCCCACAATCATCATAAACTTGCCATGCTAATCAATGCATGTGCAGGACTCTTGGCTATTACATATGGTTATTGGATGGGACTATTGGCTATTACTATTGATTATTGTATAAGTGTCACTTTCTTAGACAGATTGAATAGGCAAGAGTACCATACAATAACCATATGTGATAGCCAAGAGTCTTGCACATTATTGACTCATTTTGCGCTTATTTACTTTATATTGAAACCTGCAGAATCTATATACCTATAGATCACAAGAAGCAGCATTCACAGTATACTTGGGGGACGCTCACCTTTTTTAGATTATAATCAATGTATGTGTCCATAAAAATAGGTACCATAGTGCAAAATAGGCGCATGGAAGAAAATATGGCAAACAGTAGAACATACCAAAATTTGCACTGTGCTTTTGCCAGCATTTCCAAAATCCATTAATTACCTCCTACCCTTTCTCCTTCATTTTCACATTAGTAGCTGTCCAGGGCATAACATGACAGCTATTAGCCCGACACGTGCTCCATTGTCAGACAAACTTCAAGCACAAACTCCAGACACACCAGTCTATCTCAGACCTTAATCATCCCCCACGCAGGCAAGATTTCTTCTCTTCACTTGTCCTCGTTGCTCTACCTTCACCAAAAACAAAATGCACAATGAGGCAGAGGTCAGATAGATGGGGATTAACATTACTTTTTGTGGAAATGCATGGGGGGTATGAAAATCGAATATGGGTTCTGTGCAATAAAAAGGTGATTGTATGCATTGTGTAGTTCTGCAATCTCTAGAATGTATGTAATGAGAGAGTCTGTGCAATACAGCTACCATTGGATGATCATTTAGGTTCAACAGTCATTTTGGGCCTATATGTACTGCAATTTGTGGCCGATTAGGTCTAAAATTGCTTAATTAGTTACCAACATCACAGCGTGTATGGGCAACTTAATATGTACAAAACATACATTAGAAGAAGTCAGGCTTCTTTGTATCCTACACAGTTTTTTAAAAAAATGCCTCTCATTTCTTTATTATTCTGTATTTAACCCTCTCAAGACCAAAATGCAATGGGGGGAATTCAATTACCCCCAGAATAGCTCTAAACTAAGGGTATTACCATTAATACGGTAATTTTAACACCGATTTGAGCCGCGAACAAAAAGCTGGCATTGAAATTAATGTATTACCGGTAATTATGCGCACTATTACCGTAATATCGGTAATAGTACGCAGGCCGCGTTACTTTTTACAGCAACGCGGCCAATTGAATTCCCCCCCATTAAATGCAAACAGCCTACATTTATATACAATGTTGTCAAATTGTTTTTAACTGTAAAAAACATAACATATAGTTCTGTATTGTTTAAGTATTTAAATATAGGGAAATCTCCTACGTTTTAATTTAATGGATATATTTTCCCTTAACACATAAGGCTGTCAGGTAGATGGGTAAGTGGGTGGACTAGAGGTCCAGATCTAGCTGCAAGGAATGCCCTTGTTTCTATGGTGATTGAATAAGATTATTGCCCGAGTGTCCATTCATGCTTTACCCACCCAACAGCAGCTATGTATGTGTGTGTGTGTCTGTGTGTGTATTTCCACCTTTAATAGCACTATCATGTGAGCCAGATCCCTATAACTTCCACACTAATTCATTGGTAGCAGCAAAGCTCAGCTATGGCTAGGTACACACTGAAGAATTTTCCGACTGACGCGTTATCTCAAACGGTTGAACCTACGACTGAAAGTCTGATTAGTCTGGCGATTCATGCACACACACACTGACACAATTTACCTTCAGATCTGTGCTCTTCATCTGGTCCTCTAGTCTTCAGAGACTGAAAGCACAATATTCATTCATCCATTATTGTCACATTGTCACACTGATTAAAACCACCTTGTTACAGCTATTTACATGTCCCAATGAATTTCGTCAGCTTCTGTGACTCTGAAACGAAACATTCTGTCTCAGAACGAACAAATGAATTATTCCTTCTACAGCACTCTCTACATTTATTCACCAAGACATTCATTGCTAGCATCGACTGAAAAGAACACAACTCTGTAAACTCTACGGAGATCGTAAGCAACAGTGCATACACACTACATGATTGGTTGGTGATTGGTCAGAAAATATTGAACAGTACGACCAACCAATGAAACGATGATCGGCCTTTTGGGACGACTTTAGATCATTGTGTCACTATACACACTCACCCGATATCTGATCAAACGGTCGGATGTCGGCTGATTGGAGGTTTTTTGTCCAATCGTCGGGCCAGTGTGTACCAAGCCCTACTCACACCAAGATTCCCCTCAAGAGGACCAATTATAATAATCTGAAACCACTTTTCCTTTGTTCATTTCATCCCACACAAAGGTCATCATTTATTTGTGTGGGAAAAACTCTACAATATGTTGTTGTTGTTGTAATGTTGTTATTTATACAGTACTGTACATGTGTTTCTGTGAGCAATAACATGCACACCTTGCCAATAAAACAGCCACATGTTTGCATCTGGTGGACATCTGGAGGTTCTGCGAGAAAAATAATATATTTTCTCCCTAAGAGAAAACAGTGCAAAACACCCTTATGAAACAGACATAAGTCTATACTTTGCTATTTGTATTCCATAGGCGGAGACAAATGTATGCCATAAGGGTTAAAGGAAATGAAATTCACTTGTCATTTATCAAAGAATTTGAAATTCAACATATGCTGCCTAAAATTGTGTTTATTAATGACGTTACAGACCATTACTATTCACTAGGTGTCACCAGTGTTGCACATATGCAGCCAATCAGAAATTCACCAAAGAATCCTTCCTAGGAATGCTGTTTGAAGTTTATCTATGGATGAGAGTATATAATAGGCAGTAAATAGAACATAATTACATAAGTACTAAGGCTGAAAAAAAACACAGGTCCAATGAGTTCAACATTTCAAACATTTTAATTGTGCTCGTCCTGGGGAAAGCAAAATAAAAAGTCCAATGTGACAGTTGCCCATTTAGCCTCACAGGGGGGAAAAAATCCTTCCCGACCCCAAACATTGCAATTGGATACATTCTTTTGATCAATTACTCCCATAATGTCCTTTACTAATTATAGCTATAGATTTGTTGCAAGAAAGGCATCCTTTACTTTTTTAATTTGTATTAGTTAATTTGTCATTACTACCATAAGGTGGTAAGGAATTGCACAGCTTAACCATCTTTACAGTAAGGAACTCCTTCCAATTGTTCTTCCATTTGCAATTGAATACAGATCTTTGTATTGATCTTAAATATATTTCTGCATATTAATAAAGTCACCTCTAAGCTAAAAGTGGTCTAACTAGTGAAATATAAAATAGTAATACTATGTTTGCATCATGAGCATTGATCCTAATTTTTATGTATCCCAGAATTTTATAAACCTTTTTATCTGGCATTGTGTGTTGCTACTTAGCGTTCTGTTAACTAGTATTCCTAGGTCATTTTCCATGTCCATTTCAAATCTTTCTGTAACAAATCACTATCCTTGCTCTGTGTTAATAACTCTACATAGCTTAGTGTCATCAGCAAATCTGAACAATTTCCTCCCCTTTATCTTATTTTCATAACCTTGCTCTGGAAAATAAAACCTTGTTTTTATACTTCTTTGCAAAACTAGGCGCACCCATCAACACATTGTTCCGCAAACCCTTGCACTTTGGCGAAAATATGGGCACATTGGTGGAAAGCGAGTGGTATATTGTCACCAAACAGGATTTTGTACTGTTGTTGACTATTTTGTGACTCGTACATACGGGTCATTGCATGTATCTATGTAAGTTGTGTTCACACAGAAGTACAAGGAGACAAATGTAAATGGACATTTCTTTTTTTATTTGATTCTCAGTGGAACGTGTCACTGCGCTTTTAGTGTCAACTTCTCCCCTCCCCTTTTGCCCTCCTCTGCTCTCTTCTACTTATTTCATTCACCCTCTCTACTAGTTCCCCACTCCCCTATTTCTTATAAAACCATACAAAATGAGAGGAAGCACCTTGTATATTAACGCTATACTGTTCATTATGTTGGATGTTCTTTCTATATGTCCAATTGTTTCCTCCTGAAATAAAGAGTATAAAACAAACACCTCTTCTAACCGCTTGCATTGTTTACGTCTTTGTTCCCTAATTCCATTATCAATTCTACAGCTTTCCTTTTATTCTGTAATCCGCACACAGAAAATCCTCTTGAAAAGGCAATTAGATGAATTCTCTGGATCAATCACCACTATTATGTCATACATTAGTTATAGCTGCAGTTACTATGTTAAGTCGAAGGAATAAACTCAACCCATTTAAAATACATGATGTTCTATAGCGTGACTACACTTACATTGAAGAATCCCTTTCTGTGTTGGTAATTAAATTAAGATTCATCTGCAAGAAACTGATGTTTGTTATTTACCTAGTTGTGTTTGTGAAAATTCCATTAGATACATCTTTGTATTAGTGTACTTTAAAACCCACTTATTCCTTTTTCCAACATAAACAAACACAATTAGCCGTCCGCTCCTACTGAGTGTACAACTCCTACAGTGCAATATGGAAAATTCATTGTTTGGTCCCTGCCATTATATTAGAGATCTTCTTATAAGCCATCGCTGCTCAGAATTTATAGATTCTTAAAAAGTTTAACGATTCACTAGATGTAACAATAATGTGTTAATTTGCTTAATTTCCAAACCAAATAAGCCTTCTAATTTGCACCAAAACTTATATTTTTAGGCAATGTATATATTAGTGTGTTGATAGTCTGTTGTAGTACAGTACAACATGGAGGAAGTATAAATATATGATAGGCGAAGCAAATAGAGGGAACCAAGGGGAAAAAAGTGAAATTACTTAATTTTGTATTTGACTTTTAAGGCACTTTTCCCATTTTATTTTTTTATGGAAATATATACAATAACCATCCTGTTGCATGTCTTTCCGTAGCTTCTATGAAGGTGTTACAAATTATGCTTTAATTTTTGTACAATGTGAATATTTTTGCATTTATCACATAATTCAATTATTTCTTCTGAAATCCTCCTTGCCATTTTTAATCCTGTGATAATAATCTCTCCAAAAAAAAGCTTAGGAAATTGGCCTAACATTTGGTAAGTGCACTGACATCACTGTAGTGTGGTCCATTTGAACAAATCATAAAATAAATTTACAGGCAAACACTACACCATACATTTGCCCATACAGCCAGAGTTAACAGAACACCATCTGCCATATGTATTCCCCTGTATAAGACTCAGTTAAGCAAATAACATTTTTATACTACAGAACCTTACATTTTTATTTTCTATAATGATTTAGTTATGTTGTGACAATAGAGAGTAATCCATACTGTGTACATTAAAGAGATCTACACTGATAAAATCAATTTCATTTTGGACATTGACCAAAGAAGATTTGCAAGTACCGATAATACTATGCAATTAGCACATTGTATGTTATTCTGATTTTGACCCACTCTTGTGAATGCATCTGATCTCACGTATTTCCAAGGTGAAATATAATGTCTCAAATTCCAAAAGATTTCTAAGGTGAATTGTATTAAGACAGGTCTGCATTCATGATATGAACAGGTTTTCCTACCAAAAACATCTCACTCTTAAGTGCAACTCGTTAGCTGGTGTTTTATATTTTATAAGAAATGTATATTTTTTTCCACAATTTAATACGTGTTAGATGAACAGCTGGTAAAGTAACTGGGATTAACTGGACAGTAATTGGGGGAAGATGACACAAATGAGTAAAGAGATTTGGAAGGGAAATAATGTTGAAAAACTATGAACAATTAGGGTTAGTCCTAAACCTAGTTTGCAAAGGAATTATTTTGTAATATTAGTGCTCAGTAGAGTTGAATAGCTTTTAAGCAGGAGACATAGTTAATGTTTATTCCTGTGCCCTCTGCTGCTTGATTTAAATAAGAACCAGGGGTATTTCTGAGAAAGGGTGGAGGTTATCACCAGGAGACGCTGATGGTAATTACCAATATGTGCTTGTGGCAAAATTACTGGTTTTAATAATGCATTTGGTAAGCACATGGTGACATTGTTTTGCTTGGCAAAATAATTCACGCTACTTGCATGCAACTTTTTTTTTAATTTTTATTTGATCTGTAGAAAAAATCTATGATACCATACATTTAAACTGTATACTTATTATAGAAGGTAGTTTGTACAGTATACTAGGACCATGGGAGGACTGGCAAATTTTAGCCCGGGGGAACAAGTTTCAACTCAGCAGCCTTATTAGGAACATTTTAAAGGAAATAAATGCAGGTGGCCCAGTGATCAGCCCAAGGTAGCCCTCTATGGGACTGGATCCGGGGAGGGCAGATGCCCCCTGCCCCTCAACCCAGCCTGCCCCTGACTAGGACAGGATTTGGACTCCCATATATATGACTTAGTACATATATCTTTATATTGCGAGGCTGAAAAGTCTGCGCACTATTGGGGGGGGCTATGTGAATGCATTTTCAAGACAATTAGAATTTCCCTTTGAAGTCTCCTTCCATTTTCAGCTTTAAAAACCTTCCAATTGCTGGGTTCAGAAGCCTTAGTATTCACAAAGAGAACTCGCAACCTTGTACACCAGCAGTTATATTTTATTTTGAATCATGGTTTTGGTGGGCTGAACTGCCGATATAATTGTTTTCAGATATTTGGCATACCTTTTCTTTATATGAGCTTTTTTGTATTATAACCTGTGACTAAGTTTTGGGACATTCACGCAAGGAATAGCATTTAGAAAAGCCAGATAGTCCACAGTGTTACCAACATTATTGAAACCCTTGTTTGTTCAATGGATAACAATAGGGACAGAAACAAAACAACCAGGGACACAAAGCTGTCTGAGAAGACAGACTCTCTAGAAATTGCTTAAACTGCTACTAGACTTGCAAATTAAGTTATTATCTACTGAGACCCCTTCAAAGGGCAAGCAAGAGTCATTGCAAAGGCAATGCCAAGACACTTAATATCATACTTTGATTAATATTATTTATGACACTCTGCAGACTGTGATTAAAGTCTCTCTGAAACATAATGCAACCATCACAAAGACACTAAAGTAGAACAATGAGTCAATGATACTGAATATCAATTATTACAGTGTCAGACTACATTAGAGGCCCAGAAACTGATTATTTCTTCTACATAAGACAAAACAGATAAGTTAGAATATAGAAGCAGGATGGGCAATTGTTGAGTTGTGGGAAACCCAGAATTCGCAAATGGGACTAAACTTATAATGTTCCTAACAATTGATTCAACAAATATTCTTGTGCTCTACCCTTTAGACCAACACAGGTTTAAAAAGGTGCACAGGGGCCAGTTAGGGCCGACTCAAGAAAGAGACCATGGCTGGTGATGGTGTTTTTCCCCTGACCGCACAGACAGAGAAGCGCACATGTCAAAAATCTATCAATTCTTATATTTAAAGTTTTCTCTCCCACTATTGTACAGTAAAGGAGGGATTTAAAATTGATGTATAATAATTCTATGACAGGAACATATGTTCTTCTTTCTTATGCCCATCAAAATTGCGGGTCACAAAACATATTTAAAACAACAGACATTTTTGTCTTGGTCATGGCACGCCCTTGCGCCATTCTCTCCTCTCTTCTCTTCAGAGCAGCAGTGGACAGAAAATCCCCCAACTTTCCCAACAATCACGACAAAGCTGTCCCGATCTAGGTGGTGGAACATAGCCCTTAAATCGAGACTGTCCTGCCTAAATCGGGATGGTTGAGAACTATGGGTTACAGATATTCCAGAAATTACTGATGTCCATGGTAAATGAAAGCCTTTGTTTCCCTTATGTAGATGCATACAGAGAGACCAAGCTTTTACACAAATTCAAGAATTGGCTGCACAGAGCTAGATTTTTTTTCTTGGACCAGAACATGTTAATGTGGATCAACCAACATGCTTCATATTCATGAGCAATCAAGTGAAAGTCAAAACTCTTTCATTTAATACGTGCCAATTTTTGAACATTGTATGTATTTCTAATTTGTTCAATGCTCAAAGGGTTCTATTTTTAACCCTTTTAGGGAACTTAGACTTTTGGGAGTGTAGGGCAGAACCACTATGAACAACTCAGGGAAAGATGGGCACCATGAACATGCCTGATAGATTCTAATCAATAGAAACTGGTATCCTTCACATCAGCAAGGTGAAAATGTCCAGCAATAAGTGGTGTTTTCTCTTTCCTGCAGGTACAATATTAAATTGATGAAATAATAAGATGAGTATCTGACATACACTGAGACAATCATTTGGATGCAATGCTTTCCCAAAAACATGTGGGTCATTTATTTCTGAGAGAGAACATAGGTTATGCACAGAGACTTCCTATTGGTAACATTACTTTCCTAACTTATTAGTAGAGACCATGTAACATTGTTGCAGTATTTTTGGAAAATTATGTCAGCCACATCATACAGAGAAACATTTCTGAAAATATTTCACGATACCTGTGTTTCCCCTCATAAATATCTTTAAATGGGATTTTCTACTACTCATAGATGTCTTAAGTGTGACACAACTGAAGCTGATTTTTTATCACTGTTTACTGTCATTTCATGTTATTCAGACTTTTTTTTAGGTAAGGTGCAATTAAGCATTCCAACATATGGGGCATTTTCTTTTTTTATGACCAGAATGAGATATTTTTGTGACGGGTACAAACTTGACAGCAACCAATCCCTAAGTTTTTGATTCCACCTGGTTGTTTTGTGTTTTTCATTTCCATTTACAGTCACGTGATATCAACATCCAATGCCTCTGTTATTATATTCTACTTTCTCCAAGCTGCACCTTCCAACTCATATCTTCTGATCCCTCCCTCTCATTCTCTTCCTTGAAGACCACACTATCTGTCTATTTTATCCTCTCCACCTTCATGTTGCTGTCAGTTATCACCCCCCAGATTGAGTTTCCAAAATATCTTTTGATCTGCCAACTGTCATACTAGGCATTTTCAACATTCCCATTGACAATTCCACTGTCTCTTCTGCCACTAAACGTCTTTTACTAACTTTCTACTCATCTTCCTCCTCATCTCCCTACTGTGATGGACACTCCATTGATCTTGTCTTCTCTTGCTACTGCTTCATTTTCAGTTTCTCCAACTTAGCTTTCCCACTCTCTGAACCAAACCTCTTTTCCTTCAACCTCACCTTACCTCATAAATCTCCATTTGCACCCAAATCCTCATGTACACTGTGACATCAAAGTATTCTTATCCTAATCCACCTCTCATATTCACAACTACTTTCTCTTGTGAGTGCATTGTCTTGCCCTAATCAGGCTCCTTTTACAACAAAACACTCACTTATCAGCCCTAAACAATGCAGCTCCAGCTACCACATACAGTCTCTGACAATCCAAACCCCAACTATGACGCACTAAAGAGACCTCTCTACCTGCAAATTCCTATTCCAATTTCCTCCAATAAAAATCATATTTTCATCTTACAGCACTGCCCTTTCAATTGCCAAAAAACAAATATTTCAAATTTCTAATATCTATCCAGTCTTCTAACTTATCTTTGCCACCTTCTCCACCTTCATCCCTCACAGCCCATGATTTTGTCACCTACTTCAAAAACAAAATATTTCCTCATACCAAATTCCACACATCTACCCACTATACCCACCTTAATCAATACTCTCCAATACACCCACAATTCAGTCTCTCCAGTAACTAAAGATCAAGTCCCTTAAACCTGTGTTTTCCATCCTCTTTTAAACATCTCACCAATTCTAAAGAAACCATTTCTCAATCCAGCATCTCTCTCCAACTACTACCATATTCCCCCCCCCCTTGCCTCCAAACTACTTTAGCGATTAGTGTACCTGTTCCACTTTCTCTCCTCTCACTCCATTCTTGACTCTCAGGCTTCCGCTCCCAACATTCCACAGAAAATGTTCTCAGAAAGTGATCATTGATCTATTTACTGCAAAAGGGGTTAATTTATCAGATGGTTTGAAAAAGTGTTGATGTTGCCTATAGCAACCAATCAGACTCTAGTCTAGTTATCATTTAGTACATTCTAAAACATAAGAGCAAGAATCTAATTGGTTGCTATAGGCAACATCTCCACTTTTCAAACCTGCAGCTTCATAAATTTACACTTAAGGCTTATTTCTTAATACTCATTCTTCTGGACCTCTCTGCTGCTTTTGACACTGTTGATCACCCTCTTCTCCTACATACCCTTCACACCATTGGCCTTTGTGACACAGTTCTTTCCTGGTGCACTTCCTACTTATCGAATGACTCCTTTAATGTTTCTACCTCTGGCACATATTTCCCTCCACTCCTACTATCTTTTGGGTCCCACAAGGCTCTGTTCTTGGTCCTTTCATTTTTCATTGACCACCTCTTCTCTTGGAGAACTAATTCACTCATTCGGCCTTCAGTACCAACTCTACTCTAACAACACCCAAATCTATATCTTTTCCCCTGACCTCTTGTTAGGAACCCGTCTAGCTGCTACAGCACAACCCGGAGTCTGCTCTGCCAGTCAGGTGTTTACTGGAGCCCCTAGTGGTGGGTAAGGACTTGGTCGCAGACCAGCAGAGGGTCGTGAAGTGCGCACCGGCCAGGGAGATCCCAGGAAAGCGGAGTGTAGTTCGGGCAAGGGTCTAGGGCCGGCAGCAGACAGGGAATCCAATACACAAGCTGAGGTCAAGGGTCACAGGCACGGTAGCAAGGTCCAGATACAGGCAGGAAGGTCAGGGTCACGAGCAAACAGGTTCAGGTCCAGGGACAGGCAAATAGGTCATACACGGTAAATCCAAACAAAGGTACTCAGCAGCAAGGTACAGGAGCAGGCTATAACCTGAAAAAGAAAACTATAACCGGCAGGGAGGCTAAGCCCTCCCTGCCTTATAAACAGGAACTGGCTAATGGGAGGAAAGAACTAATCAACCTTAAGGGCTGTCATACCAGAAACCACATGAGGAATAGCGCGTGCGCCCAGCTGTACCTAGTGCCGGGACGCGGCGCTATCAACTGCAGCGGAACCCGGAAGTGACGTCCCGGTCATCATAACGACGGCCAGGACGCAGGTGAGTAAGTCGCGGCGGCTGGGCACCGCCGTGGCTCGTAACACCTCTCCCCTTTTGTACTATCTTTTGTAAGTAACTGTCTATCTGCTATCTCCACATGGATGTCTCAATGCTACCTAAAACTAAAAATATCCAAAACATAACTTATCAACGTCCCTCCTCCCAAAGTCACCACCCCTCAAATCTCCCGCACTGTCATTAACACCACAATTTCCTCAGACTTCCCAGCTTGCTGCTCTCGTGTCACACGTGACTCTGCCATCTGCTTTATTCCTCAAATCCAGACTCTCTCCCAGTCCTGTCAACTCCAACTTAGAAACAATGCCAGAATATGCACTTTTCTTACCAAATATACTACCAAAACTCATATCCAACACCCATGTATCTCCACTTCAATCCATCCTAAATGCTGCTGCAAAACCGATCTTCCTCTCTCAGTGCTCCACATCTGCTGCACCACTTTTCAAATCCCTACACTGGCTCCCTGTGTCCTCCAGAATCCAATTCAAATTACTCACCCTTACGTACAAAGCCCTCAACAACAACACTACCCCTGCATGCATCTCAAATCTCATATTAAGATACTTTCCCTCCTGCACTCTTACATCTACCTCTGATCTGCACCTTATCTCATCTCTGGTAACCACATCTCATTACCGCCTACAAGACTCCTTCAGTGTTGCTACCACTTATTGAATTCCCTACTATGCCCAATCAGCCTCTCCCATAGCCTTCAAATTTTTAGACGCTCTCTGAAAACCCATCTCTTATTTTAGAGCTTACCTTATCCCTGATGATACTACTCACACTAATACCCCCTCACAACTGTCCCAATTTCCACTCTGAGCCACACTGGCTCCTCTTGTTTCAGCTGTGCCCTCTTCCACTTAGAATGTAAGCTCTCTAATGAGTAGGGCCCTTCATACCGTTTGTTTTCATGTCTGCATTTATTTTTTCTACATTGTCTCTGTTTTATGTTCTGTTGTCCCTACTGTGCGGTGCTGTGGAGCATTGTGGCACATTATAAATCTACCATAAAATTTGTAAATATTCTTGAGAAGTGTAGTTAATGCTCAGTCTTTATTATAATGCAATACAATGGTTTTTTTTTGTAGCTGTAGTATTTTTGTAGTGCTAAAACAAATCCTGAGGTGGTAGTATGTATTTGAGAACCTTTTACATGTTCATGACTGAGAAAAAATAATAAATGATATGAAAGCATATCCATAAGGCATAATGAGAATAAATAGCATAGAAAAGTGATACTCAACCTGATATACTTCAAGGACCACTCTCTAACCTTCAAAGGGATGTCCTTAATCTCTGATATAAGCTATAACAATACATTTAATTAAAGTAATAGACACCACTCTGTAATAACATATCAGCAGGTTTTTTAATGCAATACAAACAAGTATTTACAAGCTATGATTAGCAACTCTGACAATTCAGTGTGATGAAACATGAAGCTGAGAAAAGGGCTAATGGAGGATATAGAGGGAAAGAGTTGGGGGCTGTCTCTTGTCCAGCACTGAAACACAATATATGACTTTTTATAAAATCTTTTAGTTGTTGGACCATACCAGTTTTATGTTGAGGGTTGGAGGACATTTGGGGTAGCCAAAATTCTCAGTAAAATTACTAATTAATGCAAGGCTCAACAGTAGATTTTCACGTATTGCTTTACAAGCATAAATCATATAATACAGTACATTTAACTAGAAATGTATGTGATTCACTCTGTTAAATTAGATATTCATGATTTCTAGGAAATTTGATAAGAATCAAAATGGGTTGATTTTCTCAAATGTATAAATGTTATATATACACATATAATTGCATATACATGCATGTTCTGAATTTAAGATGTTGATGTTATGATTATGAATATGTATATGTCACAGGAAATTACATTTTGCAAGTTTGCAATATACATAGAGACATAACAGCACTGCAAAAATTGGTGCTTTTTAAAAATAATCCTAATATCAATGCAAATAAAACAATTGCTTGTATGTTATCATCCTGTCCATTTGAAGTTATCACCATTACCATTGTTTAGCTTGATGCGTTACTTAAACAATGAAAGTGCCTGGTAGCATTCAAACTTTCAAAAAAAAAGTCACCTGATAGATAATCACATTAAAAGCAAAAAGTAATGCAGGACCACCATAAAATAGAGCTAATCTCAAAGAAAATAAAATTGGAAAATACATTTCTGTAACAAATCAATACGTGCAGATGATCTCAAGCTCAAACAATCAATAAAGAAAATAAGAGGTCTTCATGGTGAGGCTTTCAATTCCGTTATGAAATAAGATAAACAGAGTCTTAGTAATAAGGTAAAGATCACCGGTTTCCGTTTAATATTAAACAGTGGTTATTGCAAAAATAAAAATCCTGTGCCGCATTTGCTTTCAGTAAACCAAATATACAGATCGGTGTTCATATACTGTTTTTAAATAATGTTTTTTAAATGTGGCTGGCTTGGAAAAGAGGGTTGTTGTTTTGGGGACTTACAGCAAGCATTGTTTAGATGGATAGGTAAGTGCACATATTTGGTAAGGTGTTCAAAACAATGCTAATTAAATGGACCAGATCATGTCCAGTGTCCTTGCTTTTAATACAGACTTTGATTCTCATTCATTAATGCATCTCATAGCTTCCCTGTACAATATACTTAATGACCATTCCCATACCCCCCAACTCCATTGTATTTTTACCTAGCGTTAATGCCTTTGAGAACTGTAGACACCATCTGACATGAAGCTATGCAAAGCAAATCCTTGTTAGAATTTGTGGGCCTCATATACAGTTAGGAGCAAAGCAGAAATAAGGATAAAATTTGTATCTTGGCAAAACCATGTTGCATTGCAGGGAAGGGGGGGCAAGATTAAAATGTGAGGACAGATTTAGAGCTGGGAGGGGGTGTCCAAGCCCATCTCTAAATCGCAATGTAAAATCAAAGCTTATCAGTATTTGTGCGCTTCATGCTAAATCAGGCAATATTTTCAATTCATGCAAAAAAAAATACATGCATTTGCACCCCTTGCATTGCAACATGGTTTGTCCAGTGGGGTAAATATATTAAGGAGCAATTTTTGCAAATCGCTGATATTTGGCGACTTTGACAGTGTTTAAAGCCTTCTCCTGCCATATTTTCCAAAGCTGATTAGACAGCAAGAGATTTTTTAAACTTTTTTATATACATTTGTCATCTAATTTCTGATTGGAAGTATAGATTTTTTCTCTCGTTGTCTCCTTGGAACAAGAAGAGTACACACAACTATTGATATCTATTCACATAAGCTTTCTATTATTATCCATTTCGTTTCACTAGTTTGTATGTTTAATGAAATATGTAATGATAAATGTTATATAAAACACATTAGGTCTGATTTATTAATGAAAGTAAATAAAAAAAAAAATAGTAACTTTGCACTTTGGCAAAACCATATTGCATTGGAGTGGGAGGCAAATTTAACATGTGATGGCAGATTTACAGTTGGGATAAGGCATGTTCTAGATCAGGGTTGTCCAACCCGCGGCCCGCGGGCTGCATGCGGCCCAGCCCGCCTGTAAATGTGGCCCAGCGGTTGTGGCAAGGGGGCAGCGCTGTTAATGAAAAAAATATCCTGCAAAAAAAAAAAAAAATACTTACCTTGCGGTCACGTCAGCTGGCGCTCCGGCTCCCTCCCTGGTCTCCTCCACCGTGCGGTGCTCGCAGTGAATGTCGGGGGTGACGTCATCACACCCGACATCCATTGCGTAGCGCAGCACAAAGGAGACACCCGCGCGAACTATCAGCAGCAGTGGAAGATTATCCAGTATCTTATTGTTGTTACTCTGAATTTGGACTTTCTGCACTATGCAATTATGAACTAGCTGTGTTCTCTGTATGTATCTAATATAAATATTAAGAGATGATTGTATTTTTAATATTTTAAACCATTTTAAATGTGCAGTGCTGAGTAGGGTGAAATTATCACCCACTGTTACCCTCATCGGAGGCTGCTCCATGAGCCATTTTTCCCGCCACCTTATCGTTAAATCTCTGTAGATTTCTATTAGTCCTCCTGATGCTACCTATATCGGTGACCATTTCAAACTGGTCAATAAAAAAATGATTCATGGGTGCAGAAAGAGAGGAAAAAAAAGTTTGTCATTTAATTCCCCAAACCCCACTAAGGGGCAGATGCAGGTAAGTTAAATTGCAGCTACTACTGCTTTAATCATGATTCTGCAACAGGTTTCCTAACTCTTACTAACTTTATTTCCAAGTAAGTTTAATATGTTAACTATGTTTTCTATGTTTTTTTGGATGATCAGCTATCATTAGTGTTAGTGTATTTTATGTGCGGCCCAAACCAACTTGTCGTCTTCCAATGTGGCCCAGGGAAGCTAAAAGGTTGGACACCCCTGTTCTAGATCAACATTAACGTTCAGTGTAGAAATAAATGATCAAGTATTTCTGTGCTCCATGAAAATACAGCCAATATTTATCTTATGTGCAAAATAATACACTAATTTGCATTGTAACGTGGTTTTGTCCAGGAGAAAACTAATTTTTTTGTCATACTTTCCTTAATGAATCAGGACCATTGTGTCCTTTATTACTGTAAAATTAATTCTCAAGGCATTGTTCAGAGAATAGCTGATATTTAACCTTTTCACTGTTGAATAGCAGTGCATTTACTCCTTCTTCACTGAGACTCAGTGTACAATTTATATATTGATTGCATTGTGGTGAGTTTGAGGGCATGCTTAAAACTAATCCTTATTTCTGACAGATAGCGAATGGAACTTGGGTGAAATGTGAGAGCCAGACTAAGTGGAGAGAGTGAGTAATTCCTTTAGCCGAACACAAGAGTGTGTGCATGACAGTGGTAATATATCAAATATGCATTAGCAGTAGCATTTGTGAGGAAAAAGTCCCATAATGTTGCTCTGAATGTATTCTTATGAAACATTAAACTGAAAAACACATTTGAAATAAAATTATTTTTAAGGCCTTTTCTTGTTGAGTAAAACAAGTCTGAGAGTCTTTTCTACAAAAATTGGAAAAGCCAAAGAAGAGTCCTATTATTCTTCATGACAACTGGCTGTAAACAAACAAGTTTACTGGGCACTACTCAAAAAGAGTGGATTCAATGTAAATCTCCATTATATGTAGTGATCCCCATGAGTGACAGGGGCAACTCTTTTCTTTCAACTAAAGCCAGGCAAGATCTAATGACTGCAGCTGAAAGGTGAATGCCAGAGCCAGCCTAGGATCCTAAGGGAGGCTCCATAACCCAGTGTGTGTTCGAGGAGCTGGAGACACTGTCAGGAATAGATATGTGCACTTGACATTCTGCCAAGCCAGATGCTGTCAATCTGACCTGTCAAAGACTTCAGTGTCATAAGCATAGCTGTTCGCATAGAGAGACATCCATAGAGAGACATCCATAAGTTAGTTGTGTAAGTTAAGACTGACGACTGACCATGTGGAAGTATTGAGTGTGGCAAAGAGTTGTGTGAGATACCCCGAAGCAGTGAATGGATAGGTAACTGTTTTATTGTTGTTGAACCTGCATAAGTAGGGGAACCTGTTTGCATAAATCACCCATTGTATCCAAACATAATACAAAGCAATTGGAGGATATTTTATTAAATTACTCACAAATATATTCTAGGAAAAAAAATAAAATTAAAGTTTACAAAATATAAAAACAACTTAAGAACACCTATCAGTCAGATATTAGTAAGTAATATAGGGATTAACATCAATCATATAATACTGTTTATAACTAATTAATGCAATATTTACTGGAAGAGTATAACCATGGAATTAGGGGTCACGGCCTAGATCCCAGAACGACTTTCTTTATTTTAAATCAGTAGTGTATTTATGAACTTGTTGACAGCTAAAACTAAAGGGTTGCTATAAATTTTAGAAAACATGTCGGAAATAGTTTTGCTCAATTTCAAAATATTTGGAGTATGAGACCTGCTGTGCATAATAACATAGTTAGTTCAGAGGGTTGCTGCATTAGTCAAAAATTGTCCGGAATGGAAAATAATAAAAACGTAAGTGCTTTTTGGTGGGTTATCAAGCACGAAAATGTTTGTGAAGTGGTATCCATGATATGGGTACCGGCCAAGGACTAGATAGATTTAATCTATCACTGCCAATATTATTTTGAGAGACCTTTCTTGCTAAAGCTGGTCATAAATGTTTACAGTCAGACACTCATTCTGATTGCCACTGGCCCTAAACATTGTCCAATCTGGCAAAAATATTATCGAAAACAAATGTATTTTTAAATATAAACATAAATGTACTTTAAAAGCATCTTACCATTGTTTATTTCACATGTACAATATTTGAAATATTGAAATATTTTTAGACTACATTTTACTTTGCTTTTTCTATTTAATATATTGCATTCTATGTGTTTAAGTTATTTTATTCTCCTGTATTTGTAATGTTAACATTGTAAACTATGTTCAAACCTAGCAGAATGTTTCATTACTTTTGAAAAACTGACCCTGGTTGGATAAAAGAAGGGTTATTATAATGTAAACAGACCATTCACATAAAAGGAATTCCAAGAATGAGGCATGTCTCTTCATGGTTGCTATCACTAACATTCCTCTTGTTGATCTTAAAAGTATTTTATGATATTACTTGGGGAATCCTTTCCAAAACACAGTGAAGTAATGCTACAGATAATGTTTTGACTCCCTTAGGTCAATATTTAACCATTCTCTGTATTAATAGTTTGTATGCAATTATAAATCTGTAGAATAATTTAGGTAATGTAAGCTGCAATCTATATGGTATGCACTGTACATATACAATAGTCTAGCTATTTTTCTTATCTCCAGTCACTAGTGTGAAACTTGGTACAGAATGAGTATAACATTATTTGACTGTCATTTTATTTTTAAATATAAAAACAACCCTTTTTATTCGGTTTACATTACACCCCATTTTGAAACACCCCATTGTCATATGTTTAGCGTCTTGGGAGTTTAGTACAATTTCAGTAACTATCTGGAGGGTTAGGGAATTCACTCCCCGCACATATCCCTATTGGCAGCATTTTTACAGACACAGACAGCAGAGGGCAGCGCGGATCATTTCTGAGTTACTAAACTCCTAGGACCTATTAAGGTCATGGTATTGCCATTATAGGGATGGTTGCTGCACACGTGGTATCAATCAAGTAAGAAGGTAAAGTTACAGAACTGACATATTAGATAGAGCAATCAATTCAATAAAGCTTAGCCCGGAAGGTGACACTAGCTAATGTTATGTCTACAGACACACAAATAATCATTAGATCTGGCTTCTCTCAATATTAGCAATGGATTTTTCCATTGGGATCACAAGAAATACTCTGTAAAGAACCATTCTGGGTATCCAAATCCCTGAAACTGTCTGGCCAAGATACAGTCCATGGGAGCAGAGTAAACTATAGGGCTTTAATGTAGAGAGTTTACTTTGTCAGGAAGTCCAGAAAGATATTGTCTAGTGGATAGGTCATGGGATTTTCTACTTTGGTAGAAAACCCAGATATCCATTTAATTTTCTCAGAAGAATTAGATAGGCGCCGAACACTATTCATGAAAGAAAATTGGCTATATATAGCTCTGGCAAAATACATAGCAGTTCCAAGCCATGCAGTCAAGGTCAAGCCCACTTGACTCCCTTATTTCACACTAGGTACTAGTTCACAAAAGCTTTGTTTTAGCCAAGTCCCTAAACTGTGCCCAATGATGTTTGACACACTGGGAAATGTTAACTTGTTATTCTAATACACCTTTATCAATGTCTTGTTACTGGGCAAATGTATTTGTTTAAATGCAAATAGCTTAACTGTTTCTGGACCAACAGCCCCAGAACTGCCAGAACCTTCTTCAGAGGTGACCTAGGGAATGACCAAATAGCAGTTATGCTTTCACCCTCTCCTAGTCTCTAGCTTTATAAGGACTTGCTTTTCCATGGACAAGAGTATTGGGGGACTGAGAACTGGAGAGGGTAAAAAAGTCTCAGCAATGTAGAAGCAGGGCCTTGTGGTATGATTCTTCTTACGATAAGCTGAGACTGGGGGTTGCTTTTCCATCAAGCTGGACCTCTTGAGGCATGATTGTGGACCTACTAGTGGTATGGATTGCAATTGTGCCAGCTGGAGAAAATCCAGGTATCCGGGGTGATCCTACCAAAAGTGAGGAAACCCTGTGAGCTTAGTGGCATAATAGGGAACATGCAGTTAGGAAAGACTACTACAGGGGCCAAGTAAAATAACTTTGTTGTCTGGATATGTGTTCCATAATGAGTTTTCATATGAACTTTTCATATGAACCTCTGTGTACTTTATAATCAATCTAGGTTATTACTTCTCAGTTTAAATGTGATCTATTATTCGTGCACTGCATGAATATCCAGTACCTTGCCTTCTAGTTCCTAATAGGGGTCTGGTGAAGCCAAAACTACCTTCCTGAAAATTTTAGGATGTCAACAGTGGTAACTAGATCCTGGGAAGTTTCCTGAATATTGCAAAAATGGTGCACTGCACCTTCAGAATTCCAGGGGAAATATTGTTCTAAATAGTTTAAGTGGTTTATCAAATCAGCTAAAGATAATCCTCATTTTGATTCTACAAGGTCTGTGGTGAGTGGAAATTGTCTGAACTAGCAATGTTAACCATTATTCATCTTCTAAGAATGTCAAAAGTAAGCTCATGCTGGGTTCTGAAAATGCTCGCTCCACTAAATAAGTAAAAAGTGGTACAATCAATTTTCTAAGGAGAATTTCAAACTTTATGAAGCAAATCCATATACATTTCTCTCCAGAAATGTTGCTGGTGATGAAATGTTGGCCCAGTGCTAAAATCCTAAAATGTAACCAGAACACATGCAACTGAAGTAATAATCGCTAAATGGCTGATATTCTCCCTCTGCACATTCACCTTCTACCCATTATAATAAAGATTAATAATTTATTATTACCTGAAATAAGACATGGACACAGATTTCAATTTTGACGAACTAAGGTCAAAGTTTTAATTATATTATAAGTATAAATAATGGCAGCGAGGAAAGCAATGCAAGTTCAACTAACAAGCTAATGATATATAACCAAACACAGTGATGGCTAACCGGCCCAGAATCCCAGAAGCTAACTCACGGCATCAGAGAGACTACATCCTTTCTGGCCTCTAATGGCACGTTTGTTGAAAAGGTGCCCAGAGGCTTTGCAGAGAGCCAAAAATATAGAATAAAAAAAATACCCAAACTTTGTCCATCAGATGCACCCCAATTGGTCTATAAAGGTGTGGGTAGCAGAATTTTATGAAAGGGCATTATATCACGATGCTCCCCAAGAACCTCATGAAATTAGAGACAGACAATTTAGCCTATCATCCAACTTTGTCCATGAACGGTCCCCTATGGGCAACCCTCCAAGTTAATCTAGGAATGATAATGGATGAGCAGATCTTAAGCACCAGCCAGCTATCAACTATGATCTGCAAATCAGCTATGATATGTAAAATGAGCCCAATAGATTTACTATTACCCATGTCGTCACTCACTAAATGAATCACTAAAATTCTGGAGCTTTATCCCTGGCAATCATATTAAGCTCTAAATCCTCAAAAATAGGCCAGCAAATCCCCTCCAACCAATCCACTTGATGTCCACTGGGACAGCAAAAATGTACAAGTCCCATGCCAAGGAAAGTCAGGCAGCCCAGAAGATGAAAGAGTGGCCAACCACCCAAACTTGAAGGGGCTGCAGGTGATCTGTAATTCAGCTTATGAATAGTGGCAAATTCAACACCATGAAACAAACACAACAACATAAATAAAATTAAGATGCAACTGTGTAAGCAAGGCAGGCCTAAAACAGTGTAGGAGGGCGGTGGGGGAGAGAGAGGCATCCCATAAGAAGGTTAAAACCTTAAAAAAGCCACAAAGGTGTTCATACTATGAGGACCTTCATCTGAGGAAAAATTTGGTAAATCCCTTCATGGCTTCACCTCCAAGATGTAGCAGTCATGCCCACCAATAGGTCTAACCAACACAAAACCCCTAGAGCAAATGGCGGGATCTGGGTCTGCCTCTATCGTGACTCAATGCCCTCTGCCAAAGCGATCTGTTTTTGATTTGTGCAACATGCAAATTAGGGATGCATCTCTGAAATTAAAATTTTTAGCCAATCAACCTAAAACAGTTGGCCCACACTAAATGCCCCACAAAAGGCCAGTGAAAAGCTGTGCTACATAATAAGGTTTAATATTTGGTAGCCGCCCCACGAACTGCATCAATCAGTTTACTATAGAGATGTGCGCTAACCCCTATGTTTTGGTTTTGTTACAGGTTTTAACCAAAATTCCAGAGAAGTTTTAGTTTTGGATCTGGATTTAATTAAAAATTTAGAAAAATAGGTAAAATGATGTGATCTTGAGCTGTTTTTGCTCCTATATTACGATTTAAAGCATTAGAATTCATTTACAATCATTTACAGTCTATTTTCTAATGATCTGTTCACAACTGTCCAAATTTTCACAAATTTTGACCAAATTCTGCAGCGAGCTGGCTGGCTAAAATTAGTGTCAGAGTAATGGCAAAAATACATACCAGTTTACTAAACGATACAATCACCATTTCATTTTCTTTTAATTCAGTTCCATACCTCAAATTTTAAATTTACGTTATGGTCCTACATTTGGACCTTTTTCAAGACAAGCACATAGAACAATAGAAAAGACAGATATTAAAAAAAACATGTAGTTACCTGACTTTTTATGCTAGCCCAGATTGTCTTCAGTTGCAGCTCATGATTCATCAAAAGGTTATAGTCTGCAAATCACTGCAAAATATTTTAGGCAATGGATCCCCTGTATTCTCTATGAGGCACTCCAAATAATACCCTGAAACGCATAACCCGGAAGTGCCAAACCCTAGAAGTGTCAAAACTGGAAATACACAGTTTTTCACTATAGCAACCAAACACAGCGATTTCTAGACAAGCAATAGACAATGATTTTGATAGAGTAGATAGCAAGCGTCAGCAGAGTCAGGTATAAACAGCAACGATGAGCCACAGCTTACCACAGGGATGTGGAACGAAACACCAGTAGTCAGTGGTGTAGACAGGATAGACAACAGGTGTTGATCTTAACGATTGCCACAATAATGGAACTGGTACACAGGGATCAGCCGAGTCCAGATATATTCAGCAACGATGGACCACAGCTTACCACAGGAATATAGAACAAGGCAGCAGTAGTCAGTAGTGCAGGCCAGGTAGGTAGCGGGTGTTGATCACAGCGATTATGGTATCGGTTTACTAGCGATTTGCTATCTGTTTGCACTTTCATGCATCTGCAGTTGCCAAATCGTCTTAAAAAATTGCGAAATAATGGCGATAAAAGCAAGGCAAATAGGGCTGATGGATATTTGGGGGGTAAGGGAAAACACATGTTGGAATAAAGAGAGTGTGGAAGGAGAAAAAAGAGTTGATTAGGAAAGAGTACAGTACAGGGGAAGAGGGGAATAAAAGTAAGAACCAATTAGAAGAAGAGTATCGTAAGAAGGAAAGATTTAGTAACAATAAGAGACAGTGAAAGTAACTGGCGAACAAAGCAGGGAGAACAAGTCAGAACTATGAATTAACAAAGCACAGATACTTATTCTCTAATTTCTAGAAGTAAAAGATGGAGAAATTCCTGCTGGATGCTATAAAGGCTTGTTCTGCCACTCCCAGTGGAGCCTATTGGATATAATCCAAAACAAGCCAGGGAAGACTTTACCCCTGAAGGTAAGTGCGATGAAAGCCTGCAAGTCTGGCATTTAAGTGCATTCATCCCTGTGCAGGTCTTCGTTTATCAGAATTCATTCTTATTCCCAAGAACTGTTGGGCACAACCAAATGCTGGCAAATTAGGACTTGTCAAACAACCCTGCTTTCAAATATCCATATAAAAAAATCAAGTGAGCTACATTCATCTTTACAGTAGTAGTAGGTGCCTTGCAAACATCAGAGCTCTAACTGCAAGTAAAAGAAAATCTTTTAAATCATAAGCCTTTTCTCTAAGTGATTACCCGAAATGTTAAATAAATCTTTCACTTTTGTTCACATACTTCAGTCCTGTGAGTGTCTCTTTCTATGGTGTTGTACATTTGGCCGTTTTCAGCTGGAGTGAACCCAGGCAACTGTCTCAGTTTATGTTGGACTGTCGCAATATACATTTAAATTCCAGAATTAATTTAGAAGGCTGTTAACAAAATGATGCAGTAATCCTTGAATTAAAATGATTTAAAAAGGTAGCTGCAGGCAAACAATATCTAATTATATTAATTTATATATATATATATATATATATATATATATATATATATATATACCATGCATAAATATGAATTAATTGATATTGTATCTTTGAAGTTCTAGGCAAATGATGTTAAAATGGATATTGATTTTGGAAAGCAACAGAGCAATTTATTTCTACTGTCAATATATTTAATGTAAACATATGCTACTTTTGAATAAATACGTAATTTATTAATGTGACCCAAAAGTCCTATACAAAGCATTCAGAGTACTATCATTGTGATATACCTCATTAACTTTCTCTGCTCTCTTCACAGCGTAGTGTTCTCATTAATCATGGTGGATTGATAGCTTTTGGCCGTTGCGACAACAATGATTTTATTAGCTTTCTAAATAGATACACTTCAGGTCAGAGACTAGATTGTATTTATCATCTCAGGATTAAATTCAATCTTCTTTTTATTTCTGGACATATTAGCTATCACTAAATATAAATGAAATTACAGAAAAAAAATTGAGCAAATAGAGTTGTTAGACAGCCCAAGCTGTTTTGCAGATCTAGCGATACAATTTTCAAGTTCGACTTTTGTTTTGCCATTCAACAATATACTTGTGAATTCAAATTCTGCATTATTAAGTGTCTATAAATAGAAATAGGATGACAATAGTGCCAATTCATTCTGCTTTGTGTTGTGTTTTTGGTCCAGTTTTTGGATAAAGTGAAAAAAAATGATAGTGGGAACTGTCACAATCTAGTGTTTTGCAAGATGGATATACTTTGGCGACTGGAAGCCACTAATACCCAGTACTAAGTCTCTGTGCCAAACTCAGTAGTGACATATCATAAACAAGGTTGCCAAAGAGTAAAAGGCAGACCTGGACCAGGTATGAATTTGTGATCAGTTCTATAGACAGTTTGTCTGCAACAAAGGCAGGTGCCAGGAAACGTCTCCTCCATCCAGAAGTCATTGACACTTTAGTGCTGCAAATCTACAAATCCGTTCTTCCCCTCCCTTCTGCAGAAGATAAGAAGCACATCTTATCCCTTGCTTTAATGAGGCGGGCAGCATGACATTTTTCAGTGTGCAGGAAAAAAATGACATAGATAGGACATAGACATGTGCAAGAAATACAAGAGGCAGACAGAAGAGTCTGCCGCTGAAATCTACAGTCATATGGTACAAGGTAAGTGTGGGAGGAGGGCTCTGATTGTAATAGGGGTGGAGGCTGGGTATTAATTTAATGGTGAGGGTGGGTGATAATCATTTAACAGTGAGTGGGAAATATTCATGCATTGGTGGGAAGCGATTTACTTTAATAATGGGGTAATAGCAATCACTATTAATTTAAGGTGGAGTGATGACATTATTTAATTGGTGCTATAGTGGTTTGTGGATTATTAATTTAATGTAGGTCTGAGTTTACAGAGAAGGAAGGCTATTTATAAATTGTGACTACCAATTATTTAATATATGGGGAATTTGGAGGTGAATATGTTTAATTATTAAATATGAATATTAATTATTTAATATTGGGGTTGTTTGGGGAAATTCTGTGTATTTATTACATGTGAGTACTATTAATTTAATATCAGAGCATGTTGGAACGGGGGAGAAATAGGTCTATCTATTAATTCTAAATGCTATTAATTTAATGTTGGCACTATTTGGGGGGAAATAGTTCTATTTATTAAATGTGAACAATATTAATTTAATGTTGGGCTTGTTTCAGGATGGGAGACCTAATTATTAAACATATTGGTTTAGCGCTGGGGCTGTTTGGGGGGAGGGAAGCCTAAATGGTACACTCACTGATAGACTTTCCATATTTTATGTACCTATCCTTTTTTGCCAAAAAGGGACCCAACATTCCAGGATCAAGGCAAACAGCAACCAAGCTTAAGAGACCAGCAGTCACAGGTAGTGAAAACTCCAATAACAGATAGGAGAGAGCGGCACAGTCTGCCAACTGTGCTGATTCTGGTGAGTTTGTCCCAATTTGTGTGACCATCCTGCTCCGTCACGACTTGCAACGATGTTTAGGATGAATATCCTGCCTCACACAGGACTGCTTATTAAAGGCAAATTGCATGCACTACAATTTAATGCTTGCAACTAGCGCTTAATAAGCAGCCCAGTGTGAACTTTTATAATATTGGATATTGTTTTACAGACTGCCAGGGTGTATACCCACACACAGTTTTACAGCCACCTGAAGGTGGCCACTACACTACACTCATGACAGAAAGAAAATGAATGCAGCAAGTTGACACTATATTCAACAGAAAGGGGGACAGACCACAGGGAGGACAAACTGAGGACAAATGTTAAATTACACTGAGTATATACCTTTTCGGTGTTTGTACAGTTTGTCTCAAGTTGTAAAGGACAAACTGCTCGTCTAATGTGCGGATTGTTGGAGATCTTTGTAATATTCAGGCTGGGATTTTAATAATGAGTTTTTTCTACTGTGACACATGTTTACCTTCAGCTTTATTACTCTCCATGTCAACTATGTGTATCATCCTCTCTAATTTCAGTTTTGAGTCCATATTTATATCTCATCTATTCTAGGGACTATTTCTCCCAAATTGTACTCTGGAGTCTCTGAGATATGTTGTTCTTATATTTATTAAGAATGTATGATCAGGGTATTATTTTGTCCTAACATACAGTATATCCACTTAACATTGACTCTAAGATGAGCAGTTCAATTCATTATTATCATGTTTTAAGTTTGTTCACACACTTACTTGCTACTAGTTCTAAAGGATAGGAAACTTCACGCTAAAATATTTAGCAATCCAATTAATGTTAAATGCCAATTATGTTTCTTTCTTTTTCTTTTCTTTTCTTTTCTCTTCTTTTTCTTTTTGTAAATAAATAGCACCATACAGAGCTTGGACAATTGACATCAGAATGACAATGGCAGCACTGGTTATATGTCTACAATTAATTTCCGTAGCCAATTAGAGTTCTCTAATAACTGGTGTCAACATAATTGTAGAAGTTTGAGAAACTGCTGGCAGCTAGTGACCCTGGTCATTAGTATCAAGTTAGATAGGGCTCTCCATTGTGTGAAAGAAATCAGGGAATGTTTGAAGGGCAGCATTCAGGAACTTTACTTCATGTATTGTATTTCAGAGTTGAGTTCTTCTGTGGATCTACCCACAGAGTGAGAAGCTAGCCAGATGGAGGCTACTTCCCACCTCATAAAAAGGTGGCAACAAAATCAGGCATAAGAAACATGAAGACACTCTGGAGCCAATCGAAAATCTATATGGCTGGTGAGTGAGAGAAGACAATCCAGCTAAAAATCTACAGTACTAGAGAGTAAAATGCAGATATGCTGAGTAGCCCACCAAATGACTAGATTGCTTAAAAACTCTGCCCATCTCTTTTTAGGTGCATAGAAAGAGTTGAAATAATGAGAGGCACTGTGTCAGAATGGGATGAAATCCCCAATGCAGGGAGTTGTTTCTCTGATAGTATGAAGGTGTGTAAAGAAGAGCTTAGATGAAGAGATACCTACTATTAGAAATCAGGTTTGGTTGTCCCTGAAAAAAAATAATATATTGAATTTATACAGCCCACTTGAAATGCTGATTGGGTTGCAGACAGTTGGCTTTACCACCTGTGGAGGACTTGCTTGGAGAAGCGATCCACAATCACCAGGGTGGGGTATTTACCTTGGAAGTTGGGGATGTTGGTGACAAAATCCATGGAGACATGCATCCATGTCCTCTTTCGAGTGGGCAGGGGCATCAGGAGCCCAGGCGACAGGGTTCATGGAAATTGTCACAGGTAGTGCAGGATTGAACAAGAAAGGCAACATCCATCCTTACAAATGGCCATCAGTTATAATGTGTTTTACTGCCATGCAATGTTTTGCTGTAGGAATACAAGAACTTCAATAAAATGTTTACATTTGTATGCTGGGAATTACTTGCTAGGCAGTTCATGTGCAGTTGACCTTTCAGGGTATGCCAATTTTGTATTATGCTAAAACATTGAGAGGCAAGTGCTGAGAATGAGAATTAGGAACATGTGATGTTTATGATAATGAGATTGAAATCCAGAGAGAGAAGACAGTATGTGAATGCAAAGCAAACTCTAATTACAAGTTAACCCTAGCAGTGAGAGCAGTTAATCTGGTTTGAGTGAGAGTCAGACTCCAAGAGTGTGAGGGTACACTAATGTGAAACTTTTGTTTGACTTAGAGTGCTGAACCCAGGTAACCTACCATTCAGAGTTTACTCGGGATAGTCAGAGACATTCTTAAGAATCAGATGCTGAGACATGGGAAAACACTTCTGAAACATTTTTTTAGTTAGGAATCCAAGTTGTTTTATTAAGCATTATCAATTAGGTGTAGTTCTGCAAGCAGAGTTTAGTGGAAACAACAGTTTCCTATAAGCTATTGTGCAGGAGTGGTGGAGAGTAACAATTCCAAAACAAGTGAGCATTAGCTCTTAAGTGAAGTGAATCTCCTGAGAAAACTGTTAACGTTGTAAACAAGAGATATATGTAGCAATGTATATGAGACTCAGCTATAAGATAAAGCACTATATCTAAAGACTGTAAATAAATCTTTAATATTTAACTATTCAAAGAAGATGATCTGGCGCCCATTCTTTTCATTAGTTGTGTCTATGCACCACTTCACTTGCTCCATCTGCATGTGAATACCTTTGCTAAGTTACAATCAGTTAATTGACCTAAGAATACTATCTGGTAGGAGTCATGACGGACACACTACCAAAATGAACCCATGCAAACACATCTTTTGTACAAACAGTCATAACCACCTTATAAGTGGTATCACATAGGCGTTTTAAACACTAGCACTTTTCTACCTAGAAAATCACTAGCACTCACATAGCACTCCAGTGGTGACAGTTTGAAGTGCGGAGTGAATGCTTCTATCACACACGTGAGATTAAGCTCAGAAAATGTGGCATGTAGCATCTTTGGAGCTTAATTTCTCTCATGTGACAGGAGTGGTACTCCTTAACTTCAACATGTCGGCACTGGAGTGATTAAGTGCCATGGATGCTAATGCTTTTCTAGTTGTAAAATCTCTAGTGTTCAAAGTGGTCTTAGGACATCACCCTAAGAGCTTGACTATCCCTCTTGTGTTGAAAACAGCCCACTGCTTTTGACAAAGACGACAGACAAATGGTTGCTATCAGAGTTGGATTTAGGAAAGCGGGGGCTTATTGTCTAAAATTAAGGGCATAGTTGCAATGGTCTTACCTTTCCTCGCTGCAACGCTGTCTCCTCCGTGCCGCAATCGGCACTTCCGAGTAGTGGTCTTAGGACATCACCCTAAGAGCTTGACTATCCCTCTTGCGTTGAAAACAGCCCACTGCTTTTGACAAAGACGACAGACAAATGGTTGCTATCAGAGTTGGATTTAGGAAAGCGGGGGCTTATTGTCTAAAATTAAGGGCATAGTTGCAATGGTCTTACCTTTCCTCGCTGCAACGCTGTCTCCTCCGTGCCGCAATCGGCACTTCCGAGTAGCGATTCACAGGACTCGGCTGTCAGGTTTGGTTTTTCTGCTTCTATAAGATCTCAGCACTGACACTTGCTCAGTGTCAGTGCAACTTGATTGCTGTGCATCTGACTCCCTTTCGCTTCTTCCTGTGTGGTGTTATCTGCTGGATCCTCTGTGTACCATTTCTGCCTGATTGACTACGTGCTCCTAGATCCTACTGTGTACCAAAATTGGCTTGTCTGGCTATTCTCTGCCTGATTACCCGTGTAGCAAATCCTAGCCTGTCTGACTATTCGCTGCCTGATAACCCGTGTACCACATGCAAATCTGCCTGACCTTCTGTGCTGGTTATTTTGTGTTCCTGATTTTACTCCTTTTAGCGGTCTCAACTTTCTTCTTTGGACTTTGTCTTACATCCTAAGGCAGTCCACAGGGCCTTGACCTCCGGGTTCCTGATAGCAAAATCCATCCTGTCTTGCAGCGATTCTTGGTGAATACCGGGGACTCTGCGCCTCTGGTCTGCTAGTGGTAATTGGGATTGACACAGGGACCTTTCGGAGTTCTAACAGTTTGCACTGACCATGGACCCAGCAGGAGATCCTTCTTCAATGTATTTATTGCAGCATCTGCTGGGGAGAGTAGAGAAGCAAGAGGCCAATAAGGAATGTCTCATGCAAATTCTGCAGAGGTAATCAGTTTGGCTGGATTCATTACAGAATACCCTAGTACCGCCACGTTTCTCAGTTATGTCTGCTGAGTTTGTCTCTGTTCCAGCCACTACCTCTATGTTGCGGATTCCTAATTATCCATTACTAATTTGATGGGAACCCCAAATTATGTAGAGGCTTTATAAACCAATGCTCGATCCAATTTGAACTACTGCCTGGAAATTTACCTACCGAGAAAGCTAAAGTCGCCTATATCATTTCTCTTCTCTCTGGACAGGCTCTCGTCTGGGCTTCATCTTTATGGGAGAGGAATGATCCAGTATTACAAGGATGTGCCAAATTCTTGAAAGCTTTCAAAAGAATTTGTGATGAAACTGGTTGGGTTTCCAGTTCCACCACAGGGATTCTTCACCTACAACAAGGCTCACAATCAGTTCGCCAATATGCCGATTAATTTAGGACCTTAGCATCTGAGCTGCACTGGAACAATGAGGCGCTTGTGACTACCTTCTGGCAGGGCTTGTCTGACAAGATAAAGGACGAGTTGGCTTCTGTCCTCTCTTGATGACCTTGTATCCTTATGTGTCAAAATGGATTTAAGGTTCAAAGAGAGATCTCAGGCAAAAGAGCAGATCCGGTGCACTATCTTGCGTCTTGCTCCCCAGTTCCAGGCACCTGTCGCACCTCCTGAAGAGCCCATGCAGTTAGGCAGGGCTCGTTTTTCTCCGGAGGAGAGGGAGAGAACATTTAAAAACAATTTATGCCTCTATTGTGGTGGTAATGGTCATCTTATCGGTACCTGTCCCATTCACCCGGGAAACGACAAGACCTAGTTGAAAGGTCTTGTTAGGTTCGCCAGGTCTCTCCACCCTAAACTCTTTCCAAAACGAAAATCTCCTTTTCCCTGTTCTCCTTTTTTTCTGGGAAGCATTCAATTTCTCTATCTGTCATTTTAGACTCTGGGGCAGCAGGGAATTTAATTTCTGCTGCTGTGACTTTGGATTTTGGCATCCCCACTATCCCTCTGGAATGTCCGGTATGTCTCAAAGCCATTGACGGCAGTAAGATCTCATGGGGCCTGATTCAGTTCCAGATGATTCCACTTATACTTCAGATTGGAGTCTTGCATAAGGACAAGATTTCCCTACTAGTGAATCCTTGGGCAATAAATTCCCTATTCCTGGGCCTATTAGGCTTTGCCTCCATTCTCCTATATTGGATTGGCAACCTGCTCAAATCCTCTCTTGGAGACCACAATGCCACTACCGTTGTTTAAGCAAAGTTGTACCTCTCTGCTTCTCCTCTGCTTCATCTCTACTACCCAAGTTCCAGGAGTTCTCAGACGTCTTTTGAGAACAAAAGGATACCAAACTTCCACCTCTATACCAAAGATCCAGACCATGTCTGACTATATTCAGCAGAACATGAAGAGAGGTTTTAGAAGGAGATCTACTTCACCAGCTGGTGCTGGATTCTTTTTTGTAAAGAAAAGAACGGCGGTCTTTGTCCCTGCATAGACTTTCAATGCTTAAATGCTATTACTGTTAAAAACAGATATCCTTTACCTTTGATAGCCGAACTCTTCAATTGCATCAAAGGGGCAGTTGTTTTCTCCAAATTGTATCTATGGGGTGCGTACAACCTCCTCCGAATTACAGAAGGGACAAATGAAAGACAGCATTCAACACTCATAATGGCCACTTCAAATATTTGGTGATGCTTTTTGGCTATGTAATGCCCCAGCTGTGTTCCAAAATTTCATGAATGAAATCTTTCAAGATCTCCTCTACCAGTTTGTTATCATCTACTTGGATGATATCCTTATTTTCTCTTTAGAACTCCTCTCTCATAGGAAACATGTATGTGAAGTGCTCACTCGCCTTAGAGAACACCATCTTTTCTGCAAACTGGGGAAATGCCTCTTTGAGCAAGAGCAATTGTCTTTCTTGGGATATAGCATCTCAGGAACTGCACTCCAAATGGATACAGATAAATTGAAAGCTATCTTGGATTGGCCTTTACCCATTGGCTTGAAAATCATCCAGCGTTTCCTCGGGTTTTCTAATTATTATAGACATTTCATCAAGGGGTATGACTGAGGTAAATGCGTCTGCATGTTCTGTATGTGCCCAACATAAGGTGCCTTGGGTCAAATCATTCTGGTTGTTCCCTTGGCCAATTCTGAAGTTCCTTGATCTCAGCTTTTCAAGAATTTTATTACTGACTTGCGGCGTTCTTGGTGAATACCGGGGAATCCGTTAGACTCCGCATCTCTAGCATGCTAGTGCTAATTGGGATTGACAAGGGTACCTTTTGGAATTGTAACAATAGTGTCATCACTCACAAGAGAAAAAAACTATGTTATTGTTGCTATCATGTCTTTCTCATTCCCCATCCATGCCTCTCTCATTAAAGCCCCCTCCAAGTCACACTCATTGCAACCCCCTCTGTGTCGCTCTCATTGCTGCCCCTATTGCTGGTGCAAATTCTCACCTTTGCAGCCCCCTCGTCCTCCATAGGTCTCATTGCAGATAACTCTCCTCTCCCATAGGTCTTATTTAGAGATGCTCAGACTCGGTTTTCTGAAAACCAAATCCACCCAAACTTAGGGGATCCGAGTAGGCTCGCTAGGTGGCTCGGTAATTTCACGCATCCTCTGATCTGAATCAAGGCAAAATGTCATCATTGCATTGTCGGATCTCGCAGTTTTGGATTACATAAGTACCTCCCTCCCCAGGAGATACAGAACCATTGCTCACACAGAAACAGGGGTAGCAGTGTTTTTGTCACTCTCCATTCTCCAGTGACATTGCTCAGTGCCATTGTTCACACAGAAAGAGGGGTAGCAGTGTTCTTGTCACTCTCCAGTCTCCAGTGCCAATGCTCAGTGCCATTGCACATACAGAAACAGGAGGGGTAGCAGTGTTTTTGTCACTTGGCAAAAATTGACTGGAAATGACTAGAAAAAAATGTTATTGAGGTTAATAATAATGTAGGAACAAAAAAAGAGCCAAATTATGTGATTTTAGCAAAAAATAGGGATTTTAGAAAAAAATAGGTATCTAAAACCAAAACACACAAGGGCGGATTTGCCAAAACCAAAACCAAAACACGATGTTAATCCAGATCCAAAACCAAAACACGGGGGTCAGTGAACATCTCTAGTCTTATTGCATCCCTCTCTCCTCTCCTATAGGACTCATTGTAGCCTCCCTCCTCCTCCATAGGTCTTATTGCATCCCTTCCTACTCTCATATATTTCTCATTGCAGCCCCCCTCCTCCCCCACAGGTCTCATTGCAGCCTGCCTCCTCTCCCATAGGTCTTATTGCATCCCTCCATCCTCCCCCATAGGTCTCAATGCAGCCCTCTCCTCCTCCATAGGTCTCACTGCAGCCCCCCTCCTCCCCTATAGGTCTTATTTCAGCCCCCTCCTTCCCGATAGGTCTCATTGCAGCCCCCCTTCTCCCCTATCACTTGTGACTTACATTTAGTGACAACCAGCGATGACCTGCAGCTCGGCTCTGTGATCCTTGATGCTCAGACTGGAGTGATTAGACTTAATTTCTGAGCACTGCACTGTCTGTAAAGAAAGATTAGCCTCATGCATTTAAAATGCATGAGACTAGTAACTGTCTCTGCAGCAGGACTTAGGCACTCGTGCCCTTCCCCCCCCAACCTTAATTCGACACTGGTTGTTATAACTAATAACTAATTGCATGATACTGTTTCTGACTCAGAAGCTTTCCCTTACTAATTTATACAAACCAATCAAAATAATAACTAGCTTTTAATGCAAAGCGCTTTTACATACCCTCTAACAAACCTGCTTCATGGAGATTTACCATGTGTTTCCCAATTGCCGTATCTAAACAGTTGACTAATTACACACTTGTTCTCTGTTAACTGTTCCTAACTTGACTGAGACTGTCGTTACTGACCCAAGGGACACAGTACCATCTTGCTCTCTATGAATTTCTCATATTTCATTACAGAACATAATAGTTTTGTTTTTGCTTGAGTCTTTTATTTTGGGTTGACGTTGATTTTGTAATTACGAAATAAAAGGACAACTATTATCTACAACTTACTTTTTATAGATGTCATTTAAGAACATTTAAATAAAAATGAAAGACCATTTTAAGAAGCTTGGCTTTTATAGACCAATTTCTGACACCACCAAAAACCTGATAAATTCCAAAAATATAGGAATTGATTAGTTTATCTTTAATTAATAGCACAGAATTTTATCACATGGTAATATAATACATTTTTTAATCCTTCTTTGTATTAGACACTAAGCACACAGCTATACAACTTGTATCGATCTTTTTGTAAGATTGTCTGGTCAATATCACCATGTTAAAGGTGTTAACATATAACCTAGAGGCTAATGCAAACATTTGGTTTTCACAGGAAAAATCTCCACCAATGTACTAGTCTGGGGAAATAGAAGTAGTGTAAATTCCGCTAATATTGAAATCTCCTTTCATCATAACTTAAACTAAATTGTTACTCTTTACAATTAAGTGTCACAATATTACTTTATTTAGTGGCATGTTCTCCACCTGCGTTGTAAAATCTTGGACACAATATTACCTAGAGCTGTACATGAATGTCACAGAACAAAATAGACCTATGCCTGCCCCAAATCATATTTGTGTTGTAATCTAGTTTGACATTTCCTTAACCTATAAAAAGGCTACAACATTAATCCACCATGAATTGAAAGCATGTCGTAAAACTGGCTGAAAGGGTAAAGACTTAAATGATTGACAGCTTAATTTCATAATTATAGCATTGCTAGTTCATAAGTATAATAATTGCAGAAAACCTGGGACCTGTATGAAGAGATTAGAGTCAATGTTACTATATTGCATAAAATGGTATGCATGCGGTCATATAATTGTGGATCGCTTAGATTATTTTTAGCACTAGATATTCATGAAATTTAATAGAAAACGCATTTTAACATGCAATTTTTTAGATGAGTAAAATTATAACTTTTAAAGGTGTAGGAAACGTTGTCAATGTTGCAATGTGAACAGGGGCCTGGACTTCTGCAAGATTTACATGGACAAAGAGGTCATCCAAGGATTGGATGTGAGTATCAAATTGGGGTCAAATCCTACCCTGTAGTGGACTGTTTGTTCAAGTACATCCTGTCCCATGGCTGCATAGTGATAAATGTTGAGATGCGGCAAGGGGTTTCCTAACCCTTTAACGTTTAAGTACGGAAAAATACATTCCAATGTATAGTGTTCATAAGAGTATTACATTATATTTTTCTTGCCAATAACCACATAGATATATTGCAGTGCTGATTCTTCAACAATAAAGAAAATGATCACAAACGTGGATGATTTATTTGCTTTTTGCTATTTTTATATTAAGAAAGGAATGCTATCAACATATGCATTACATTTTTATAGAATTTGTCATTTAAGAATTCCGCTTTAAACTACATTTTATTAGAGAGACTATAAAATATGGCCAAAAAGTGCAAAGTGAATATAAGTACAAATAAATCAATAAATAAATAGCACGTATTCCTGAAATAAAAGAACAAAATAATGAAACACAAATTAAGAATAAAAAAGATGCAGTAAATATGATCTTGTCACCTAGTCCATGAAGAAAACATGATTCTGTAAAGATACTTCAGCATTATGAATACATTCAGTAGCAAATGTTCTTGAAGGCTGCTCCTGTAGGAATTACAAGAAACAGATTAAACATCTGAAAAATACATTAAATTTAAACCACTAGAATAATTAATATCAATCATCGTATGGAAAATTAAAAATAAAATTTGACATCTATTTTTAGCAGTTAGTCTTATAGAAGACACTTTGATTCTTAGTAGCATATTCAATTCTCAGCGTAAACGCCGAAAATCTAGCGGTCCATGCACGATTACCGTAATAACGGTAATCGTGCACGGAAAAACAGTTAATACGGTAATTTACTCGCTGGATTTCAGCTTGCAGCTCCCTGAGCCGCGAGCTGAAATCCAGCTTACTATTACCGTATTAACGGCGCGAGAACTAAACAATTGAATATGCCCCTTAGAGTAACTTAACCCCTTCAGTACTATGGATGAGTGAGACTTGCCCTGCTCATATTCCTCAAAAGTGCTAAGAATGACTCCCACTTTTCCTTAGCAAATAAAGAGAAATAAAATTTACCAGGCCACCTCCTGTATTTCCTGCCAGTGGGAACCAGGGGAAAAACAGGGCATAATGATGTTATTGAGTATTGCACATTGATGACACTTTGGGCACAAGTCCCCTCTGTGACACAATGTGGCCTCTGAGATCCTACTGTTTGGCAATCATGTGTGATCACCATACTAAAACCTCTACACTACAGTAATCGTTAAGAATCTCCCCCATCCTGCTTTCAATAAACTCAGAGATACCCTCAGATTTCAAATGATGTGACCCCTTAGTAGTTATTGTTGGATGATCAATTGTGATCAGCAGACAAATACACCCTACACTACAGAAAACACCAAGGAGGCAAGGATGGGGGAGAGTTTTGCAACGTCCAGATCTCCCCCATCCAGCTCCAATAAAATATGGGGGCCCATCATGTAAAAGATGATGCATTACTATTTCATATTATGTGCCCCATTAGTAGCTATTTTATGGTTATCACCAGACAATAACACCCTAAACTACAGAAAGTGTTTAGGAGTCCAGAGATGGGGTTTATAATGCACATACCTCCCCAATCCTGGCTTAAATAAATTCAGGGGAACTCTCATTTTATGTAGTAGGTCCACCCATATAATTCCTGCACCTTTTATGCATTTCAAGACAATGCAAACTAGCAAAAAATGCATTATTATCATCATTGTGTTACTATACTTTGAAGTGGAGATTTTATTATAGAAACTTATGTAAAGAATACTGCTTTTTGCTGTTTTGGAAAGTTTGATTGATGCCAAATCAAGACATACAAAATATTTATTGGCGGTGTTTAGATAACATTTGACATGATTGAGTTTAGTTTACTTTCTTGCAAATTGAATAATTAAAAAAATTTTTGGGATCATTTTGGGTAGATTTTCTTCACTGTGTAAGGAGGTATAAGCAAGCTAATGGTATTTTCTGAACATTTAAAGTATTCTGAAAAGAGGCAAGGCTTAATTTGTGTGGGTACTGCATAAGCACAATACTGATTTTGATGTTGGAATGTGACAGGCCAAAAAGTGTCAAAATAGATTCAGCACTGGGGTTATAAATGCTTTAGTGGCAAAGGAGTTATTTAGAGATCCCTGGAATGAGACAACTTCCTAAAATGTAATTCTTTCTAGTTAAAGTCAAAAATCCATTTGCACTTTTTATTTACTTGACTGTGGTATACCCTATATAGCAACATGCCTTATATTAACAGCAGTAGATGTTTCAGAAAGCCATGTACAACCCATTCATGTTACTGGAAAAGTGTGATCATGATTTCTGCAACTGGAGATATTTTATGAACCATGCAAGTTAAAATGTTTCAATAAATGCTGCCCCATCTGTACATGTGTATGTTAGCACTACGCATATCTTATATAGCAAGGGGTTTAGAAATTGTTATTTTCCATGGGTGTAGCTTAGCTGCTGTTGAAGGCCACCCCCTTTAAAGTAATTTCTGCCTCTTGCTTTTTGATATTACTGTACAAGCTCAATGACATGCAAGTGATTGATAGTAAGTTTGATGAGTGTCATCTCCATACAGTTAAAGACTACTGTAGATGACCCAAAAATTAGCATATCTCTTAAAGTACACTAAACTGCACTTTAATCAGCCTTTAATAAGCTTAAAATCTATTTTTTAATCCAAAGTTTCTGCATCAATATACAAGGAAGGTCCAGAAATGGGTGTATATTGATGACAAAAAGTTGGATTAGTAAATGGATTTTTGGTTGCTAAAAGTCTACAGACACCAAAATTTGGAAAAACTGTATAACTGCAAGAGGGTCAAAATGCAAAATATAAAAATAGTAAGTATTCAGTTCTTTCACTGTGCAGGAACAGTTTAAGCTTTTCCGAAACTCTGAGGGACATATTCAATTGTCCGGGTTAGTCGCAAAAGTAACGCAGTGTTGAAAGCAATACCGTTATTACGGTAATTCTAACCCAGATTTCAGCCTGCAGCTCAGGGAGCTGCGAGCTGAAATCTGGCGTTAAAGGTACCATAATAACGGTAATTGCACGCACTATTACCATAAAGGTAATTACCGTTGTTGCGGTACCTCCCTGAGCTGCGAGCTGAAATCTGGGTTAGAATTACCGTAATAACGGTAATACTTTCAACGCCGCGTTACTTTTGCGAGGAACGCGGACAATTGAATATGTCCCTGAAAGCGTTGATATTCCAAGTAGCCTGTTTATTTCTTTTCTGTGAAAAGTAAATTATTATTGTTGCAATTGTACTTTGTTTTAAAATATATCCAGACCAGTGAATACTATAGCTGAGCAATAAAACTAGGGATGCTTTAAGGAGAACTTAATAAAGATCGCTAAGCATTGTGAATCATCACACTCATTCCTTCACGGAAAGAATGCAGCCATGTGACAGGTTTAAGGAGAAAGTTGAAGTTCAGGTGGAAGGCAACTTTGAGGTAATGGAATATAAGGTTACAATAAGCAATGTCTAACAAGATTAATGCTGTGAAAGATGATAAGGAAAGCAAGGAAAATAGAATTAGTATATAGAGATAAGTACTGTGTAAGGGAGAAGGAATCATGAGTGAATTTTAAATATGATTTGGGATAAGAGACAATTATTTGGCTGACATAGACTGCATTCCAATAAGTACTATAACATTGTTTTATTTCACCTTTATGTTGCAAAATATGTATAATATATACATTCTTATTCTTTTAAAGTAATGCAGAAAATATGTGGCTATTGCTTTATTATGCTAGTATTACAATAAACTGTATGGGGCCTATGCAGAGTTGGTCGGAAATAGGTGAACATTATGCGTAAAAAAAAAAAGAGCACAAAAATAGAATATTTTCGCTCACATGCAGAGTTGTACACATTTCGAGTTGCATCCAGCTCCACATCAACAGCAATGAGTCTGGTTTAGGCCAAGTCATCAACAACATGTATTTGCACCCATGCTCTAGCAGATGCAAAGGCCACACCTCCTAACAGACATATATGCGTGTTTGCAGGTCTGCATGTGCCTCATTTGCATGAACACACCTACACTTTACTCCACCTGTGTTTTGCACACATCTTCCCTCTCCTGTTCTGCCTCTTTAGTAGCAAATTGTGCAGAAAAAAAATGACTCAAGTACAGTTAAAAATGTAGCATTTTTAAAAAGAACTTTACCCCCCAACCCCTGCATTATAAATGTAATAAATTTTGTAATGTTAATTTTTAGAAATTATAGCAATTCTAAAACATAAATGTGAAACACAGTAATGTAAAAGAAAAAATATACTTAAGACATACATATATCAATTGTAATATTGCAACTTTAAACTGTTATTTATCGTATGGTATATTATCTCATTATCTCATTATGGTATATTATCTCATAACAAATTTATATATCTACTGTATATCTTTATAAAGCTTCAGCATATTTAGAGCAAGCTACATATTTTATTTGCATTTACTAGAAATAGTATTTCAAAATAAATAAAACCTTTTTAGGGCCCAATCTTATTTTAAGCATATACATATGATTGGTAGATCTTCTGTTGTAAAAAATGTATTAAACATTACTATAGAGATTGGAATTAATAGAAAGTAAATGAAATGCTCACATATTACATGTCCACATTCCATTACCCTCTCTGGCACTTACTAAATCTGTAATCCAGTTAGTTTTGTAGATGTGTTACATTATGGTGTCAGCTCCAACAGGATGATACCATGGATGTCCTCACTTTATTAAATGTGCCTGTAGTTTAGATAAGCTCAGCATGACTCCATATAATTCAATGATGTTCTGTTCAATGGGGGCCCCGGCTTAAATTAAAGCAAGCTCTGCATTTAGACAGGGAGAAATCCCCTGGTTATATATATGACCGTACTGCCGCTAAGGTTAATTTGTGTCGGCAGCTCTTAGCCAGCTAGTAGCTGGTTAGAGCAGTGGAAGTTCCATTGGTGTGGCAGGTGTCCTGGACCGGGGCCAATGGAGATAATGGCAGATGTAGAGGGTCGGGGGTACCGGTTCCCCCCTCCCCACCTGCTCCGGGGCCCACAGCTCGTTAATTCCGCCTCTGCCTTCTCATCATCATCAGCAGGGATCTTGCACCAGGGGGAAAACAATGGCAACAGATACCCCAACTAGAGGTGTTTCTGCGGCTTCTTCCCCCTCAGCATAATACATAACATACCTCAACTTTACTTGATAATACATTTATAATACATTTTTAGCCATATCTATATCAGTTATAATTATCTGACTCCAGTACTAGGATGTCTAACCGTTCCCACCTGGTTCTGACATAGAAATTCAAATACAGAAATATGGCTACAAAAGTACTATAAACATATAATTAATGTGTACATTTAAACATATGCTTTGCTCAGTTGGTTTAAAAGAGTTTATCTTCTTCACATGGCTGTGTCAGATCATTGGTGATTTGTGCAAAGTGAAATTATTCTTAAAAATGTTTTTGTTAGAACTACTAACTGGAAAATGGGATACAGCTAGAAGGAAAATGTTACACCATATTTTACTGAAAAGTATATTTAAAGATGTAAAACTTCCCTTTTTGTCTTTATTTAGGCATTTTGCTATACTTCTTTAAGAAAATATACAATATAATAGTCCATCTTTATTCTCTTTAGACATGATACTTTCCTACATTTTTAAATGTAGAGTGTTACCTAATTCTGAAAAAATACATAAAAAAAAAATTCAGATTACAAAAATGAACATATTTTCTGAAAGATATCATACCTTGAAAGCCCTTGTTTGCTCTAGGAATATTTCCTGGAAACGTACAACTTGTAGAATACCAATATTGTGCTTGTCAAGCTTTGACTTATTTGTAGAGTCAGTACTGATAAGAAAACTTTAAAACCCACTTGTGAACAGGGATATATACATACTTAGGTGGGGTGCTTAACTTGCAAGGATTTTTTGGAATACAAGGAGACACTGACAATTACTAAGTTTATCTTACAGTCTAAAAAAGTAATGTGCTGTTATTAAACAAGTATATTTAATGTTTATTTTAGCAATTCATAAAAGTTATAGGCAAGAAAGAAATTGTGCTTAATTAAAATATCATTAATATAATAAAACACGTGTATACATTTATTTAAATTGTTTGCTCTTTTGTTATGGCAAAAATATTAAAGTATCTAAAAAGGGCAGCAGCACATACGATATGGTACTTGGCTCAATTTTGTTGCCTGTCCTGTCCAGAACTAATCAGATCATTACTGAACAAGATGGAAAGGTATATAAATAGCTGATGATGATGATGATGATGATGATGATAATGTGGTTGTACTGTAAGATCATCATCATCATCACCATTTATTTATATAGCGCCACTGATTCCGCAGCGCTGTACAGAGAACTCACTCACATCAGTCACTGCCCCATTGGAGCTTACAGTCTAAATTCCCTAATACAGACACACACAGACAGAGAGAGAGAGAGAGAGAGAGAGAGAGAGAGAGAGAGAGAATAGGGTCAATTTTGATAGCAGCCAATTAACCTACCAGTATGTTTTTGGAGTTTGGGAGGAAACCGGAGCACCCGGAGGAAATCCACGCAAACACGGGGAGAACATAGAAACTCCACACAGATAAGGCCATGGTCGGGAATTGAACTCATGACCCCAGGCAGAAGTGCTAACCACTTAGCCACCGTGCTGCCCCGAGATGACCACTATTGACCTGTGTGTGTGATCTTCTGAACGCTTAGCAGTGACACCTGATGTACTGCAGCCAACTGGATCTATGAGTTGAATAGCTTTGGATATTGTTCACTTTGTTCCTTACTGGCTCCAAGAGGTAAGAATGGCCCATATATATATATGTCCATTTTATAATTTATAACAGTCATGAATACTGTTTCTCATGATTTGAAAGGATTCTGAAATCTTAAGGCTTAGTTTGCCAAAATATTTTTGGCATTGGTTTGTACTGTAGTTATATTTTCAGTGTGTTATAAAATAAAATGTGGAGATATCAGAAAACGTTCTTAAAAATGTCTTTGATAGAACTACTAGCTGAAAAAAAGGATACTACTAAATGGAACATTT
Organism: Mixophyes fleayi; assembly: GCF_038048845.1. Classification (NCBI taxonomy): domain Eukaryota; kingdom Metazoa; phylum Chordata; class Amphibia; order Anura; family Limnodynastidae; genus Mixophyes; species Mixophyes fleayi. The sequence goes on from NC_134406.1 coordinate 39,489,100, forward strand.
TTACACCATATTTTACTGAAAAGTATTTTTTAAGATGTAAAACTTCCCTTTTTGTCTTGTTTTAGGAATTTTGCCATATTTTCTTAAGAAAATATACAATAGTATGTTCAATATTTATTCTCTTTAGATATGATATTTTCCTACATTTTTAAATGTAGAATGTTGCATAATTCTGGGAAAAAACACATAAAAAATATTATTTGATTTGTATTCACTAAAAAGTCACATTTTATTGTTGTGGTTGTTAAACAAAGTCCCTTTTAACTCATTATCATAAGAAAAATAGATCAGGGGAGAAAAAAATCTGATAAAACATTATAGAATATGGAATACAAAGAAGGACAATGCTTAAGGCAAAATTAAGACAACAATTCCATTCCTTCTCCTTGAAAGACTATTCCATTAAAAATGTATTCTGAAATGATAAGAGCTTGGTTAAGAGACCAGGGGTTAAATGTTTCAAGCTGAGAGTTTTCCGGCGGGTTTGAAAAACCAATCAGATTCTAGCTCTCATTTATTTAGTACATTCCACATATAGATTGCTAGAATCTGATTGGTTGCTATAGGCAACATCTCCACTTTTCAAGCCTGCCGGAAAACTCTCAGCTTGATACATTTACCCCCAGATTATACATATGAAATATCAATTATGTGTGAATAAACACATACATGGCTGAATATTCTAGTCTGAATGGAGTAAAAATGTATTAAACATCTAATGTCTTCTATTATGCTGCTACTATACTGTAGTGTATAATGGACAACATCATGGCACATTGGCTAGCATTGTTATCTCACAACACGGGGGTCATGGTTACGATGGCAATATGTATTTGTAAGCTCCACTGGGGCCGGGACTGACGTGAATGATTAAATATTCTATGAAAATCTCTGCAAAATATGTATGCGTAAATAACCATTAATAAAAATATACAATAAAATTGAATAGTATGTCCAGAATTGCATGTAAAATAAGTGGTCCTATTTTTTTATTTAGAAAAAGATTTGGACAGATGGCATCATTTGATTAGGCCAGCACACTCACAAACTGTGTTTCCATTGCTATAGCCTTGAAGCATGTTTTTGTGTTCAGCTCAAAATACACCATTTATAGACATATTTCCTGATGCATAAAAAGTATATACCAGAATAAATAATTTCTGATTACTAAAAAGAAAAAACAAAAAAATAATCACCTGGATTTATGTTAAGTGGTAAAACACATTGGACCTCATTTAGAGTCGGACGCACAGTTCGTTTAAGAAGTGTAGGAGTGGGAGTGTGCCACAGCTTGGTAGGGTATTATGAGTGGCAAGCAACCCCAGTTGCATCCCACTCTTAATACCCAATCGAGCTGTGAATAGTTCCTGAAGCTAGGTAACGCTTGCGCCACCTAATTCCTGCCACACAGCTTTAGCCCTGTTTTGACGTGTGTTGCGTCTGCGCCTCACTGCGACTAGGATGTATTTACATGGTCACGCCTTCACAATTCCGCGTTCCTCCCATTCTCTCGTAGTGAGTCGCAAGCTGTCGCAAGTGTTATTTGCGTCCAAGATGCAGGTGGATTTGGTGCTTTCTGCACATGCGTGGTAGTGTTTGTTGGTTAGATGCGCCAAAAACGGACTTTGCGTCCGACTCTAAATGAGGTCCATTGTGTGCTTCTAATTAAACTTTTGATTTTCAACCTTAAAACTTTTCACTTTTTCCATGAAATGGGTCTCATCGCTGGACTGTAGAGGGACTATAATAGGATGCTGGCCATACACATTGCAATATTGAACTCTTAGCAGGCAGTTTCTAGCAAATATATTTCTGATATGAGTGCAGATGTCCACTGTCAACCACATTGATTAGCTCCAGTCTAGGCTTCCTATGTGTGCGATGGTCACATAGGATATTATCCTGTTATCCAGCACGATTGCCCCTTCAGTGTCCTGCATGAAACAGATAAGAAATAAGGCATTACACAATTTTAATAAGTGAAAAATAATTTTAAAAAAATATAGGCGAAATCATGTTTCCCGAAAGAAATAAAAAGTTTTGTAGAATTCTTGTCAGCATCAAAACTCTACAGCAATATACCTTTTGTTGTTCTGTAGAAACAGTAACAAAAGCAAGAATGCTGAAGGGTCTAAATAAGAATACATTGACATATTTCAAGTATTGTGTATAGTAACATTCATTTGTTGCTAGTATTTACTGCAGTATTTTATCTGTCTTCCACTGAACATTTTGTGCTTCAGGTGGATTTGCTCCACTGATTGTTGAAGACAAGCTACTGACAAAAGAAATATTGTTTCTGATTACAGTAATGAATATAATTCCTGAAAGATTGCATACCTTAAAAGTCCTTGTTTGTTCTAGGGATATTTCCTGGAAAAGTGCAACTTGTAGAATACAAATATTGTGCTTGTCAACGTTTGACTTATTTGTAGAGTTGGTACTGATAAGAAAACTTTAAAATCCACAAGTGAACAGGGATATATACATATTTAAGTGGTGTGCTTACCTTTAAGAGTTTTTCTGGAATACAAGGAGATACTGACTGTTACTAAACAAAGTTTATCTTACAATCTAAAAAAGTAATGTGTTATTATTAAACAAGTATATTTAATGTTTATTTTAGCAATCCATAAAAGTTATAGACAGGAAAGAATTTGTTTAGTTAAAATATCATTAATATAATGAAATACATATATACATTTATTGACATTGAGTTTTTGTTATTGATAAAATATTATAGTATCTAAAAATAATGACGGCAGCAATGCTGTAATATGGCAATTGGCTCAATTTTGTAGCGTATGTTTTCCAAAACTAATCAGTTCATTATTGAACAAGCTGACAATGTGGTTGTACTGTAAGATGACCACTATTGATCTGTGTGTGTGATCTTCTAACCGCATTGACAGTGGCGTCTGATCTACTGCATCCAACTGGATCTATGAGTTGAACAGCTATGAGTGTTCTCCACTTTGTTCATCACTGGCTCCAAGAGGTAAGAATGGCCCATATATGTCCATTTTATAATTTATGATGGCCATGAATGCTGTTTCTGAAGATCTGAAAGAAGACTGAAATCTGAAGTGAATCTTCCAAGGCTTAGTTTGCCAATATATTTGTGGCTTTGATCTTCTTTCAGTATATCAGTTAATTTATTTTGTTTTAACAATTTATTCAAAGTTGAAACAGGAAAAGTTATATACACCCCCCCCCCCTCAAATAAGCCTTCACTACAGCTTCAGACTCTTGCAAAATTAAGTCTTATTTTTATATTTTTCTCACTCACCCAGTAGCATGCCAATCTGCCCACTTCCTTCCAGTAGATTATGTAATAAATTCCACCTTTTTAACGTGCAAAATCTATGTGCATTTATTGAAATTTGGCTCATTTGCACAAATATAGGTGAAAGTGGCATTGTCCATGTAGGAGAATTTAACAATTTTGTAAATGATCCTCATGTTTGTTTAAACTACAATATTTAGAAATATCACTTTGTTAAAATCTAATTAATTCTGGAATGTGTCACATTTTTTTTATCTCTAAAATCTTTAAGAATGAGGCAACCTATTTTTCCTAAAAAATACTTAGACCCCAATGACACACACACACACACACACACACACACACACACACACACACACACACACATACACACACACACACACACACAGTGTCACACACACACACTGTGCTATAAAATGTATCTAATGGAACTTTGATCTGCAGTTTCTAATCTTCAGTGGTAGTGGGATCATAGCCAGTCTTTGGATATCCCACTCACACTGGTGATAGGATACTTTAGCTGCAGTTAACATTGAATAAACTGCTAGATAATGCATTTAAATAACTAAGCAAGCTAAGAAGTGAAATCTACATAACAGAATGGATTCTTTAGGTCTATTGAGTATTAAACTTGGGGCTATCCTTTAATGTATCACCCAGACAATATTGTTCAGTTGCTGTCTAAATACGTTTATTTTACAGAAAGCAAAATGATACGTAAGTTACAGAAGAGGTCATTTACAAATTGACCACACTGCACATCAAATATAACTTTGGACATGTTCTGAGCCTTAAATTGCACAAATGGACCTAGATTTTAGGTTGGTCGAGGAAGATAACCACATTTGCAGAGTCAGCGGTACACCTAGTTTTACTGAACAGTGTAGAAATGACAAAGAATTTTGTGATGAGATGAAGGGAATGAAAGAGTGCAATTTTAGGGATGTCACAAATAATTCTGCAACATTTCATAACTGTGGAGATCAGGGGGTATATTTGCTAAACTGCGGGTTTGAAAAAGTGCAGATGTTGCCTATAGCAACCAATCAGATTCTAGTTATCATTTATTTAGTACACTCTACAAGAGGACAGCTACAATCTGATTGTTTGCTATTGGCAATATCTCCACTTTTTCAAACCTGTAGTTTAGTAAATGTACCCCCAGGTCTCATCTTATACTTTCGCAATGCTTACCCTGCATGTACATGGTTACTCTATCTTGTCTGAGGGTCAACTAGTTTTAGACAGGTCAACCAGAATCCTTGCCTTCTGCCTCAAGATATGAACCCTCCTCTCATTTACATCATATGTCTGTAACCATAAATGTATTCAATAAATCCATCAGAAAAATTAAATTCCAAATTATTGATGCAGCTGGTCCTTTATTTGTGATGCTTGATAAGGTGGAGCAGGAAGGAGAGGCTCACACCTGTAGGGAGAACCTAATTGCATACAAGCTGGCACTGCTTAAATCCATCAGTAGGTTAGTGCTAATTATTGCTCAATCCTTCAATCAGACATCTAACCTACGGAGATCTCGCTGGCTTACTAAAACAGGCTTAAGTAATTTGGCCCCCAATTCTAAAAAATGAGTAAATTTTCTCCTGGACAAACCATGTTACAATACAAGAGTTTATTATTTTGCATTAAGTTAAATACTGGCTGTTTTTTCATGCAGCAGGCGATTACTTTATATCTTTATTTTTACACTGAAATTTAAAGTGGATCTAGGACATTCCCTATCCCAACTATAAATCTGTCCCCACATTTTAAATTTACCTCTCCCTCATATTCAACATGGTTTTGCCAAGGTTCAAAGTTACTCCTTTGTTTTGCTTCACTTTCCTTAGGCCCCAGGCCCACTGTGTTTATTTTTCGAATGTCAATTTTTCAAAATATCTCAAAAACCTTACGTGATATTACATTTCTGAAGGTAAATTTGGATTCTACACACAAAATTACAAGTGAATTGATATATATCATGTCAGATGCAAAATGATTGTTGAGTAGTGTTATAAGGGGCGTATTCAATTGTCAGCGTTAACGCTGCAAAACGAGCGCTCTAAAAATCTTACCGTTAATACGGTAATTACTTGCGGAATTTCAGCTCGCAGCTTCCTGAGCTGCGAGCTGAAATTCCCCGAGTAAACTACCGTATTAACGGTTTTCACGCGCATTATTACCGTATAAACGGTAATATTTTTCGATCGCTCGTTTTGCAGCGTTAACGCTGACAATTGAATACGCCCCTAAGAGTGAGTGGATGACAGGTCCTTATTACATGCATCACATTTTGAGTTTCAAAGTTTTTAATACATTGGTTGAAAAACACTTTACCTGTAAAAGTGTAACTAGAAGGTACAAAAGGCGTCTAACACCTCCAGATTACTGACACCTCCTGAGTACTTGTAAAATTAATTTTTGTTGAGAGAAAATTGCTGTGTTGCCCTCAAAACATGGATCATCCCCCTATATGTTTCTTCTCATCTTGCAAAATCTCAGTGCAAAGACCTAATTTCATCTTTGCGTAAATAGGCACACTCATGGCAATGCCACTCATCAGGTCAGAGACCTCAAAGATAACATGCAAAAACTTCTACCCAGCATCTTTGCACACAAATCCATGTGCTTACTTGTAAAAATGGGTGCATTTGCCTAATAATAGAGGTGCAATGTCACACAATAGCATTTTGTCTTCATTTGTAAATTTTTTTTTATTGTATTTCATTTTTTTAACACTATATTAAAGTCTATATTCACTACAAACTAGAGTCAATAAGTGGGTGATCTCCAGGAAAGTGGTCAGATGTGCATATGTTATAGAAAGCATAATTTAGAGGGATCTAATGTACTAGTAAATGAATACAAGTAGTAATGCACCGTTGCAACATCATACACTTTAATATATACCATTAATCATTCAATTTAACAATCTCTCCTCAGTGTTATACAGTTTGCAACTTGTTAACATAACTCTACTCACTTGTTTAACCAAGTTTTTGGGAAGAAATTGTAGAACTTTCCAATTAAATATTATAACAAATGATAGTTTGTAGTCTTTAACTTGATTTGACCCTTGTGATTTTTGGAACAATTTCTAAAAGTTTAAATTGTTTTAACAGATTATATTTGCAATGGCTGGATGACCTTTTGTTCTGAGTGCTGCTTTGAAAATCTCTGACAGAAGCGCACCCTGGCAAACACGTAAATTCTGAATATGAAATATTTCTTAAAGAGAATGTGTCCTGGGTACGTTTCAATAAACATTTTGAATACAGTTTCCATTTTAGTGCAGCGTAACACATCAAACATCAATCAACAATAAAACTTTCTCATCCACATACTTCATGTATCACTTGCCATAACAAACTGCCAGGAAAAGTCAAAGCTCTTCTCAGATTTGAACAAACTGCGTAATGTAGTACAGGAAACCTATGTCAGTTATTAGAAGCACATCTATTTTTCTTAAATGTTACATATAATTTACTGGTAGAAAAAGGTCTGTTAAACCTCTAGTATTAATAGTTTTCCATTTATGTAATTTCATGATTTAAGAAACAGTACAATATCTATTCATTTGAATAAATGGTGCTTAGAGACGTCTAATGATCCATAGAACGGGACGTGATTTATATGACATGATAAAGATTTAAATTTTATTTTTTAATGTTTGCAGAGAGGCAGATTTGAGAATTGAATGTTAGGACATGGCGTAGCTGAGTGTACTAGATAAATGGTAGCTAGTATCTAATTATTGATAGCTGTCATATGCAAGCTAATTAGTAGTTATATAAAACTGCAAATATGTGTGGCTTGGTGTGGCTAAGAGGAACTCTGTGTCCAGCCGTGTGTTAAAACCTGAAAGGGGGAGACTAAATTACTTTATATCTTTGCTTCTAAATTATTCTGCACTAACGAAATGGTATTTATGGATAGAGATATTCAGAGGTGTAGCTACAGATGAGTGCCAAATACAAATTTATGGCACGGGTCCTAAAAGTTAAAACCTTTTGGAACCTCTCTTTAAGGTATATTGCTATCTACAATAATATCCAAAAACAGACTCCTCACCTTCTTCATGGTTCTGCAATATTTTAGGACATCTTAACAGTGTGACAGGAGACTGAGCAGCTGGGATAAGTTTGAATGAAGGAAAATAAGGATACAAGTAAACGTCATATTTTCTCATTTATTATACTTACAAGAGTCATGTTGGGTATGCAATCAAAGGGAAACTTATGACCTGTTGTGTCAAGGTAGTATCACCTTGGTAGGACATTTTGTTGTGATGTTCGACCAGTGTTAAGAACCCTAACTTGAAAGGTGTTGTAAATAGACGGTCATAAAATTAATTTGCATTTACAAAGACTTTCTAGTTCTGACATCACAGGAAGAGGGACTGAAGGCTCCTGAAGAACATTTAAAATGTCCTGTAAATCTAACAGTTTTGCTTACATTTAAGAGTCAATTTCATATTGAGCAGTGTTCCAGTATATGCCCTTTCAACAGACAGAAAACTGATCATTCGTGAGTTTATAATTTTCTATTGATTATTCTTTTTATTTTACAAGAAATTATTGTATTATATCTTTGCATGTCATTTTGATATTTTGTAACAGTTTTTTTATCTTAAGCATTGTGGATTTGCTTTCTATATTAAATTACATTAAGTTCATGTCTCTGTGTTCTTATGAATTCACGTGTCAGACTTAACTTGTTATTAGTATGCTACATATTTCTTGGTTACGGGAGATCATTTGTTTATGATAACTGGTAAAAGTAAATTGTGATAGATTAGTTTAAGGGGAGATCTGAGGGTTTCTTGAGTAAGAGTGTCAGCTCTTAAAGAAAACCTTAGTGGTGTCATAATTGTTTGGCATGTTTGGGATAGTCAGGGAAAGTTTTAATAATTTTTAAAGAGACCAGGGGGTATATTTTTTAAACTGTGGATTTGATAAAATGGCGATGTTGCCTATAGCAACCAATCAGATTCTAGCTGTTATTTTGTAGAATGCACTAAATAAATGAAAGCTAGAATCTGATTGGTTGCTTTAGGCAACATCTACACTTTTTCAAACTTGCAGTTTAATAAATATATCCCCAGGTGGTTGTTATTGATTAACACTTTGTCACTACATGTTACACAGGCTCAGGTGAGTGCCGAATCGTGGCAATAATATATAGCTTTTTCTTTAGAAGTACATTTTTAAAAATCATGCTTGAGGAATGTTATTCTAGATTGCAAGCTACATCTTTGTGCAAACTATAAGAATGGTGCTTTTATAAAGAGTTTTAACTTCTGAGTTGACTTACATACTCAAATATTTGCATTCAATACAAATATTTGTGTTGGCATAATATAGGCAAATAACAAGAGTGTTTTTACTTATCTACAAATGGAAATTATGTTCATTATTCACTCTTTTGCCACAGGCTGTCATGTTAGGAGTGAGACACCTCTCTAACTAAGCAGACAGAGTTTGAATGACAGATTTGCAGACTTATTGTGTAGAAATGCATTGTGTTAATGTGTTGATTCATAAACAGGAGTACAGCAAGGGTTATCACAATAACTGAAATGCTTGCAGAATTAATTTTGACCTAGAATAATTTCAGAAGTTTATCATTTCATATAACATATTCACTGGGAAATCAAGGGAGGGGTAGACAGAGAGAATTATATCTAAAATAATACTATATCATCCATTAGACATGCATACAAATACGGTTGGATCCAGAAATAAATGACACGGGGAGTACTATAAAACAAATATATTGCTACCAATGGACCAATTACCGTTACAGTAGAATGATAGTTATAGCATTATGTCAATGGAAGAGCAGAGAGGCTGACACAGACACGGGAAGAGCGGAAAGGCTGGGCAGGCAAAGGAAGAACAGAGAGGCTGGCACAGGCAAGCAAAATCACTAAAATACCATGAACAAATAGGTGATAAGTGCACTTTATTAGCTCATTTTATTGCCACTACAAGTTGGTATTATGAACACAGACCATAGTAGATATTAACATGTCATCAGCATCTTAAATCAGCACCTTATTTTGTAAAATATAATTTTATTAAACAGGAATCATCTTCAAAAAATGAGAATAACACAGATAACAGCCAGTCACATATTTCTGTTACAGAAATAAGCATGACCCATGTATGATGTTTTAATTGTTAACAAAAAGGAATAAATCTGCAAACTCAGAAGTTTAAGCATGACAAGCTTTTGCCAAGGAGGGGCCCAGACACTCAAATTAGTTTAAAATGCATGTTTCACTGTTCCCACAGAGCTGAGCCTCAGATTCTCTTGCAGATGCAATAAAAAGATGTGTGTCATGAATAGGCTGGCATTACATCGCCTAGATTAAGCCACTGCAGGTACTTCTCAGTCCCTTCTCTTTTATAATTTTTTCTCCCCTTTTCTTTTTAGCTTATTATCATTATGCTGTCACAATTTTCTAAGCCTGTTATTCCTTTCTCATCCCTTCTCTTCCCCCCTCTGTCATTTCATTCTTTATACTTTTCATTTACTGTGTACTTATGTTACTGATTTTTCACTCTCTACCCATCTCTTGTCTCCTCTGTATTTACTCCACAGCCTGATTAAGGATTCTGACCACTCCAGGCTAATACACCTGTAGCGACAAGCCCCCCGCTACCAATGTTTAGCTGTATAAGAATACTTCTGAATATGAATATTCAGGAGTATTCTCAAGCATTCACATTTAGACAGATTGTTTCATTCTATTTTACCTGTTCTTGCTATTCTTTCTTGCTTGTTTTTGCAGCTTTATTGTGTTCTAAATGACTTCTGGAAAGTTAGGGTCTGGTTTTGAAAATAGGTAAAAACTGTATTAAAATGCAAAATACTAAATGAACAGGATCTTTAGTTCAAACACAACACTCCATTATGGCCAGGTAAAACTACATCATAGCACAGGCATATATAGGCAATAAAATATATGAATATTTGCGGCCAAAGGGCTATAATTAAATATAAACATCTGCCAGCACCATCTGACTAGTATATAGCATTATATGGAATACAGAGACCACAGAGAGCATCCCTGTAACTGCTACACAATACTGAGATCCTGCCCACTCTATTTTTTATATACTTTCTCAGCCATTCCATTATTTCCCCATCAGCCATTTTCAATACCACCTCTTCTGACATTTTCATTACCCCCCTTCCAGCAATAGTCACTACCTCTCCTCCTGCATACTTTTCTTTACCCCTGCCCCCCTGCAGCAATTTTCAATACACCCCCTCCTTCGGCCATTTATTGGTTAGTCAGGCCCTAGGCATAGGACAGGTGCCAGGTCCTTTTCATTGCAGCCTGTGCTGCTGCATCATTACTCTTACAGGGATCCGTTGGATCAAGGTTGTAACAGAGGCTGCAATCAAATGGACCTGCACACTGTGAAACTCTGCCATTCCAACTGCCAATAAATAGCAAGCCTACATTGCTGCCCTAGCAGCATCCTATACAAGAATTTTTATTTTTAATTTGAAAAAAACTAAAACATAAAATATATTTGACAAAACACAAACAAAGAAGCTCTAGGGCCCCTCAAGTATGTAATTGAAATGTCATTTATTATAATTAATATATATCACACTGTTTCCTTTCCATCACACTGCTCCCCTCCTTCATCATTGCTTCTCTCTATCACACACTTCTTCCCCCTTCATCACATTGTTCCACATTCATCAGACTATTCTTCCTACATTGCACTGTTTCCCACCTTCATTAGACTGATACTTTATCACACTCTGTTCTTCCATCATCACACAGCTCCCCCTCATTCTTTACACTGATCCTCTCCAGCACACTTCTCTCCTACATTACACTGTTCACCCTTCTTCAATATTGCTCCCCTCCATCATTAAACTGTATCCCACCTCCATCACACTATTCCCAAGCATCATCACACTGTTTCCCTCTTCAACACATTGTTCCCACCTTAATTATTATTATCATTATTATTATTAATATTTATTTATAGGGCACCACAAGGTGTCCGTAACGCCGTACAAGGACAAACAATGGCACACTACTAGGTGAAACAGCACAGTACAAGTAACAGTAAGCACTATAATTCTGGGAGCTCAAAGCACAGCTAGAGAGAAAGGGTGAGGGTGAGGAATAATCAGTACAAGCTGGTAACTTGAGCCCAAAAGGGTGGGCGCGGATGACAGGTTAAGAGCCACTGAGAGGAACAGAGAGAAGCGAGAGGAGTCGGAGGGCAGAAGGTCCAAGAGGAGGTGGGCTGAGTAGCTGGAGAGCAAAGTTAAAAGTAATGGAAACAGGAGGCGAGAAAGCCCTGCTCACAGGAGTGTACAATCTAAAGGGAGGGGAAGACAGACAGAGTCACAAGGGTGAAACGGAGAAATGGGTGAAACGGAGACAGAGTTGAGGATGGGGGGGGGGAGAAGGGAAGAGAGGGAAGAAGGGAAGAGAGGGAAAGGTAGCCGACAGGTGGGGGTTAAACAGGTGACTGGAAGGCTTTTAAGAAATGGTGGGTTTTTAATGTTCGTTTGAAACTGGACAGATCACATTGTTCCCCCTGTTCATCACACTGTTCTACCCTTCATCACTCTTGTTCCCCCTTCATCACACTGCTCTCCTTCATCATTGCACTGTTCCCCCCTTCATCACACTGTTCCACCCCTTCAAGGTCCTGCCCCCCCTTCATCACACGTTTCCCTCTTCTTCTTCACACTGTTCTAGCCATTCATCACACTGGCCCCCCCTCCATCATCATTGCTCCACTCCATCATCACATTTTTTTCCCCTTCATCACCCTGTCCCTGCACTTCATCACACGGTTCCATGCTTAATCAAACTGCTTCCCCCTTAATTACACTGTTCTCCTCTTTCATCACACTGCTCCCCTTCTTTATCGCACTGCTCCAACTTCTTCATCACGTTGTTCCTCACTTCATTATACTCTTTCCCCCACATCACATTGTTACCTTCTTCATCACACTGCTCCTCTTCCTATATCATTCCTACCCTCCATCATCACAATGTATCCCACTTCACCACACTGTTCCCCCTTCATCCTATTTCTCCTTCACAACACTGCTACCCCTTCTTCGTCACACTGTTCCCAATTTAATCACACTGTTCACCCCCTTCATCACACTCGATTCCCTTCAAAATACTGTTCACCTCCTTCATCGCATTGCTCCCCACATTCAACATTGCTCACCTCCAACATTATACTGGTTCCCCCTTCATCACACTGTTCCCCTCCATCATCACACTGTTCCCCCTTCATCACACTGTTCCCCTGCTTTATCACACTGCTCCTCTAATTTATCATCGCTCCCCTCCATCATCATACTTGTTTCCCCTTTATCACACCGTTCCTCCCCTTCATCATATTGTACCCCCTTCATCACACGTTTTCAACTTTTCATCACACTGTTCATCCCCTTTATAACCCTTTTTCCTCTCCTTCATCACACTGTTCTAACCATTCATCACACTGTTCCCCCTTCATCACATTGCTCCCCCTTCATGATCATTGCTCCACTTCCTCAACTCATTTGTTCCCACTTAATCACCCTGTCCCCCCACTTCATTGCACTGTTCCCCCTTGATCACACTGCTCTACCCTTCATAACACTGTTCTCCTCTTTCATCACACTACTCTCCTCCTTCATCACACTGTTCCCCACTTCAAAACACTCTTTCCCACCGTCATCAAACTGTTTAAATTCTTCATCACAATTCTTTCCCTCCTTTATCATTGTTCACCTCCATCATCTTTATCACACTGTTTCCACTTCATCATACTGGTCCCCTTCTTTATCACACTGTTCCCTTATTCATCACACTGTCTTCCCCTTCATCACACTGTCCCCTCCCCCTTCATCACACTGCTCCCCTCCTTCATCACGCTGTTCCTCCCTTCATGACTGTGCCCCCTAGTAATCACCACACTGTGCCACTTCATCATCCCATTCGCCTTTATGTCTTCTTTTCTTCTGCAAGTGGCTCCTCACTCATAGCATCAGGGCATGATGATGATGTTATGTCCAACAGTCATTGAGAAGGAGGGAGGAGGGAGTAGTGCATTGGAAGCAATGACACTGTATACAAACATATTAGCGGTTGTACAAAAAAATTGTTGAACATAACTATGTCTCTTAGAAATCAATTCAAGTACCAAAATAACAAAATGACAATATTCAAACATTTAATAAATTTTTTTCAACAGCCAACCTAAGTTTGTGCTATTTGAATATTTCCTCTGCCTGATATGCAAAATCATGCTACGTCATATTTGCAACCCAATGGGTTTATAATTTCTTCTCGGCTTAAGCAAACGTTATCGTTTAGCTTGGTTCAGTCTACATTAGGATAATGGTAAATGAAAAGTGAAAGACTCTATTCACTTATTAATTGCCAAAGCTTGTGTATATATATGTATATATATATATATATATATGTGTGTGTGTGTGTGTGTGTGTGTGTGTGTGTGTGTGTGTGTGTGTGTGTATATAACTTGTGTGGTATATTATTCATTTTTATATGTTCCTTAGTTGTTAGGTCCCCTTGCCTTCCCCCTTCCCATAGCCTCTTATTCCTCTATTTCCCTTTTCCATTGTTCCGAGCTACCCCCACCCCACATTTCCCAATAACATTCTTAAGCAAGGTGTTATAAATTGGTTGTCACAAGATATCATAAGAATGTTGTTATCTACTTCTTTTTCTTTTGCATGTAGATTATTACAAAAATATAACTTTTTCAGAAATTACACTTAGACAGACATAGGAGAAACACAAATGGACAAAAAAAATAAAATAAATGTTGGCATGTGAAGAGAGACGTTAGACATTTTGAAGCTGTGAACATGTACTTCTTCTCAGCAAGCATCTAAAAATCCCAATAGAATTCTCTCTCGTTCCCACACAGTTCATTTCCAATATAAATATAACAAACTGGCAGTTTCCCATCAACATAAAATCACAAATATGCAACTGAAAGAGGAAGTGAGTAAATACCATTGTAAATATGTAATCTGCTCAATGGGAAATACTACAATTTGAAGGAAATGGAAGTTGACTCATGTTAACAGACATAGGAAAAAAATTACTTAGTAACAAAATGCAGCACTGGATAGCTCCATAGGCTTAGATCTGACAACTAAATGCACAGCGATGTTGTTTAATTTATTTTGTTTTTAGCCTAGGCTAATATACAGGTCTATAGCAAAAACGTTTACTTTTGACAATAATCAAAGTTGTTTAGCCTCTTTTGCCCATTGTAAAACTCATGTTTTTTCCCCTTGAAAAACAAGCCCTTCTTTTTGGTTTTATGTGGAGGTTTTTTTTATTATTTACTGTAAGAATATTTAATAATTTTGGTAATAATAATTGTACAGTGTTACACCGAACAGCAAATACTTTAGCAGTGCAAATTGTGACTTTCTTTTTTGTTCTGCATACATTATGGTCATTTATTGTACAATTACATATGTAAAGGCTTCAGAAATTACTGCAAATACAATTTATTGACACATATATTACTTTGTAATTTTGATAGCACATGTGACTTCTGATTTTGAATGAATTAATCTACTTTGATGAATTCTATTTAACCGCTGGTTTAATTTGTGTTGTATTTTAGCAAGATTTGTAAAAAAAATAAATTGTTACATGTTATTGTATCCCTTATTATTTGGGGGCAAAAAAAGGTGTAACTACCGCCACTGCAGTGGGTGTGGTTGCTACAGGGCCTGGAGGTGAGGGGAATGGTAATGCAGGTCACAATATGTGTTACACTCATTGATCTTCTGAACATGAGCGGAAGTCGGCTCAGACGCAGTGAAGCGCTGTTTTGGTCTTTACTATGCCTATGCCAGCCCTGCTCATGATCAGAAGAGCTGGCCCTCCCTAAAACTATGCCAAGTCACTTGGCAATTCCATGTTCCATCCTTGGTGCAACTGCTGTATGCTTGAGGGGGGTCCTAAATGTGTAAGATTTAATGTAATACTTGCGTTAAAAAAGATTTACAGGGATTTTATTCCTATCTTACAGATGTAGCAATCTTTAACATTTTTATTTAGCTAATGACATACCATTCATTTCAATGCAGTGATGTGTTAAATGTCTAATTAAAGTATGCAACATCCATACTTTTGGTCACATGTGACATCACAATTGTTAGAAATATATAGAAATCTAAATGTAGAAACCATGGACCTCATTCATTAAGGATCTTAAATTAAATAGTTTCTTATTAAAGTCTCCTGGACAAAACCATGTTACAATGCAAGGAGTGCAAACTAGTATTCTGTTTTGCACATAAGTTAAATACTGACTGTTTTTTCATGTAACACACAAATACTTGATAGCTTATTTGTACACTGAAATTTAAAGTTGATATTTGTGTGCTACATGAAAAAACAGTCAGTATTTAACTTAGGTGCAAAACAAAAACTAATTTGCACCCCTTGCATTGTAACATGGTTTTGTCCAGGAGACTTAAATAAGAAACTTCTTAATTTAAGATCCTTAATGAATCAGGCCCCATAACCATAAGTCATAAGGACAACATACATTGAAGTAAATATGGGGAGTTTTCAAATACCTTCCCAGGATCGCGGCTGCGCGAGGCCGCCTACTTCCCAATACCACTACATCGCAGATTTTCCTTCACACCCCATAGGGTTGCAAAGGGAAATCTGCGATGTGAGCGTACCATAATAGCACTTTATATTCAATGTCACGCGATGATGCAATCCCTGAAGCTAATTTAATATGCCCCTATGTGTCAGATGCAGTTATACAACAAAACCCCTACCACAGTTTAGACTGCAACCTACATTGTAAAATATACAAAGAGAGTGCTGCTAATCATCATTGGTATAGGAGTTTTCCTTATTATGTTTCATACAATAATTCTTACCCTAGGGGAATTTAGGGGTCTATAGTTATCCCATAAACCATAAAAAGGTCATGGAACTTATGCACTTATGAAACTAGTGTTTCTTTAGTTTCGAGATATAGACCTGTATTTGCGAGGTAAGATTAAAGGTCATCTAGGATTTTTTGCTCGTTAAAATCTTATTACAAGTTGCGATGGCTTGGTTGTTTTCAAGAAAGCTTATATAGAAATTGTAGATGACAACCAGCAATTGTTGTCTAGTCACTGTCTGTCTGAGAAGCGTATATCTGGGCATTTTCTATCTTTGTGAATTTGATTATCTGACATATTTCTATGCTGGGATCCCTAAGGAAGAGAGATGCAGAGATGCTGGTTTCTGTCACTCAAGCCTAGGTAGACGAGCCTGTCCTATATAAAATGGCTGAATTTATGGAGGGACAATATAAAACGTCTATACAAACACCAGTCTAGTATCTATAGGACCAGAAATCTTAGTAGATTATTAAATAGGAAAATTGAACAAAGGTTCTAAGGAGGGGGATAGGTAAGCACTCCAGTCCACATAAATCAAAATAAAATATAACTTTTACTGAAATTGTTTAAAATGAAAGTCATCCTGCCAGAAAAGAAATGCAGTGATATATTAAAACCAATTACATATACACAAAGGACATGTGAGTTAAAATATATACCCGTTGGTGGGAGAATCTGGCAATAAGAATCTGGGTGAGGAAATGATTGTATAATATTATATTTGTTTGAAACCAATCGATACAAATATGTATATTAGCCTCACTTAATGGCATGCCGTTAATTGTCGTCCGGCTGGTTAAATTGACACCAATGTGACTGCTCATACGTAGGTTAAACTGAAAATTCACAGAGATTACATGCTCATCATATTGAACATTAAAATGGCTTATTGAATCGTAGATAATACCATAGGATATTAGATAGTTTATAAATAGGGTCATGCACATTCCTGAATCCTATGCTGATGGTCACAAATTCCCACGGGAATCTGTGCCAGAAATAATCAGAATCTCCTTGTATTTTTTAGTTACTCGGAGATTACCCGCGTTCAACCATTTAATATAGGTGATCATAAAGTGTCACATTCTAATGGTTCACCAAAGTGGCCACTAAACCATTTGTTCTACACTGAAATTCTTCTGTACTGAAGCGTTTTGTATTCTGTGCATGATCAGCATTGCATATGCATACCCTGTGGCACATAAGTATGCACCGTTATAGTATTATACGTGAGCACACTACCCCATTCGATCCACCCTTTTATATATATATATATATATATATATATATATATATATATATATATGAGATCTAATGATCTAGTGAGATTCAGAGTGGTTATGAGGTAAACTAGTGTCCAGCCGGAGTGAGCAGCATATAGTCAGAGATTTCTCCCAACCCCCGTTTGAAGCGTCTAATTAAACACTACATAGATCCAGAAGGACGTTCCTGATTTCTTGGTGTGGAACACTCTCTTTTTTTAGATTATTAAATAGCATTTCTGATTTCCACATGACGTGTTTTAGAACAGATAAAGAATATATATATTACATCAACATAAAGTATATTCTTAAAAGAAATGGATACATGTCTTTCATGAATCACCCTCTTTGATGTAAAAAAAAAACCCTAAAAGAACAGCAATCCACATTATGCCTAAAATGAAAAAGAAACATGTACCAATAAGCGTATGTTAATGTTTATACAAGGGTGGTCAATATAATAAAAGCAAATGTAAAGTTTTATGTATTTCAGCCTTTACAAACAAAAAAAGTTTAAATAATGCATAGAATGTACTAGCAGCACTAGAATATCATATTTATTGAACTCAGACCTAAACACTTAAATTGACAAGCTTTTTCCATTCCCATAAAACTCTTATCCAGTCGCCAGAGTAGGAATTTAGAAGTGCTAGTATGGAAATATGAAGAGAATGTTTGGGAGCTTGGGGGCCACATAGGCCTCCAAAAGCTGGAAGGAGATTTGAATTAATTTTATGTTTTTTAACACTATAGAGTATAATATAAAATCTATTACATGGTGTAAGGCTATTCGTCCTGTGCCCCCCATCTCTCCCTATATCTCTATGATACTTCACCTATCCTTAACATCTCCCCAAATCCTACATCTCTCTAATGTCTCCCCTCTATTTTGAAAAATCGCTCCCCTGTTCTTGAGAATGCATGACCCCCTAGACAGTCTGTGGGGCTCCCACTGCACTCCTTAGGTTGATGTAAGACAAAAGGGGGTATATTTATGACTGTGCAGCTTGTCTTAACTAAAAGTGTGCTTTGTATGCCACAGTAGTATTTTAGGCGTCCCCGCTGATAATGAGTCCAGATTCAGGGTCTAAGTATGATATTGTCCACTAGGTCCCCTGCATGATGTTACCAGTCTTACCAATTTTCCCAGATGATTTCTGAGACATCTCTCACTCACAGCAGGAGACTTTGATAAATTGGGAATAGTCACCCGAAAACTGTGCCTTTTCCCTCAGCAGCCAGCTAGTAATCAGAGATGGATTTGGGGTTCCTGACATCAATACTGGGAAACAGGTACACAGTGTTGTGTGTATTATTCACAAAGTAATTGAGGGCTTACTTCCGTATAATGCAGGTGTGTGCACGTCAGATGGCAACTTCTCCTCTACGCCTCTGTGCCAACCGGATGGTTTTTCCCAAGGTGTGGAGATCTTGTGCGGGGTCTGGAATTGGACATGGGGACAGATCAGAAGGCTGGCATGCTCTGCCCAGGCATTGCTATACTGTCAGTCTAAGATGGAGGCCACGCTCCTTGCTCTGAGCTTCAGATCTGTATTTTGGGGATACTGTGCAGCACCAGGGACCTGGTCCTGCAGTTGTTCTCCTTGAGTTGGTGACAGATTAGGGTCAGCTTCAAATACTGTGGAGAGAAGAAGCCAAATGCCTATCCACTTTGAGCACTGCTCCCTACCTTCAACTAGTACAACAGCAAATAATCCTCCCAAGGGCAATCATCACCTTAAGGATCTCACCTCCAGTACCATTGCACATGCTGTAATGTAGCCACTTTTCACATGTCTTAATGGTGTGGGTGCACAATTAGACTCTGTCTTCAGGCACCTTCGACTCAGGGTAACATCAGGGTAGCCCAGACTCTTTACATACCTGGACTCTGTGGTCAAAATGTAGAAAATCAAAACCCTGCAAATGCAGATTTGGAAACATGTATAGTAGACCACGATAAGTACTTCAACACAGTTTCCACTATAATCTGTATGATCATGAGCATCAGACCATCTCTTGATAGTCCACTCTTGGTTAGACACATCTGGACTGATGCAGCGTTGGTCACAAAACTATTCTCTGAAAAAAGACATACAAACCAGCATATGCAGCTGGCTTAAGCCAAGCCATCATCATCAGCATGTGTTTGCAACTGCCCTCTAGCAGGTGTCTAAAAGGTGTATATGCATTTTTCTGCAGGTCTGCATAAGCCGCATGAACATGCACTTACTGCACTCGGCCTGCATTTGCACTTTCCTTCCCTCTCCCATTCTGTTTCTCCAGTAATAAGGAGGCGCAATTGCCAGATAAGCGGAAGTCTGCATTGGTGCATATGCGGCCATTCTCCTTGTGGCCATGCATAGAGCGAATTTGCACTATGCAAACTAGCAAAAGATCAGCTCAGCATCAGGCAATCATGCACACACTTGTTAGTTGCAATAAAACTCAACAGGACACTGATGTCGTTACCCAGAAGCTGACACTTTTGGACTATGTGGGTGATCACTCTCACTCTAGTTCTCTGTAATGTCTTTGTAGTAGCTTCCTCTGCTGATCTCACCATGAGGTCATTTACACTTCACTTTAAGATCCCTCTGTAACTCTCTCTCTCTGGACATAAAAAATAAACACTAATTTCCCCTGCGTGGGCGTGGGATCTCTGCCATTCAATTCTGCTCATATTTTGGACCCATTTAGCAGTTTCAGACTTTGCACATGGTCCCAGTATGCCCATTTTACAATTGTCACTGTAGTTTCCCCCTCAGTACTCTGCCTAATGTACCTCTCAACTGCACTTTAAGTATCAGCCTTCTGCTTGGCACACAACCCTGGAACCAGACAAGGGGAAAACTATCTTGAAAACTTGAACTTAATTTGAACTCTGTTCACTTTCCCATTAGCTTAATGGGGGGGGGGGGGGGGGGGGATTAGCTTCTGTGGCTTGAATTCTGACTTTGTTATGCATTGGGAGCCATTGTAGCTTTCCTTTTTTATATAATATCGGATTTGAATTCTTTCCAATGTGTTATAGTGTGGTGTTGAATTAAAGATTAGTTCTGGGT
This sequence comes from Mixophyes fleayi, assembly GCF_038048845.1. Classification (NCBI taxonomy): domain Eukaryota; kingdom Metazoa; phylum Chordata; class Amphibia; order Anura; family Limnodynastidae; genus Mixophyes; species Mixophyes fleayi. The sequence continues at coordinate 39,509,661 of NC_134406.1, forward strand.
ATGAATGGGATCAAAAGATAGAAGAGTCCTTGCTCTAACCCTCACTGTAATACATATGTTTATTGCCGGCCTTCTTCATTGTGATTATTGATTGTTTGGGAACTTGGGATTTTGTATCTATGGGGGAACACACTGAAAGATGTATGGATGCGATACAAAGAGTAGTTGTCCCACCAGACTACACTGAGATTTTTGACACTGTAGGCAAAATGCTGAGGATACAAATGAGTATATGAAGTGTGGAGGTTTGTTAACGTGCAATGGAGTACACAGAGTTTGTTGGCACTGGATGAACAGCACGTAACATGCAAAAAAGGTACATAGATGTGTTGGAGTTGGTATAATGGTGCATAGCATGTAATGAGGTACACCGATGTGTTGGTACTGTTTGAACAGCGCATGCCATTCATTAAGGTACATTGATGTGCTGGCACTGATTGAACAGCATGTAGCGTGTAATGAGGTACACAGATGTATTGGCACTGATTCAACAGCATGTAGCATTCAACACAGTAAACTGAAGTGCTGGAACTGTTTGAACAGTGCGTAGAGTGCAATAAGGTACACAGAGGTGTTGGCACTGGTTGAACACATGTAGCTTGTAATGAGGTACACACTGTTGTTGGCACTAGGTTAAAAGCACGTAGTGTGCAATTAGCTACATGGAGGTGTTGTCACTGGTTGAACAGCGCATAGCGGGTTATGAGGTACACAGTGGTGTTGGCACTGTTAAGGCTCATGACAATAACTAGCAGATGGATTGGCACGTAGTCTAAGACCCCCTGCGGACTTCACCAGAGATCCCTGCGAGAGTATATGGACTTCACCCTGTGAGTACGCAGGTCATGGACCAGAGTAGTAAATTCCCTCTGTGAAAGCAGCAGAGTACTCTTTTGAAAATACAGCAGATGGAAATGCGGCTATGGGTGTGCTGCTGTAGGGGAGCCTGGACACAGAAGTGGAAGAAACATGAATAGCTGCTTCCTAGTATAGTCCAGTAGTGGGAGTATCAATGTTGTGCACAATTGATACTCAGGCATTGAGGAGTACACTGAGTAGTTTCCTATAGAAGCTGTTTGATTAGTGATTCCCCGAATCAGTACTGGAGGTTAGTGGTAACACTTGTGAGAGGTGTTCGGTCATCTCTAGCCTGAGGCTGAGCTCAGCTGGGTTCTCTAAAGAATTCTAATTAGGAAAGCGAGCGATCAGTGGATTGCTGAGTGCTGGAGGCAGGCCAGTGATGTCTAAGACTGTTGATACTGACAGATTTTCTTTATATTAGGTTATTCTTCAGAAATTTGAGCACGGAGAAAGTAACTGATATTTCTTGTTTCCTGATTGGATAAAAGAAATAATACCTGATGAGGTTCTCATCAGTTTTCAAACTGGTAATAATTTATTTTGCAATTCAGAAAGTTGCTATAATGCAGCCATTGGATCTCCATGACTTATTAGCCATTATTATTATTATTATTATTATTATTATTATTATTGTTATTATCTTAAATTATCTTTAACTTGCTCTGCAGCACTGTATAGTAGGGAATACAGTACATACATAAAACAGAAACATACAAGGAAGTCAAAATAAATTCAAACATGAAAACAAAGGGTATGGAGGACTCTGCTCATTAGAGAGCTTACATTCTAATTGGAAGAGGGCACAGCTGAAGTCAAGAAAGTGTGGCTCAGAGTGGATATTGGGACAGATGTGACAGTGCACTAGTGTGACTAGTATCATCGGGGATAAGGTGAACTCTAAGAATGAGATGGGTTTTCAGAGAACATCTAAAGATTTGAAGGCTGTGGGTGTGGTAGGGAATTCCATAAGTGGGTAGCAGCATGTGAGATGTCTTGTAGGCAGGAGTGACAGGTGGTTACCAGGGACAAGACAAAGTCAGAGGTAGATCTAAGAGATTTGAGATGTATGAAGGGGTGGTGAAATACTTCAAGTCTGATAAATGTGGCATATTTCTGGTGTATTTGTCTAGATCTGAGCAAGCAGCTACTGTGGTTTCAGGAATTAAAGGTGCTTTGGGCTGCATTAGGAGTGTGATAATATTTTTTATTTATTCGATTATTATTGTTCCGTTCACAAAGATATGTTAATTAACAAAAACATTTTGGGCCTGATTCACCAAGACACGCATTCTGAGCGCAACGTGCGTTTGTTCAAAAGCATATGTAAATCAGTTCTGCGTACTCCCGAATTCACCAGGGAATGGATCTGAGGATACATGCACTGATGAAATCAGGTGTAGATCTGCTCTGCTCTACTACAGAAGACACTGCAGGATACGTCCAATACCTATGTGGATTATAAATTTGCAAAAAAACACACACAAAAAAAATATTAAATGAATCTTACCTGTTAATAATATAGGTATTAATAGATACCCCCCCCCCCCAATGAAATACATTTATTAGGATGTTCTTAATGTCTAATATACATAAAATACCTTTTTACAGTTGCCCCTGATTTCAATCACATGTTCTAGCCTGCATATGAGACTGCCTTCACTACGGATCAGGATTTAGACTAGCTCTGTAGCTGCAGCAAGAGATACGACAGACAAACAAGTAACTGAGATGCCCAGAGCTTGATTTGGACTAACCTGCGTGCACTTGAGTTTGGCACGCCCACTCTGTACATTGACTATGGCAAAATGCTCCGTCCCAACCCCATTCGCTCCCTGAAATCATAGGCTGTAGTAAGTGTCCTTTGCATTTGAAGATGGTGCGGACAGGGCTGCGCTTACTGGTGTATGTCCCAGTTCTGGGCCTCCGCAGAGTGATTTTGCGTACGATATGCTCAAAATCGGCAAACACATACCTTGATAAATCAGTCCCTTTATGTTTAGTTAGGTGAACGTACCCCACAGAAATGTTACATGTTCACGAGTAAATATAAATGAAAACAATTGTGCTTTAAAATCACCTTGTTTTGCACCTAGTATTTCTGCAAGTATTATAATAAGAAGTATATGTCAGGAAAAAAAATAATGGGTTATTATAAGCACAACACCAGCCTGTCAATTCCTGAAAGATGTAACTACATATTATGTGAGTATTATCAAATATTTTTTCAATCTATTGAGATGCTGGTTTCACTCTTGCCTTTCGGATATATTTGCCTCTCTTACAACTTTTCTCAGAAAGCTATCTCTGTAGAAATTTAAAACATCTAAGGCTTAGCAGTTTCCAATATGGTGTCTTCTGGGTATAATGGGAAGGTCTCCAAATCCTTCAAAAATATATTAACTGCAAAGTGAAACTCCAGACTGGTTTATAAGCTTATGGCCATAGACGTAACTAGAAGCATTATACTTATCTTGGATCAAATCTTTGGATCACACTCAAGCCAAACTGTCTGACTTAAATTACATGGTAAACGATAATGATGTGCAAGTATCCACAATGGATGAAAGTCTAACTATCCTGTACATGCTTTCAGACCATACAGTACATAAATTGGAAGACAAAGTGAGAGTTAAACTGTTGTGTCAAAATAATCTGTGTGATCAATTCTACAAAACTTATAGCAGAGACTCTCCAGGATGTTGGGACTTGTGATGAAACGCTATCTACCAATGCTGAACAGCCTACAGGCAGATTTCCAACTTAACTAATTCTAGCTTTTAATATTGAAACAACAACAACAGGCACAAAACCAACATATGCACAGGAGTAACAATTACAGGTATGCACAATGGACACGAGGGTAGTACATACAATACAGTACCACTCCTATTATGACCACCTTGGGATAGCCGACTATAGGCTTTCGCTTTGTTACAAGCTCCTTCTACACTCCTTAGTACAATTCCCAGTATTGCAAAGCTTCAGTGACTGTCAGTAGGGCAGTGGTCCTTCTTCACCGTAACCTCACTTTTGGTGAGCGCACAGATTCACAAGACCTGGGATAACTTAGCCGAAGGAAGAGGAACAAGATTCCTTGTATTCCTTCCCCTTACCTCTGTCCTCGATCAGCTGGCAGGAATCATCACTTCCTGCACCAGCCTCATCTTTGTTAAGAATTTGAACAATAAACTCCTCCTTCTTATACTCACAGTATAGCCTCAGGTTGTAGGGGTGTGTTTGGCTCACTTCTGTGTTTTATCATCTTAAGGCATAGGAATACAATATACATTTCCTAATTAAGGTGGTTAAATCAGGCACAGAGATCCACCCTGTCTGGTTTGTGAGTGCACTCCTAAACCTTAACTAGTTTGCCTACAGATGTAGCTAAAAGCACAATCTTACAGTCTCTAGTTGTTAGCCTGTAACATGTGGTTAAATAGCAAAGAGTATAGCAGGGCAGAATATTTACAATCTATACAAATAGTTACAGCACAATGTAAATATTGGCTATTCACTCCATTGTGCTTTAAACGTAACACTAACCTGGCTAGATTTGGAACAAGGGGGGCAGCACTACCCCTAGCTAGATCTCCCATGGTTTAGGTAAACATAGATAGCTTCTGTTAAACAATTGTCTGGTCTACCTGATAATATAATTATTGTTATATTATTTCTACAGATCTAGAATACACATAGACCTACTTTTTAGTATAAGCAAACAATAGGAAGCCCTAGGGCTGACATGAATATCTCACCTACAGTGTAATAGATAACATAACACAATCTCATATATTCCCAATCTTAAGCATACTTGCCCACTCTCCCAGAATGTCTGGGAGACTCTCGAATTCTCCTGCATTCCTGGGAGAAGCAAGTCTCCCGCATCCTGCCCATCGGGTGCCAAAATTATTAAATTCACAGGGAATTGAGTCATTTTGACCCCGCTCCTACAACAATATGACGGTTATGTCATGGGGCAGGGTCAAAATGACACAAATTGCCACGCCACACTGCGCTTGTTCCCACCCTCCCCACAACCCCTCCCCAGGATCTCCTGGATGCTAGCTACATAAAGTCCCCCATATTGACAGTATCAGCAGTTATATTTCAACAAGATTGTGCTTCTTGATCAAGCTCTTTATTGTCCTGTGTCCCCCAAAAGACAACTTCTAAGTATGGCTCTTAAGTTGGATAAGTTTTCATTACATATTTATAGACCTTCAAAAAATATTTTTTATATAAAAAAAAGAAATAGCTTGGTTAATTAATGATCACCAAAGGAATTAACTAGTAGCCCATGGTATTTATCTGAGATGGAGATGGAATGTAAGAATATGTTAGTTGAAATGATAACTGTGAATTCATCATCATCATCATCATCATCAGTTATTTATTTAGTGCCACTAATTCTGCAGCGCTGTACAGAGAACTCATTCACATCAGTCCCTGCCCCATTGGAGCTTACAGTCTAAATTCCTTAACATACACACAGACACAGAGACAGAGAGAGAAACTAGGGTAAAATATTTAACTGAATAGCAGGTGAACCAAAAAGATGGACTATCAATATACTAGATACTTAAACAAAAATGACAACTCAACCCATTAGGAACGGCCAACCCTAACAAGAGTCCCCAGTGTGTGTATGTCTCAGGGTAGTGCTACCCTTAGATGCAGGCTTGTAATATATATATGTAAGGGGCAAGTGTGGATGTGGGGCCATCATGACGCTATTCACATCATCATGCCCCATCTGCCTCTGCAATAATGCTGTCACGGGCACTAGGAGTCTTTACCCAGGAAATCACCAGGTTGTGGCTTACCAGAGTAATATAGATGGTATTAGATACTCTGGTAGCAGGGTGACAACGGAACAGGAGGAACAGCAGATGGTGAGAGAATGCTCAGGAAAAGTCTATGACTAGCAGCACTGGTAATGAGTATATAACTGTACACGAGGAACCAGATGGACAAGGAAACATGAGGGTAGTCAGTGGTCTGCGTGTAGCAAGTTGTACCACTGCTATAGTGAGGAGGAATGTCCAGAGGTAACGAGGAGGCAGTGAGAGTCAGCGGTCTGCGTATAGCAAGTTGTACCGCTGTCTAGGTGAAGGACTGGAATCCAGGTGGAGGTAGATAACAGGGAAGTCAGTGGTCTGCGGATAGCAAGTTGTACCACTGCTATGTGAGAGGATACTGGAAACTGGTGTCACAGGGAACAGGAATCAATGGTCTGCATCTAGCAAGTTGTACCACTGAAATATATATGTGAGGAGAGCACGAGGAGATGAATGCTATGCAGAGTATACACGGGCACACAGGACTTGATCCCACGATGATATCACAATACAAATGATAACAGAGCAGCACTGCTAAGGTATACAAAGTCACAATAACAATCCAGGCAAATAGGAAACAAAGTCAATGGTAGCGATAGTCTCAGTGAATAAAGGACTCTGGAGGAGAACACAACTCAGTCCAGCTAGATATGCAATCACAAGCAAAGTCAATGAGAAGTATGCATACCGTGATTCAGGAGAGCAGGCTGTCAGAGAGATGTGCAGGGATACCTGAACGGCTGTAGGCCGGCAGGAGGAGAGACCACTGGAAGGTGGGAGCGGTAATCAAGTTGGTGCAGCGCACGGCAAGTAAACCAGCATGAATGAGGCAATACTCTGGAAGCAGTAGTAAAAGGAACTGGAACATGAAGAACACGGGAGAGTTGAGGCGGTCTGAACTCCAGTAGCAGAGATGGTAGCAGCGGAGCGCTGACCCGATGAACACAGGAGAGTTGAGATGAGCTGGCACTCTGTAGAAGCAATGGAGGCAGCGGATAAGAATCAGCTGGCTGCAGACACGATGAACACCGGGGAGTTGAGGTGAGCAGGAACTCTGTAGAAACAATGGAGGCAGCGGATAGGAATCAGCTGGTGCAGACACGATGAACACAGGAGAGTTGAAGTGAGCCTGGAAACTCTGTAGAGACAACGGAGGCAGCGGATAGGAATCAGCTGCTGCAGACACGATGAACACAGGAGAGTTGAAGTGAGCCTGGAAACTCTGTAGACACAACGGAGGCAGCGGATGGGAATCAGCTGGTGCAGACACGATGAACACAGGAGAGTTGAAGTGAGCCTGGAAACTCTGTAGAGACAACGGAGGCAGCGGATAGGAATCAGCTGGTGCAGACACGATGAACACAGGAGAGTTGAAGTGAGCCTGGAAACTCTGTAGAGACAACGGAGGCAGCGGATAGGAATCAGCTGGTGCAGACACGATGAACACAGGAGAGTTGAAGTGAGTCTGGAAATACTCTGGAAGCAGTAGTAAAAGGAACTGGAACATGAAGAACACGGGAGAGTTGAGGCGGTCTGAACTCCAGTAGCAGAGATGGTAGCAGCGGAGCGCTGACCCGATGAACACAGGAGAGTTGAGATGAGCAGGAACTCTGTAGAAACAATGGAGGCAGCGGATAGGAATCAGCTGCTGCAGACACGATGAACACAGGAGAGTTGAAGTGAGCCTGGAAACTCTGTAGACACAACGGAGGCAGCGGATGGGAATCAGCTGGTGCAGACACGATGAACACAGGAGAGTTGAAGTGAGCCTGGAAACTCTGTAGAGACAACGGAGGCAGCGGATAGGAATCAGCTGGTGCAGACACGATGAACACAGGAGAGTTGAAGTGAGCCTGGAAACTCTGTAGAGACAACGGAGGCAGCGGATAGGAATCAGCTGGTGCAGACACGATGAACACAGGAGAGTTGAAGTGAGCCTGGAAACTCTGTAGAGACAACGGAGGCAGCGGATAGGAATCAGCTGGTGCAGACACGATGAACACAGGAGAGTTGAAGTGAGTCTGGAAACTCTGTAGACACAACGGAGGCAGCGGATAGGAATCAGCTGCTGCAGACACGAGGAACACAGGAGAGTTGAAGTGGTCTGGAAACCACAAACGAATAGCAGGAATCAGCAGAAGCTGAATACACGAGGAAACACAGGAACACCTTCAGAGGCTCATAGGAATGAGACTCCAAGATCAGGCCACGAGGTATTGACCTCAGGTGCTTTAAATAGGGAGTGTTGCCTGATCAGCCAATTAATGAAAAGCAACAGGTACTGAAGGCTTGAAAGGGTTGCACATGCGCAGACCCTCAGGATGGCGGACGGCCACGGTTCCTAAACACACGAGAAGTAGCACTCACAGTCTGGTGAGTGACAGTACCCCCCCTTTTAAAGGTGGGCACAGAACACCTGGAACCGGGTTTGTCCGGAAACTTGGAATAGAACTTCTTAAGAAGAGTTGGAGCGTTGAGATCTTCTGCTTTGATCCATGAACGCTCCTCAGGACCAAAGCCCTTCCAATGAACGAGGAAACGAAGAACTCCTCGCGATATTTTTGCATCCAATATATGAGTAATCTCAAAGTCCTCCTCTTGATGAATCTGAACTGGCTGAGGTGCTGAAGGAGGGACCGAGAAACGGTTGATAATAAGAGGTTTGAGCAAAGACACATGGAAGGCATTGGAAATACGAAGGTTCTTAGGAAGTAGAAGTTTGAAACAAACTGGATTTAATACTTGAATGATCCTATATGGACCAATAAAACGAGGAGCGAACTTCATAGATGGAACCTTCAAATGAATATTTTTGGTTGATAACCAAACACGATCTCCGATTTTCAGTGGTGGAATAGCCTGTCTCTTTTTATCTGCAAAAGACTTATATCTGGCAGATGTCTTCTTTAAACAGGTTTTAACCTGAGACCAAATATTTTTGAAGGTCTGACAAACAGTCTCTACAGCAGGAACTTGGGTGGGAGGGAGGGCAGGAAATTCCGGAAAAGACGGATGGTGACCGTAAACCACAAGAAATTGACTTTTTGAAGATGACTCCTGAGATCCATCTTCAACGTCCGAGGCCGACACGAACGCCCGATGAGGAGGAAGGCGTTCTGACTGAACCTTATCACACAGATCCGTAGATGAAAGATCCTGTGGAGGGAGACCTGGTGGACCCGGTGAAATAGACGACTGCTGTATTTTGAATGGAACAACTTGAGAGAGACAACGATGATGACATTCAGTTCCCCAAGACGTAACTTGAGGAGTGTGCCAGTCAATCTGGGGAGAGTGACGTTGAAGCCATGGAAGGCCTAATACAATCGGACTTGTAGTAACAGGAAGAATTAAAAATGAAATTTCTTCTTGGTGTAATACACCGATTTGAAGGGTTACTGGAGACATACTCTGGGTGATGAGACCATTGACAATGCGTGATCCATCGATAGCAGTCACAGTAATAGGTGTCTTTAAAGTAATCACTGGTAGGGACCATTGATTCACGAGGAATTTAGAAATAAAGTTTCCCGCAGCTCCAGAGTCAATAAGTGATTGGGACTTAAAGGATTTGGTAGCAAAGGAAACTGTAACATCAAAAGCAGAGACTTTTAATTTCGTAGAACAAGGAGAGGACTCCAGGAACCCTAACCTTATCTCCCCAGTATTGGTTAGAGCCCGGCATTTCCTGGGACATGAATTGAGCATATGCGTGGAATCAGCACAATAGATACAAAGTCTATTTTTTACTCTTCGGTTCCTCTCCTCTGAAGTTAATTTGGAGCGACCTATCTCCATGGGTATCACCGAAGATGAAGCTGGGCGAAATTTAGGTACCGAGCGAAGAGGCGCTTTGAAGGAAGTTACTTTTTCGGAATCATTCTCACGAAACCTCATGTCTACACGAAGGCAAAGGGAAATCAAATCATCCAAAGAGGAGGGTACTTCTTGTGAGGTCAGTGCGTTTTTAATTTTATCGGAAAGCCCCTGCCAAAAGGCGGCGATCAGTGCCTCAGCGTTCCACTGAAGTTCAGAGGCTAGTATCCGAAATTGAATGACGTACTGAGCTACAGTGCGAGATCCTTGGCATAGACGGAGAATGCTGGATGCAGCGGAAATAACACGACCTGGTTCATCAAATACACTTCGGAACGTGGAAATAAATTTGGCACTATCCTGTAATAATGGATCATTTCTCTCCCACAGAGGGGAAGCCCATGCGAGAGCTTGTCCGGAAAACAAGGAAATGAGATAGGCCACTCTGGAACGATGAGTAGAGAAATTTTGAGGTTGGAGCTCAAAATGAACTGAGCATTAAGTAAGAAAGCCCCTACAGGTTTTGGGGTCTCCATCATATTTTGACGGAGTAGGCAGGTGTAGCGCGGAAGCAGTAGACACCTGGGATGGCACAGGGGAAGAAGATGACGACACGGGAAGATCAACAGTGGCTGCTACATTTTGCACAGAAGTTACTTGGGCGACTAAAGTCTGATAACATTGCAGCAACTGTTGTTGACGAACATCTTGTTGTTCCATACGGGTAACCAGATACCGCAGCATCTCTATAGCTGTAGGTTCCGCATCTGGGTCTGTCATGGCCTGATCTTACTGTCACGGGCACTAGGAGTCTTTACCCAGGAAATCACCAGATGGTGGCTTACCAGAGTAATATAGATGGTAATAGATACTCTGGTAGCAGGGTGACAACGGAACAGGAGGAACAGCAGATGGTGAGAGAATGCTCAGGAAAAGTCTATGACTAGCAGCACTGGTAATGAGTATATAACTGTACACGAGGAACCAGATGGACAAGGAAACATGAGGGTAGTCAGTGGTCTGCGTGTAGCAAGTTGTACCACTGCTATAGTGAGGAGGAATGTCCAGAGGTAACGAGGAGGCAGTGAGAGTCAGCGGTCTGCGTATAGCAAGTTGTACCGCTGTCTAGGTGAAGGACTGGAATCCAGGTGGAGGTAGATAACAGGGAAGTCAGTGGTCTGCGGATAGCAAGTTGTACCACTGCTATGTGAGAGGATACTGGAAACTGGTGTCACAGGGAACAGGAATCAATGGTCTGCATCTAGCAAGTTGTACCACTGAAATATATATGTGAGGAGAGCACGAGGAGATGAATGCTATGCAGAGTATACACGGGCACACAGGACTTGATCCCACGATGATATCACAATACAAATGATAACAGAGCAGCACTGCTAAGGTATACAAAGTCACAATAACAATCCAGGCAAATAGGAAACAAAGTCAATGGTAGCGATAGTCTCAGTGAATAAAGGACTCCGGAGGAGAACACAACTCAGTCCAGCTAGATATGCAGAGTTGAAGTGAGCCTGGAAACTCTGTAGAGACAACGGAGACAGCGGATAGGAATCAGCTGGTGCAGACACGATGAACACAGGAGAGTTGAAGTGGTCTGGAAACCACAAACGAATAGCAGGAATCAGCAGAAGCTGAATACACGAGGAAACACAGGAACACCTTCAGAGGCTCATAGGAATGAGACTCCAAGTTCAGGCCACGAGGTATTGACCTCAGGTGCTTTAAATAGGGAGTGTTGCCTGATCAGCCAATTAATGAAAAGCAATAGGTACTGAAGGCTTGAAAGGGCTGCACATGCGCAGACCCTCAGGATGGCGGACGGCCACGGTTCCTAAACACACGAGAAGTAGCACTCACAGTCTGGTGAGTGACAAATGCCAATTGCCTCTATGTACAGTGGTGGTTGGCGCTGATGACATAAATCGCATCATCAAGGCCTTTCCCCTCCTGCTTGGTAGTAACGCAGAATCCAGGATGGCAGCCTACTTTCCTTTGAGCACTCCCCACAATTCGGGCATCTCCTGGACATTACGGGGATGTAATGAACTATGACATAAATAATATTTCTCTATGCTCACTGTAGGACATTGTCCCTGAGATATACACTTTAAAGCTAACCTGGCTTCTTTCTAGTATTGATGAAACCTAATACCGTATCCTTTCCAGCTAACTAAACTATTATGTCATATTTACCCAGCTACAGGAAGTCTGACTCACTGGAACAGCTGCTCACTGCATATAACCATGGTTTTGAACCAGTGTGCTACAATAGTTTGCCCAGCATACATTAAATGTCAACACCTCATCTCCTTCCTCAGGAGAAGAAACATATTTGTGTTGTGACCCCTTCCTGGAGTCTACCAGCTCCACACAGCAAATTGCTGAGGCTCTGCTCGATCACCCAGGCTATAGGGGAGGGGTAATTAACAAGATTCTTATGCCTTTTTTTTAAAAAAAATTATTTGAAGCCAATATCTGTTCAAATGTTAGTATCAAGAGATGAGATGTGCTCCTCATTTTACAGAGCAGTCACAAAATGAGACTTTAATTTACAGAGCAAGAATAGATGACACATTTACAATTGCGTTACAAAGTGTGCAGAGGGGCACTCATCTATATCCGCTGTGGAAAAACAATATCTCTTGACTTAAATCTCAACTTTTTCATTTAATATTTGATGCTGTGTAGAATATGTCAAGAATCACACAAAATTTGGTTTAAACGTCTGTCCAGATTATTGCCCACTATCGTTTTCTAAAACTTGTAACTTCAATTCCTAATCACTATTATATTGCTGACAGACAAATTCAGGCATTAAAACTAATATCCATTCATTAATAATAAATGGAGGCATATCAAAATAATATCTGAGTGAAAGCAATGGGAACAACCTGTTTTTTCTGTTCCAGTTTCAATAACTGCCCAACCTAATGAGTAAACATTGCTAAAGAGTAAACATTGACTTTGATACAGGGAGTGATATGAATGTAATCAGAATAAGGACAGAAGGGAATAACCTATGTAGTAATTTGCAACTCAAGACACCAGTCATCAGTACATATTACAAGCAGACACTCATCATGGCCTTGAATTAGGTCAGCGTGCTAATGAATACCATTTATTGTAAGTGGAAACAAATTGTCAGCATATTTGCTAAGAAAATGTGTACTTCATACTGAAGCAGTTGAAGAAGGAGTCAAAATTAAGTGAAATAATAGTAATGATGATTAAGATTAAAACACAGGATGGCAGTAAATCTTAGGCTGGAGAGTAATAAACCATAGTGCACAACAAACAGTCCCAGTTATGGAAGTAAAATAATAACATCCACAATAACATAGAAGTAAAAAAATCACTGAAGTGCAGTTAAACTCCACTTCAAATCATAATATTTAGTGGCAGGACTACTGGGTAAATTGCAGTGGTGAAATAATCAAGTCAAATAGCAAGCACCCAGGATCAGGAATCTGAAAATTTGCAGGCAAACAGGAGCAAACTGGCGGGACACTGGAACAAAAGGCTGGATGAAGCTGGAGATTAAACCCACCATCTGTACATAAGAGCAAACAAACAATGGCCAACCATTGACAGAGCTAGGGGCAGGAATATAAAGTGTGTGGGGGGGGGGGGGGGGTCTGGTGCAGGTAATCAGCTGATGGAGGAGATTAACCCCTCACAGATAAAAAACCCACAGGTGAAAAATTCAAAGTGCAGCACAGCAGCCCCTCTGGTGGAACAGAGGAACTACAGGCCAAACATGTTCAGGAAACAGTACTAACCTTACCTACACTACAGACAGTTGGTATCATCATCATGACCATTTATTTATATAGCACCACTAATTCCGCAGCGCTGTACAGAGAACTCACTCACATCAGTCCCTGCCCCATTGGGGCTTACAGTCTAAATTCCCTAACACACACACACACACACACACAGACAGAGAGAGAAACTAGGGTAAATTTTATAGCAGCCAATGAACCTACTAGTATGTTTTTGGAGTGTGGGAGGAAACCGGAGCACCCGGAGGAAACCCACGCAAACACAGGGAGAACATACAAACTCCACACAGATAAGGCCATGGTTGGGAATCGAAGTCATGACCCCAGTGCTGTAAGGCAGAAGTGCTAACCACTACACCACCGTGCTGCCTGATTTTGAATTAACTTTAAGCTAAAACAATATACTTGACTGTCCACTTTAGAGGCATTATACAAATGATAGATTCAAATCTGGCCCATGCTTCAACCACTGATTATTTAGGAAGTCATTAAAATATATTTTTGGTGGGGGTCTTATCTCAAAACCCTCTTGCCTAATTATTAACATTAGCGGTAGGTATATTTGAGGTTATTACTGTTTTTAAGATTGCGAGCCATAATATATTGTCCATGTATTGTTGATTTTAAAAAAATTGTTTGCATGACATCCAGCGTGATGGGCTTGTTAGTTTTAATTGGGGATAGTTTGGGTTCAGCACTGGCACAATTAACATTACAGCTGAGATTATATTATTGTAGTATATGTCTTTCAATCCAATGTATGGTGATATATTTATCAAAATATTATATGTGACCAAAATACGAATCCACTTTATAAGACTTAATTAATCCCACACATTACATTCGCTATTAATATGTAAATACCATATGATTCTTAATTTTCTAGATGCTGAATAAGGGGAAAAAATACTCTTGATCTGCCCATTTTGCTTTGTTAAAATATTGCAAAGTAATCTGCTCTCCAGCGGGTGGATAATTAATTCCTGCTGATCAATAAAAATATTATGCTTCCAGTTAAGTGTTGAAATGAAAGTATTTCATTGTTGGAAATGATTACATAGTTATTTGAAGTTGAGTTTTAAATTGAAGAGGACAATGTGGATCCAAAGAAAACAGCACCACCCAATATATTTGTCACTTGATATGTGTTAAACTAAAGAACAAACTGGTAAGATATGATAATATATTATATGGATGAAAACTATGAATTATATGAAAAGAATATGTTTATGTAAAAAGTTTTAAAAAAATATGTGTATTTTTCTTTTTAGAAACATAACACTTTGCTATTTCTCTGTGGGATCACTGAAAGTTCACTGTGTGTGGTCTTCATTCTGTTTTGGGCTTAATTGAAGCAGTATCCATATAACTGTTTAAATGTACTGCTATGACGAACTATGTGTCTGAGACATCGATATGTTCCTACATTCCTTACAGATATTTTTACTGTAGATAACAAACATTAAGATCTAATTTACCCCAATGATTGAATATATCTATGAGGTTTATTAACACTCATCTTCTCAAGTATAAGTGTAATAAGAGCTCTTGTATATTTTGAATGGGAAATTAAATGTTTAACCACTCAGTTTGCCTTATTCCTGGGTGGCAGTCAGTGATTGGGCTTTTGTATTATAGTTCTATGTATTTGCTGCTAAATTATTAACTATATATCCCAAATGGACAAGCCATAGTTGCCTACTCTTCTGTAATGTCTGGGAGACTCCAGGATTTCGAGTTATCCTGAACTCCTGGGAGAGCAGTGCAACCTACGAAATCCTGCCCAGTCCCCTAGTGAAGTGGGTAGGGATGGGGCTTAATGATGGAATCCACAGCAAATCACATAATCCTAATCCGCTAACAGGGGCATTGAGCAGCGGGAGTGGGCTATACCCGCACACTCAGAACAATGATCTCCCCTCTGGAATCTCCTGGAGGTAAGATAAAAAATGTTGGCAAGTATTGATCAAGCCACGCAACCAAAAACCCTTTTCCAATGGTTATGAGTGTTGCAGATACCAACCAGAATATTCAAAATAGACATATTACATAAAATAAATGACATTTGCCCTGGTGGGTACTTATCTAGGCTTATAGGGCAATCAGAGCCTTGCCTGTGAATACAGAATAGGTAAGAGGGCTTTATATCTCAACCCATGCAAATATATGCCATCCAAACACAGCCTAAACCAGTAATTTTCTCTTCCTTTTCATTAACAGTTCGTACAGTTCGTACTCAGAATGTATTTTGTAATTTTTTTTTAAATCTAAATTAACCAAATAAAAGATTTGCCTCCTTGCTTTTCTCTATCATTCCTTATGCTGAATTGTTGTGTTAACTGCATCCAAACATTTATTATTATTGTTATCTGTTCCAATTTATGCTTACTCTTCTTACTTTTGTCATGTATGTCTTTTTTGCATGATTTGTTATGTACTCTGCTATTTGCATCTGTTGTGTATGTTACAACCCCCCCCCCCCCCCTTGGCATTATAATGAACCATGCCCATAGCTGAATGGGGGGCAGGCTGGGTGTATGTTCAGATAAGAGTAGCTCAGGCTGGATTCTATGCTGGCGAGACACAAAGGCACAATAATGTAGTTGCTAAATAAGTCAAGGTTAGGATCACAAGCAAGCAAGTGTGGGAGATACTTGCAATCCATGTTTCCTTTTATGAACATAGTTTAGCATGCTACCCACATCTGTTGGTGAAGGGTTGACACACACTGGTCTGTACAGTATAGTGCGTGTGCAAAGCCAAACAATATTTAAAGGTATCATACACCTGTTATTACTCATTCTCCTGTAACTGAATCCTCATTATTATTAGCATAGATTTGTAAGGTGCCACTTTGCACAGTACAGCAGGGAAAACAGGACATACATAAAACAGGGACATACAAGGCAGACATGAAAACAAAGGTTAGAGGACCCTGCTCATTAGAGAGCTTACATTCTAAGTGGAAGAGGGCACGGCTGGAGCAAAAGGAGCAAGTGTGGCTTAGAGTGGAGATTGGGACAGCTGTGAGGGTGTATTGGTGTGAATAGTATCATCAGGGATAAGGTAAGCTTTAAAAAAGAGATGGGTTTAGAGAACGTATAAAGATTTGAAGGCTGCGGGAAAGCCTGACTGGGGTTGTTAAGGAATTCCATAAGTAGGGAGCAGCATGGGAGTAGTTTTGTAGGTGTGAGAGGTGGTTACCAGAGACGAGACAAGGCGCAAGTATCCTTGGATAAAAGAGAAAGAATGTGTTATTAAACATATCCAAGCTTAAAACACACAAAATATTACATATAATATATTAATTACAAGCCTTATATATAGCATTTATTTTCCTTTTTTTTCCCTTAAGGGACAAAACTGTTTGCATAAACAGCAATATTGTTTGTATACAGAATAATAAAGTGTACAATTATCAAAACATCACTACATTTAATGAGCATGCATCGATAACTGTTTTAGAACACATTTTTTACAATTATAATACACTTTTATCTAGATTCTAGAAAACATCCAAGTGAAAAAAAAAACTAGTGTTCAGCCATATAACGAAATGCTTTAGTACATGTGTTCCATATGCCTCACTTTATAGCGATTGTGTACCTCTGTCTCCTCATCTGGGATTAATCGGTACCTGATCTATTACCAACCATTTCAATTACGGTACTTTATGATCACACATTGCAAAATGTACTGCAACAGGTTATTTCTCAGCAAACAGATTGCAATTATGTACATTTTCCATGACAATTTTAATAGCGCCTTTACGCTTCTGAAATTTCTTTTAAGGGTAGCTGTGATCTTCTCTCTAAATATTTTTACACAACAGCAAGTTAATATACACAAAACTCTGTGCTATAATTATGTGGGGGTTTTCCTTGTATATTGGTGCACTAAGAAATTACCAGTGATGATTGAGCTGTAATTATTGCAATTAAAAGCAACTATAGCATCCTTTCTTTTTCAATAATATGATATGATTTTGGAAGTTATTAACAGGAACTACCCTAATTGAACATGTTAGGGTTTTCCTTTTGTGTGTACCTGTACGTGACATTGTATTCAAAGCCACACTTACATCAGAAGCAGCAATCTCCCTGATCTTCTTAAGGGTTGCATTGACATTGTCCCTATTTTAATACATTTTTTCTTTCTGAGTTTTTTGATTTGCTCAATTTGTTAGACTGGAATAGTTGTTTTTTTTTTTTGATGGGTTGAGATTTCTGATATTATACATTAAAATAGCATATCTGTTTGTACCTTTTCTAAACACTGTTGTTTCAGTTTCTTGACATACACTAGCATATAAATTCTCTTTCAGGAAAATAAATTCTCTCCTAAGATATCCCAACATTAAATTTGATTCTATTTGCCACCTGATTAATGTAGAAAATACATTTACCAACGCATAGGTCTCCCTTCACACCATAAACATTTCATCTGTGTAACACCACCTTGTAACAATGTAACACTGACATATAGTTGATGTCACCATGTGTAGTTCCTCAAGGAATTCCACTAATAAATTAGCATACACTGGTGCGACAGCACTGCCCATAGCAGTCCCATATTTCTGCATGTTTGCAGGTAATATTCCATTTCAAATTTGGGAAAAAATTTTATATTACTACTTGAACAAATTCTGCAGACTAAATTTCATTGATTGACTTTACTTATGCATTTTTAAAAATATAAAAATCTCTTTGAAGCTAATATTTGTTCAAATGTTAGTATAAAGGAATGAGAGGTCCATGAACAACAAATACATAGGATGCTATTAACAAAACACAATACGACGACTATGCAGTGCAATAGCAGCTTTGGATCCACCTCAATTTATGCAAGTGTGCCTAGATTTGTGCCAGGGAGCAAAGTGTTATATAGCAAGATGACCTCATTTGCAGAGGTGCAGCAGTTTACAGTGGCAGAGAGGAGGAGTTTGGTGGAGTGAAGGCATTACTAAAAAGTATTGAGTAGGTGCACCCATGCACCTCATTTTATGGAGCAGTCCCAAAATGAGACTTTTATTTACAGAGTTAGGATAGAGGACCCATTTACAAATGCATTTCCAGCTATGCAGAGGGGCACCCATCTATTTCCATTGTGCAAAAGGACTTGAAGTTTGCCACAGCTCAAAGCTGGTGGAAATTCTATGTCATCTTACACTTTTAAAAGGAACTGTTTGTGCCTCCATGATGCACTTCGGCAGAGAAACACATTTTCAGTTCAAGTGATGAAAAAAAAAAACACACACACACCAAAGTGGTACCTAAGATAAAGAAAGACTCAATGTCCCCATACTGTCATGATTAATATAAGCTTCTTAATAAAGGTTTTATGATAGGGCATGATCCAGTCATATCATAGTCACTCTTAAGTCTAAATTGTTCATACATACTGTTCTCAGATCTCTTAGAGCTCTTGCAAAACACAGGGCTTCTTATGCGCTCCTCCCCTTTAGGTAGATGCCTCTGCAAACTAGAGGTGTGCCTAGAATTTTAGAAAAATCTGATATGATTCACTGCAAACATGTAAACATCACATCAACAACCAACCTCTTACCATTTTAGAATTACCCCTTTTTTTAAAATACAACTTTTCCATGTTTCCACTTTAAATACTGCTTAGATAAGCCTCAATTGTGGTTTAAATATATTGCGACAGTATCAGTATTTTTTATTTTTTATTACACGTGTCACTTAGTGTGTATGAAGCTTATTTTTACATTGTTTGAATTGTGTCTAGAAATGGGATTTTTACTGAAGTGCAACATGGAGGCTCATAATTGATCGCAAAATTGGTGCAAAATTGAATCCATTTTTGTTGAGTGAAAAAAGTTGTGCTTTCCTCCACATACCAAAGATTACTCTTAATCCATAGTCTTCTCCAGGCCTTTATCGCCCTTAAATATGCACACTCCTCAAATTATCATCATTGTTTCTACTACTCTGCAAAAATAGGGATACTCCATAATTTGCAAGAAACACCCTCACTCCGCTCATCTCCTCCTCCTGGCTTGTGCAAACTTCTGCTACCCCGCTAAAGCCAACATACTATTCTGTAAACTTATGAGATTTTGCTGAAGACTAGGCACCCTTACATAAATTGTTATGCACAGTGGAAGCAAATACATTTTGCACTACACTTCAGCTATATTACACTTACGTAAATGGCCTCCTTTGTGTTTTAAATGTCTCTCTCAAATCATCAGTTAATTAATCCATATTGTAGGTAGTGAATAGCCCTGTCATATTATAGCTCTTAATGTACCATCTCCCAGTTCACCTGACACAAATTGTACCTAAACATCTCCAATAACTGAAAGCATGTGATTCATAGGGTTCTGATTACTGACCTCGAACTAGCCCTGAAAAGAAAAATTTTTTTGCCAGATGTAGGTGGTTCCAGATGCAAAAATCCCAACCACTAAACTTTTGGTTCTACAGTATTCTGAAAAGGTCTCACCATGACGTCTCACTATGTAATTATAAATCTAGTCTTCTTTACTTTAATAGAGTTTAATAGGTTTGAACTTTTGTAAATCAGCTACAGAGTTCAAACATCAGTCTCATTGGTTGTGAAGAGTATATTTTCAGTTTGTTCCAAATTAAATGTTTTTGTATCAGCTCTTTCTATAGTGAAATTCTCCAAACCTTGAAATATTTTAATACCTGTGTAACACAGATATCAGGATAATAGTAGTTAATATGATCATAACGAAGGGGACCATGGTGTTTCCAAAACATTGATCAGTGAGGTTTGCTCATTTGCAAAGTCTGGTATGTAATATGTACCCATCAACATTCCTCCAAACTGTCCAGACAAAGGCAGGACAGGCTTTGTTTGAGCGAACAGTCACACTGCTCTTTCATTTGACACTTTTATTTAGACTCCCGGGAAGTTATGAGGGGTCAAACTTGAAAACCTGAAACATTTTGCAAGGTATCAGGATCAACATAAACCCCATGAGGGGTGACCTAGCACTACAGAAGGAATCACTCCCCAATGTTCTAAGGCTTGCAGCAATAATCCTCAAATTCCAGTATGATTTCAATATAAGGTGAAAAGAGTGAAGTCATATCTTAATAAAATTTGGTAACTAAGGTGTCCTGGTTTTTTGTTTAAAAAAAAAAGGGTACTAAGATCATATTAAACAATTCAAACCCTGTGATCTTTTTCAGACACATTCAGATTTTATTTAACTATTGCATAATGTACTGTTGTCTTTATTCCTTTGTTTATACACAGTCAAGAATAATGTGGGCTCATGCACTACATGTAGCTTTAAATGCCCATGTCTACAAGTGCATAATCAAGTATACAAAAATGCTACATTATTTTCTTACTATCTTTATTTTTAAATACTACTGTGTGACGAGAGTGGGTAACCAGGCATCACTTAATGAAGATCAAGCCTGCCTTGAAGTCCTTCTCATTGGGAAGCTGTCTGTAGTAGTTCTCTGGGTTTCTTAAATGGGCCATTGGTAACTGTACTATATGTTCTTAGAGCAGCCCAATCTACCCATTGATGCACTCTTGTACAAGACTTTCTTTGGTGTAGCCTTGTCTTTCCTCCACTCCCCTCCAAAGTACCGGTGCTATATATGCTGGTGGGACTTCATTGGAAGTTACCAGTGAATTTGGAGCAAGGTAACATTGAAAAGACTGTAGCGGGTTACTTCAAGGACAATTATTTAATTATCACAAATTCTTTATTCCCTTGGCCCCAACCCCTTATTTCCTGTATTAGCAGAGTCTCAACCAGGAGGCGGTCTGTGGAAACCCCTGGAGATAAGAACTACCAATTGCTGGAAATGCTGGCTCCTTCCTGTACCCAGCATTTACCCATGTGGCAGCAGAAATAAGGATCAGAGCCCGAGAATCAACAAGGAGATCTGAATGCAAGACTAGCTGGGCAATACAGTGACCACTTGACTGTCAGGATATTTAGAACATAAGATGAAGCTGAGAGATCGACCTTCTCCAGGCTCTGTACTAGAGAAGTTCTCCCGATCTTTGCCTGGGCTGTAATCCTGCCCTGCCTCGCTGGTAGTACAAGCATGAAGACGCAATAACTTTCTGAAACCTTATACCCAAGGTTCGGCTCCTGTATTTTGATATATATATATATATAAAAAAATGGGTAGTTCTGAAGCGCTCAGTGACTTCAAGCGTGGTACTGTGATATGATGCCAATTTTACAAAAAGACTGTTTGTCAAATTTCATCCCTGCTGGATATTTTATGGTCAACTGTTGGTGATATTATTAAAAGTGGAAGTATTTAGGAACAACAGCAATTCAGCCACGAAGCAGAAGACCACGTAAAATCACATAGCGGGGTCAACAACTGTTAAGTTGCATTGTGCATAAAAGTTGCCAGCGCTCTGCTGATTCCATAGCTGAAGAGTTCCAAACTTACACTGGCATAAATGTAAGCATGAAAACTGTGCATCGGGAGCTTAATAGAATGATGGGTTTCCATGGCCGAGCAGCTGCATGCAAGCCTCACATCACCAAAACCAATGTCAAGCATTGGATGGAGTGGTGTAAAGCACACCGACACTGGACTGTAGAGCAGTGGAAACTTGTTCTGTAGAGTGATTAATCCCACTTCTCTGTTTGGCAGTCAGATGGGCAAATCTGGGTTTGGCGGATGCCGGGAAAACGTTATCTACCTGACTGCTTATGCCAACTGTGAAGTTTGGTGGAGGTATGGGGCTGTTTTTCAGGGTTTGGGCTAGTCTCCTTATCTACAGTGAAGGGCAATCTTAAAGCTTCAGCATACCAAGTCATTTTGAACAATGCTATGCTTCCAAACTTTGTGGCAACGGTTTGGGGAGATCAAGGCCCAACGCTACCATTAGGCAGCATTAGGCAGCTCACAAGGGCACTGGGCTCTGGGGGGGGCACCACTGAAATAGTGCACATCTATAAAGCTGTGCAGCGGCTATGGAAGTTAAACTCAGTGGCCGCTGCACAGCTTTATAGATCCGATCCGATACATGGCGGGGGTGAGGTGACTGATCGCCACCGCCCCCTCCCCCCCTAACGATGGGACACATCATTAGGGGGGAGGACATCATCATCATGTCCCGACAGTCAGTGAGGTGCCCGCCAGAGAGGAGAAGAGCAGCAGCATTGAGAAAACTTCCTGGTAAGTACAGCATTGTGTGTGTGTGTGTGTGTGTGTGTGTGTGAGGGAGGGAGGGAGGGAAGGAGGGTGGTGTGTTGTGGGGGGCACGATCAACCAGGGGGAGGTGTTGTTCTGCGGGGGGATGACATGGGTAAGCATGGGGGGGCATGGTCAAACAAGGAGGGGGCAGTGTGCTGCAGGGGGGGACATGGTCAATCAGGGGGGGGCAGTGTGCTGCAGGGGGGAATATGGTCAAGCGTGGGGCAGTGTGCTGCAGGGGGGGACATGGTCAAGCAGGGGGGACAGTGTTCTTCAGGGGGGGACATGGTCAAGCCGGGAGAGCTGTGTGCTGCAGGGGGGGCATTGTCAAGCAGGGTGGGACATTGTCAAGGAAGGGGTGTGGTGTGCTGCCTGGGGACATTGTCAAGCGGGGGCTGGTGTGCTGCGGGGGGACATGGTCAAGCAGGGGGGGCAGTGTGCTGCAGGGGGGGAGCAGTGTGATGGGTCATTCTCAAAAGTATTTTGTTCCCATATCTAACACTTGGATAGTTCCCCTCTAGAAATCCTTTTCTATTCCAACATGACTGTGCCCCAGTGCACAAAGCAAGGACTACAAAGAAATGGTTTGATGAGTTCAGTGTGGAAGAACTTGACTGGCCTGCACAGAACCCTGACCTCAACCATATCGAACACCATTGAGATGAACTGGAATGGAGATTGCGAGCCAGGCCTTCTCGTCCAACATTAGTGCCTGACCTCATAAATGCTCTAGAGAATGAATGGGCACAAATTCCCACAGAAACACTTCAACATCTTGTGGAAAGCCAGCCAAGATCAGTGGAAGCTGTTATCTCTGCAAAAGGGGACTAACTCCATATTAAAATTGATGTATTTGAATACAATGCCGTTACAGTCCATGTTGGTGTAATGGCCATATATATATATATATATATATATATATATATATATATATATATAATATAAATGTCTAGTGGCGTGTGTTAGTCTGTCTGTGTGTGGAAAAAAAAACCAAGCTGCAGCGCCACCTGCTGGGCAGAGTTATACACTGACCTATATATTTCTTGAAGGAGAAGTGACAGTTGGGAGTGGTTGGTGGTTGCCGGGGGTGACAGTGGGGAGTATTTAACACCTTAAGTAGCTTGATTTGACTAGAATGCAAGAGTATCATGCACGGGTTAACTGACCTACTAAATTCTTAGTGTGTGTGGAAAAAAACCCTTAAAAAGGGCTGAAATTTGGTATACTGACATTATTGACGAGTTGAGGGGTCAAACTCATTTTCATGAGGTAATTTTACCAGCAGGGGTATGCTGCCGATGGCTGCACAGTATGTGCAGGTCCGTTTGGCAGTGACAGTGTGCTGCTGTGTTTTAAGCACACTGTCCCTGCCTGTCACTGCCGAGCGGACCTGCACATACTGTGCAGCCCCCGGCAGCCTCAGAAGTCGGAAAGGGGACGGGGCCTAAATCGCCCCCCCTAACATCCCCCGGGGAACAAACATTTTCTAGATCCGCCCCTGCATGTGTAGCGGCGTGTGTTAGTGTTTGTGTGTCTGTGGAAAAAACTATTTTCTCAGAAAGGGCTCATCCGAATGACCTGAAATTTGGTATACTGACATTATTTGACAAAAAAATGCATGAATATCATGCACGGGTTAACTTGTATATATATATATATATATATATATATATATATATATATGTCTCTCCCATTGTTGTTATGTTACACACTCAATTATTCAGTGTAGTATCTAAAAATGCTATGACTCCCTTGTGATGTCTTGTTATCGATAAAAAATTACATTCTTGATGAAGATATTTGCCTATGTGTGGAACACACACCCAATTAAACATTAATGGTGTGAAGACTGAAGCACAATCTGATAGTCATCTGCTTTATTCTACGGGGAAGCTCCAATAAATAAGGCTCACTCCCATTGCTGTGAAATTTTTATATATTTCATTGACCAGTTTTTGGAAACTGTGCAATACATGAAATAGTTCATTACCAGGGTGTATGTGCAGCAGAAAGCAGTTTTTGGTTTATTTACTGTACATGTGGTAGCTGAAGCAATGCCAGCGATCAAAGGAATCTCTGAACCATTGCTTAACAGCATATAACCATTAAATGGGATGTTAAATACAATATTTTTATGAGAACATTTTGTTTTAAGGAGGCAAGGTACAGTCCGACTCAGCAGCATACATCTCAAATTTGGTAAACACCTACTGAACAGGTTGTATTTTCGCTTTGGTATCACGCTTGTGATAGACAAATCGAAAGGTGTGGAAGAGAAAACATTAGAAAGTTATGACCTTCTCCCTTTGATCTTTTTGAATAATAGTTACAAAGTGTTTTACTTGATATGCACTTTCAACAGAGACACACAGTGCAGCCAGATGTGTAACTGAAAAAAAAACAAAACAAGCAAAACATACTTTGAAATGCACTATGAGGCTTTGTGATGGATTCTTTTCTCTGTTACAAAAATGTACTAGTATAAGATTTTTAAGTTATTTTTACATTTGGTAACAACTTAAAATTTTTATGTTTGGAACCACATAACATTTTTGGTGTGCAAAATATATAAAGAAAGAGTTTACCATCAAATAAATACATTTATTACAAATAACCAATTTAGATTTGTTATGATTGGAACCTCACACAAGCTTAAAGGTCGAAGTGGTATTTTTGCAGTGAAAAATCTTTTCAACTTTATTTTAAAAGAGCGCTTTAGAGTCCATGTTTCAAACATTGACCAGGCTAATTGTGTCTTTTCATGTTCAGCTAAGTGTCTTTAACTATATTTATTCATCCATGGAAAAGTGTTGCTTTTTCGAGAAGGTTCTCTAGGGAAGTCACTATCATTAAAGGATTTACTTATTTATTTTAAATTGTAAATGTAAAAAAAGTATTTTGACCTTTAATTAATTACCTTTCTTATTTTTCTGTTGAAAATGGATGGTTGTCTCTCATTATTTTTTGCTATTGCATTGGTTTACTTTTTGCTGTCAACCACTGACTTTCGGGGAAGTTGAATTCTGAGGGTTTTAATAATTTTTGATGTTTCTTAAAAAAAAGAAAAATGAGGTGCGTAGGTTTCGGAGCAGCATGTGGCAAAAAAAATCAAAATTAAATATATACTTAAAGTTTCAAAATTTGTTAAACAGACCCTTATTCTGTACTGTACTTAAGTATTTACTCTTCTCCTTCCATTTACTATTTAATCACATAGAAAAATAGCACTTTCCACACGAAGGGGGGTATTCAATTGTTTGTTTTAACGCGCTAAAACCAAAAAAAAACAAGCGCTCTAAAAAAACTTCATATTATACGGTAATTTTGCGCGCGTAAACAGTTAATACGGTACTTAATCGCTGCCAGCGGGCTGAATTTCAGCTCGCTGCTCAGGGAGCTGCGAGATGAAATTTAGCGAGTAATTACCTTATTAACGGTAATATTTTTAGAGCGCTCGTTTTTTTGGGGTTTAGCGCGTTAAAACAAACAATTGAATACCCCCCTAACAATACTGCACAATCTCAATATACTCTAACGCCATTCAATTAATTCTAAGTGCTCTGTACCTGAACTACAGTTTAAGGAATCACTATAACTTGCTGCTACAAAGAATGGCATAGTACTAGGTGAAGGTCCAAAGGATGAAACAACACTTTAAATTCATTAAAGCACAGTTTATCTGAAGTTTCACAGGTTCAGTGAATGAATGTCATTTTAAAACCTTGTGCTAGCTAAAATCTTTAATCCCTACTAATCAGTGGGCAGAGTGGGGATGTATACAGCACTGGTGGATCCAGAGGGGAATAATCGCGGCACTCACCCCCCTAGCAGCAATCTTTATATGTTAAAATTGCAGCTGAGAAGTCCGATCATTGGGAAGGTAGGAGTGGGGCCAGCTGGGGCCAACTAATCAGCGTGACGGAAGGGCGTGGCTATGCAAGATCAGTCCCCCTAAAAAATGTCTAGGTCTGCCCCTAGTATACAGTGGTATGTCACACCACCACTTCTCCTATTGCTGTGATTGTAATACTATCAAATTCTATTCAATTCTATTTTTCATATCACCACTTCTAAATTTCCACTTCGACCACTGCTACAAATAATAATAAAACAGATTGATATGACTTTTAAACCATTTAATGTTGATCCTGATACCTTCCAAAATGTTTCAGGTTTTCAAGTTTGAGCAAACTGCACAATAAAGGGACATTTTGAAGTGAGTGAGTCAAACTCAGTTTGAAAATAAATGGGTGTCTGGTTTCTGTTATTCGATAAAAAGAACATATCATTCATAAACATTAGGGTTAAGTGAGTTAAAATGCACTTACTTAAGAGCCTCCTTAAAACAGTAAGCATTCATCTGAGTGGTATGTGGGGATTAGTGTGGAATATCTTACAATGAATCAATATCCGAAGATGAACAAACCTGGAAATTCAGTTTTGGATGTGGTTTCATAGATACAAAGAATGGCATAGTACTTACCTGGGTTCCAACCTTCACTCTATCCAGTAACTCCTCTGATGTCTTGTGCACTACTACAATTGTTACTCCTGCACTCTCCTGCTGGAAGCATGCAGTCAGTGGTCAGCCTACTGCCTTTCTGAAAAAAGACTGTTGGCTAGAACAGTGCTGCAGACATCGGAGGACTAGACCTCTTTTTGGCATCCTGGCTTATTTTTAGACAGGCAGAGCCTGGTTCATCAAGGCAGGTATCTGTTGGGTTTGTGCGAATCACACGTAAAATCACTCTGCGCATTCCCAGAACCGAGCCACATGCAACTAAATGCAGCAATGTTCACTGCATCTACGGATGCAAAGGGCACTTACTGCAGTCTAAGATTTCTGGTAGTGAACGAGGAGGGGAAGGGGCGTTCGTCCATAGCCAATGTACAGTAATGCCGTGCCAAACTTTGAGGGCATGCAGACACGTCCGAATCAAGCTTTGGCCATCTCACAGTTACTTGTTTTTCTGCCGTATCTCTTACTCCAACTACAGGGCTAGTGATGAGTAATAGTTATGAGAGTCCTATGCATGCTATAACATGCGTTTGCAATCGGGAGCAACTGTAAAAATATATTTTATGTACAGCACATATTAAGATCATCCTAATAAATGTATTTCAGGAAAAAAAAAATGCATTATCTGTTTTGTCATTAATGATTATATTATTACCAGGTAACATTAATTTAATCGTTTTTTTTGCTGTATGGTCTTTTGCAAATTTATATTCCACATAAGCATTGGACGTATTCTGCAGGGGCTTGTGTAGTAGAGCAGGGCAGACCTACAACTGAATTCATCAGCGCACGTATCATCAGATCCTTTCCGTGTTGAATTTGGAAGTATGCAGAGTCAATTTAATTGCGTTTTAAAACAAATGCACATTGATGAATCAGGCTTCAGAGACAAAACCGCTTCAGATCCTGCTGGATCTCATGAAGTACTGCAGGACCAGTAGCCATAGGAGATAATAATAGAGCAACAGCAGTGTTCCAGCAACAGACTAAAGCTGATCACCACTGCTTTAAAGATGGAAGTGGAGTTACCTGATTCTCTAATTGGTGTAAACCAGGGTTTCCCAAACCCAGTCCTCAGGGCTCCCCAACAGTGCAGGTTTTCCATATCTCCTTGCTGGAGCACAGGTGTATTCATTACTGACTGACACATTGTAACAGATCCACAGGTGGTCCTAATTATGTCACCTGCACCGTTGGGGAGCCCTGAGGACTGGGTTTGGGAAACCCTGGTGTAAACTATTTCCCAGAATGGCTACCACCAAGGTGCACGTGAAAGAAAAAGTTTAACTAAAAGTTAGTGTTGCTGCTCTGGTCTTCCCCTGGCAAAATGAATAGCAATTACAACACTGCACTAGAAGAGTGTACTAAACTCCATAAATATAAATAAACCAGCAATATATCTGTTTGAATAAGTGTTCCTGTAAATATTACATCTGGATGAAAGTTCTCAGACCAGAAATATCTATTTGTTGTGATGTAACATTTACCGCACATCAATTGATCACCTAGAGTTACAGGTAACTGTAGTGTAAAGAAATACACTACATTTCAGAATGAAAATAATGAGCTTGTGCAGATTAATGATTTACCTGCTTCTCCAATTATACATAATATGTGAATAAAATGATACATTGATAATATAATCTACTGAAAATAAGAATGTTTATAAAAGGGATTAATACATTTTAAATGTAATCTTTTCACTATATTATAATAAATCAATTAACACTGTTAATGTAGAAAAGTACAACCATGAAAGAAATGAAGATTATTACTTATATTTACTTAGCAGTAAACACATTTAGAGCTGATTTTTTCCCCCTAATGTTTTGGCTGGGTGCACAGTACAGTATTTCTAGCCGATTATTGGGCTAATCAAACGATAAACAACCGTTCGGCCCGATATCACCTTAGTGTGTACTCTGCAACGATATAATTGTTCATCGTTCATCATGCTATACTATAATTATCGTTCCAAAGCACATCGTATTGTTTCATTTGATTTTTAAACCAGACTAAAAATGTCTTTCAATGATGGAACAATATCATTCCAATTCTGCAGTGTGTATGCACTCACGACCAGGGCCGGATTAACGGAATGGAGGCCCCTGGGCTAAGGGGGCCCCCATTCCCCCATGAGGCCCCCCCGTTAGCAGCCAGGCCCCTCTGTTAGCAACCCCACCCTACCCCTAAGCGCTTACCTTCTCCTTGTCAATGCAGTCCTCCTTCCGTGGCGCACTGTAAGCTCCTTACTGAGGAGATCTCATGACACTCTCACGAGATCTCCTCAGTAAGGAGATTACTGAGCGCCGGAGAAGGAGGACTGCAGTGACAGAGCTCAGCCCCGCCCCCGTCCCGATCAATAATTCTGCTGAGCTCTGTCAAGGGCCCCCTGGATGCCCGAGGCCCCTGGGCTGTAGCCCAGTTAGACCTCAGGTTAATCCAGCCCTGCTCACGACCAGCAGTGTCCATAGATCTCTATGGGGTGTGCAGAGTAATGATCTCTTCAGCCGATGGTTATGACAGATGACGATCACAGATCTGAAGGTAAATAGTGTAAAATGTGTTTAGTGTGTACACATGAATCGGCATGTTGGTCAGGGCTTTTTTTTTTATTAATCGTTGATAAAATTGCTAAGGCTATCGGCATTGGGAGAAAGTTTGTATAGTGCGCACCCAGCCTTAGAAAGGATTGAGCACAGAGAACTAAAATCTATGTAAATTCTATTCAGTTTTTGCAATTTTTAAAGTTCACCTGTTGCATACATATAGTTAATGCAGTTATTTTGTGGGATGAACCAATACTAAAGACAGTATAGTTTTGCAATTGAGTAGGAAAAGTTATGCTTCAGGAATTTTGCTCTTTAGGCGCTGTCAATTGTTTTCAATGAACTGAGGAGCTGCATTTACATGAATATTTATTGGTTCAGCCCAAAAAACCACTGCCTCGGCTGTATGAAGTCAATGGGTGGTTCATTAAAGGAGATGCCCAACAATAGGAAATATTTCACTGTAACATCCCCAGTTTGCACAACATCAAGGTTCTGATGCCCTATCAGTTATCAGTTACTTACTTTTTGTTGTGTGTTTGTAGTCTCCCTTAGCCTTAGCTTTATATGCTTTTTTGTACTCCTCTGAACCTATATTTCTTACATTAAATTTTCTTACCCCCAGTAACAACAGCCACTTCCGAGCCACACCATATTGCCTTTCTCTTTATTTAGCTTTAACTAATATTTCTGGC
Source organism: Mixophyes fleayi (assembly GCF_038048845.1). Lineage (NCBI taxonomy): Eukaryota > Metazoa > Chordata > Amphibia > Anura > Limnodynastidae > Mixophyes > Mixophyes fleayi. The sequence goes on from NC_134406.1 coordinate 39,539,915, forward strand.
ACAAAGTTTTGTTGCATTTTTTACTATATTTTTAGTTTTATTGCACTGTCCTTATGATCACCTATCAATTCCCAACCTCTTATAGATTAGCCTAAATTATGGGAATCCATAATTGCCTACTTTTGCCTGGCTACCTCCAGGAGATCACTGAAGAGAGGTGTGGGGGGAGGGTTAAGGGGCGGGGCTTCACACAATGTGTCATTTTGGCCCCACCTCCAGTGATGCAATGCCTGTTTGTGGTCTTTTTACAGTGGTAAAAAGACCCAAAGCAGGCATTACATCACTGTGGGCAGGGCCAAAATGCCGCAATTCGTTAAGACTGCTCCCTCCACCCATATACCCCTCCATGCTGGCTCTTAAGTGGGCAGATATGGGAGAGCTCTCCTGGGATCCAGGGAGACCTACCCAGAATTTGGGAGTCTCCTGGACATTCCGGGAGAATTGGCATGTATGTGTGAATCTCTATTTTAAAAAAGTAAACTATAGTCAGTCTTTTAAAGACCTAAAACCATTTTGCATCTCTTTTGCAGATGTATTAAACCATGCTGCCCAATGGTCACAACACCTCATGTATAATCTCCTACATACACAAATGATACTACTATGTAGGAACTAAGGGCCTGATTCATTAAGGATCTTAAATGTAGAGGATCCTTATTTCAGTCTCCTGGACAAAGCCATGCTACAATGGAAGGGGTGCAAATGAGTGTTCTGTTTTGCACATAAGTTAAATACTGACTGTTTTTTCATGTAACACACAAATACTTGATAGCTTATTTGTACACTGAAATTTAAAGTTGATATGTGTGTGTTACATTAAAAAACAGTCAGTTTTTAACTTATGTGCAAAACAGAACACTCATTTGTGCACCCCTTCCATAGTAACATGGTTTTGTCCAGGAGACTGAAATAAGAATCCTTTTCATTTAAGATCCTGTGTAATTGTTTGAGAGATGCCCATGCAAGCTATCTAGCATGTCACTCACTACTTTGGCTAATATAGCAATTGACAAATTTTAGTTAATATCAGGTATATTGAAATCCTTCATAATTACAATCTCAACTTTCACTGATTTTTTCAATTTTTCCTTAATCTGATACTATTACCAATATACATTTGATCATCTTTAGAGGGGAAGAGTGATATACATTTATTCTGCCCATCTCATTTAACCAGTTTAAATAACCATTAAATGTCTGAACACCTCACTAACAACGCCTGTTTCCCTCACCTTTTGTAACTCTTGTTCGGTCATCCAATGTTGCAGTGTAATCACCTCACATGAGTTTAAGGGGATCGATCTAGCAAATAGAGTATAATGGGATAGGAAATAATTTTTCCCCAGACTGTAAGATGTTACTAGACAGGAAATGTTAATTTGAAAAAAATAATTTATTTTGGGGAGGGGGGTGTTGTGGGGGAATTCATTACAAAAACCTCAAATTTACCTCAATGGGAATCATTTATAAAACATAAAATTGCCTGCAAGCAGCACAAAATCCTCACTTCAGTTTTTTCTGGATCCCCAAGAGTTCCACCCCTTTTGTGCAATAGGCTGGTGCTGTTTGTGAAGGGGCAAAAATTCACACTGATCGATGGGAGGAGGTTGGCAGAGGAATTCCTTGCTAAGTTAGCATTAATCTCACTAGTGCACCTACAGTCATGGCCAAAAGTTTTGAGAATGACACAAATATTATTTTTAAAAAGTCTGCTTATGATGGAATTTTGCATCAAGAGTGATCAGATGAATTGTAATTAATTTCTAAGTCCCTCTTTGCCAAGACAATGAACTTTATTCCCAAGACAGCATTTCCACTGCATTTCAGCTCTGCCACAAAAGGACAGTCTGACATCAGTTCAGTGATTCTCTCATTAACACAAGTGTTAACATCCAGCAAGCGCCAGGACTGTTTCCTAAAGTTGATTCAGCTGCGGGATCGGGCTACCACCAGTGCAGAGCTTGCTCAGGAATTGCAGCAGGCAGGTGTGAGTGCATCTGCACGCACAGTGAGGCGAAGACTTTTGGAGGGTGGCCTGGTGTCAAGAAGGCCAGCAAAGAAGCCACTTCTCTTCAGGAAAAACATCACGGACAGACAGGTATTCTGCAAAAAGTACAGGGATTGTATTGCTGAGGACCTGTGATCACTGGGGTAAAGTCATTTTCTCTAAAGAATCCCCTTTCAGATGTTAAGGGCATCCAGGAAAAAACTTGTCTAGAGAAGGAAAGGTGAGCGCTACCATCAGTCCTGTGTCATGCCAACAGATAAGCATCCTGAGACCATTTATGTGTGGGGTTGCTTCTCAGCCAAGGGAGTGAGCTCACACATAATTTTGCCTAAGAACACAGCCATGAATACAGAATGGTACTAAAACATCCTCCAAGAGCAACATCTCCCAACCGTCCAAGTATAGTTTGGTGACAAACAATGCTTTTTCCAGCATGATGGAGCACCTTGCCATTATTATTATTATTATTATTATTTATTTATAAGGCGCCACAAGGTTTCCGTAGCGCCGAACACAGTACAAACAATGGACAGTACAGGGAATAACAGTACAGAACAATAAACAACTAGTACCAAAACTTCAGAGGCTCCAGGCAAAGCAGATGTAATGAAGAAGGAGCAGAAGAGAAGGTAGAGAGACAGGAGGGAGAAGGGCCCTGCTCATAAGAGCTTACATCCTGAAGGGAGGGGAAACAGACAGCCGGCACAAAGGGAGTCAGAGGGGCGGGAGCAAGCGTGCACCCCAACAGAGGAGGAGCAAGGGGATGGGAGCGAGCATGGAGAGAGGGTTAGGTGGAAGGCTGGTAGCCATAAGACAAAAGTGATAACTAAGTGGCTTGGGGATCAAAACATCGAAATTTTGGGTCCATGGCTATGAAACTCCCCAGACCTTAACCCCATTGAATACTCAAGAGGCAGGTCGACACACAAAATCCCAAAAAATTCTAACAAACTTCAAGCATTGATTAGGCAATAGGGGCTGCCATCAGTCAGTTAGTGGCCCAGTGCGAATTGCAGAGGTCTTTATAAAGAAGGGTCAACACTGCAAATATTGACTCTTTGCATAAACTTAATGTAAATGTTAATAAAAGCCTTTGACACTTATGAAATGCTTGTAATTTTACTTCAGTATACCATAGCAACATCTGACAAAAAGGTCCAAAAACACTGAAGCAGAAAACTTTGTGAAAACCAATAATTGTGTCATTCTCAAAACTTTTGGCCATGACTGTAGTATTGTGGGACAGTGAAAAAAATAGATATCATTTTGTACAGCATGATTAATAAAATGAGAAAAAGGGGTTGAGAGGACACATTGTTTGCAGTGCTCCTTGCTATGCCGAAGGGTGCGCAGCCATTGACACACCGTGAAAGAACCTGATTTCTGACACCTCAATTTCATTATTAATTTATGCCATAAATTTAGCAGTATTTTAGGAAAAGCTCTATGTAATACAATGGGTTATTCTAAAGTAAGGGGAAGTTTCTTTAAAGTGACATTTACATTTTTGCATAGTGCTGTTACTTCAAATAATTCCGCTCCCTGACAACCCAAGATTTATTACTACTTAATGGTAGTGCCACATGATTGCAGGTGGACCATCTAGGCTCTTCGGTGTAAAATATATTTTTCTTGAGGGATAAATTGCATGAGATTTATCTGCACAACTGAAAACTACCTTTGTTTTCTGTTTCCAATGTTCAGTATTTTACATTGGTATATCATTGATAAAACAGAGTTTTTGAACTATGACCAATAGTACAATGCTCAACTATTTTGCAGAAATGTACACAAACGCCCAGATCAATAAGTCAACTTACTCTGTTTTCTTTCTGCATGACTTAGGGAGTGTGCATAGTAGTAGAAATTTATATTGTTAAAACACATAGAAATTTGAATGGGTGCCAATGCTAGAAATTCTTTTCTACCAAACACTCCCTGTACTTAACCCTGAGGAGTTCAACATTCTTCTACTTAACCCTATCATGGTAGGCTCATCAAGCAATCATGTATGGAAACTTTAATTTACAGTCTCAATACAGAATAAACTATTTTGAAAATCACTGTTAGAAGGCTTTCAC